>NC_041387.1:314340711-314387702 GCF_002162155.2 Triticum dicoccoides | reverse complement strand
ACCGCGCCTGCGGAACCGCCGCCTGCCGCCGTCCCCAACGCTTTCGTCGACCACCGCCGCCGCTCGAGGACCCGAATCCGCCTGATGATGCCTCGCCGTCGTCATGTCCCCATCCTCCTCCCCGCCGGACTGCGCCCGCCTCCCCGACGTCGTGACGACGCCTCGTCCCCGTCCTCCTCCACAACGATCGCCCCCGAGCCTCGCCGCCCCGCTTCTCTCCAACACTCGTGAGGCCACCTCCGGCCTACACTCCTTCCTTCCCCACGCCACCCCGCTCCGGTCGCTGCTTCCTTGCCACTGGCTTCGCCCCGACCGCCCCGCGCCTCGCAGGCCGTGCGCTGCTCGTGCGCCCGCCCAGGGCCTCACCGCCGTCGCTTGCTACTCGCTCGGCTGAGCGCGGCGCGCCCCCACAGCTGTCCATGTGCCTTCGCCCACCCCCACTAACCGCCGCGGCCATCCCTTTGCTGCCTCCGCTGGCCGCCGACACCGGCATATGCCGTGCGTGCCCAGCGCCCCTCGGGTGTGCGCCCAATCGGGCAGCGCCCGTTCACCCGCGCCCTTGGCCCTATGGGCCAATGACATGTGGGGCTCAGCCCCTGGAACGTTTAAATAATAATAATAATAATAAATATATAAAAAATATATAAATATTAATTAAGTAACTAATCAATCATGTTTAATTAACTTAATTAATTACGTTCAACTAACCTAATCAATTAACTAAACTAGTTAAACCTGTTTAGTTAGTATTAGTCAATGATAGGTGGGTCCCATTGGACCCACAGGCCAGGTTTGACTCTGGTCAGCTGGGTTTGACCTGCTGACGTCATGGTGATGTCATGCTGACATCACCTTTCACTGTTCTGGATAATGCTCGAATTAAATAATTAAATAAATTCTAAAAATAATTTAAAACTTTAGAAAATCATATAAAATAAACCATAGCTCAGATGAAAATACTTTCTACATGAAAGTTGCTCAGAACGACGAGACGGATCTGGATACGCAGCCCGTTCATCCGCCACACACTCCTAGCATAGCAAACACGCAACTTTTCCCCTCCGGTTCATCTGTCCGAAAACGTGAAACACCGGGAATACTTTCCCGGATGTTTCCCTCCTTCGTCGGTATCACCTACTACCGCGTTAGGGCACACCTAGCACCGCGTATTCCCATGTTACGCTTTGTGATGCTTTGATTGCTCTGTTATTTATTGTGTTCCCTCTCCGTTACTTCTTTCCGATAGACCCCGAGACTGCTGGCGACCCCCAGTTCTACTACGATGTTGACGACCCCTCCTTCTTGCCAGAGCAACCAGCCAAGCCCCCCCCCTTGATCACCAGATATCGCCTATTCTTCTCTATACTGCTTGCATTAGAGTAGTGTAGCATGTTACTGTTCGGTTACTCCTATTCTGTTGCATAGCTTGTCATTGTTGCTACAGTCATTGATACCTTACCCGCAATCCTAAATGCTTAGTATAGGATGCTAGTTTATCATCATTGGCCCTACATTCTTGTCAGTCTGCCTTGCTATACTATTGGGCCGTGATCACTTGGGAGGTGATCACGGGTATATACTATACATATATACATACTATACAGATGGTGACTAAAGTCGGGTCAGCTCGTTGAGTACCCGCAAGTGATTCCGATGTGGGGGCTGGAAGGACAGGTGGCTCCATCCCGGTAGAGGTGGGCCTGGGTTCCCGATGGCCCCCGACTGTTACTTTGTGGCGGAGCGACAGGACAGTTTGAGACCACCTAGGAGAGAGGTGGGCCTGGCCCTGGTCGGCGTCCGCGGTTACTTCATAATAACACGCTTAACGAGATCTTGGTATTTGATCTGAGTCTGGCAACTGGCCTATACGCACTAACCAACTACGCGGGAAAGATATGGGCACTCGACGTCGTGGTATCAGCCGAAGCCTTCTTGACGTCAGCGACTGAGCGGCGCGCGCTGGATTGGACCTAACGTGACTTCCTTTGTAATGGAGGTTACTAGGTCTGCTTCCGGCCGCCCTCGCAACGTGCAGGTGTGCAATGGGCAATGGGCCCAGACCCCTGCGCGCATAGGATTTAGACCGGCGTGCTGACCTCTCTGTTGTGCCTAGGTGGGGCTGCGACGTGTTGATCTTCCGAGGCCGGGCATGACCCAGGAAAGTGTGTCCGGCCAAATGGGATCGAACGTGTTGGGTTATGTGGTGCACCCCTGCAGGGAAGTTTATCTATTCGAATAGCCGTGTCCCTCGGTAAAAGGACGACCCGGAGTTGTACCTTGACCTTATGACAACTAGAACCGGATACTTAATAAAACACACCCTTCCAAGTGCCAGATACAACCCGGTGATCGCTTTCTCACGGGGCGACGAGGGGAGGATCGCCGGGTAGGATTATGCTATGCGATGCTACTTGGAGGACTTTAATCTACTCTCTTCTACATGCTGCAAGACAGAGGCTGCCAGAAGCGTAGTCTTCGACAAGATTAGCTATCCCCCTCTTATTCTGGCATTCTGCAATTCAGTCCACTGATATGGCCCTTTACACATATACCCATGCATATGTAGTGTAGCTCCTTGCTTGCGAGTACTTTGGATGAGTACTCACGGTTGCTTTGCTCCCTCTTTTCCCACGTTTTCCTCTTCTTCTCGGATGCCGCAACCAGACGTTGGAGCCCAGGAGCCAGACGCCACCGTCAACGACGACTCCTACTACACCGGAGGAGCCTTCTACTACGTGCAGGCTACTGACGACGACCAAGAGTAGTTAGGAGGATCCCAGGCAGGAGGCTTGCGCCTCTTTCGATCTGTATCCCAGTTTGTGCTAGCCTTCTTAAGGCAAACTTGTTTAACTTATGTCTGTACTGAGATATTGTTGCTTCCGCTGACTCGTCTATGATCGAGCACTTGTATTCCAGCCCTCGAGGCCCCTGGCTTGTATTATGATGCTTGTATGACTTATTTATGTTTTAGAGTTGTGTTGTGATATCTTCCCGTGAGTCCCTGATCTTGATCGTACACATTTGCGTGCATGATTAGTGTACGGTTGAATCGGGGGCGTCACAATCCTTGAGAAGCCCAGAAAATAAACGGATAACCTTTAATAGTAGAAGAACCCGAGCGAAATCAAACCAAGCCTCAGTAGCCACTTTGGACAAAAAGGAGGCTAAATATGTACCCGTGGTACAAGAATTTTTGGAGTATTTCCGGAAGAATTACCCGGGATGCCACCAGACAGGGAGATAGAGTTCACTATTGATATCATCCCAGGTAAGGCACCCATATCAAAACGAGCATACCGTATGTCCGCGGAAGAACTAAAGGAATTAGGAAAACAATTGGATGAACAAGAAGAAAAGGAGTTTATTAGACCAAGTGTGTCACCTTGGGCAGCACCAGTCTTATTCATTAAGAAAAAGTACGGAAGTATGAGGCTATGTGTGGATTATCGAGCCTTGAATGAGGCGACCATTAAGAATAAGTACCCACTACCACGGATAGATGATCTATTTGACCAATTGAAAGGAGCCATCGTGTTATCAAAAATAGATCTTTGGTTTGGGTACCAGCAACTAAAAGTAAAGGAAGAAGATATACCTAAGACTGCTTTCATAACCCGATATGGTCACCATGAATTCATGGTTGTTTCCTTTGGGCTAACAAATGCACCAGCAATTTTCATGAACCTGATGAACCTAGTCCTCGTGCCCTATTTAGATAATTTGTGGTAGTGTTCATCGATGACATCCTCATATACTCTCGAAGTATTGAGGAACATGTTGAACACCTCCGAATAGTGCTACAGACCTTGAGAGAAAAACAACTCTATGCCAAATTCAAAAAGTGTGAATTTTGGCTAGAAGAAGTGTCCTTCTTAGGACACATTATATCAGCGAAAGGGATAGCCGTAGATCCTGCTAAAGTGGATGCAGTGTTGGCATGGAAATCCCCAAGCAACGTAACAGAGATTCGTAGCTTCCTTGGTTTAGCTGGATATTATCGAAGGTTCATAGAAGGCATCTCCCAGAAAGCAGCCCCTATGACCAAATTACTAAGGAAGGGAGTTCCATTTGACTGGAATGACAAGTGTGAGCAAAGTTTCCAGGAGTTAAAGAAACGGCTCACAACCGCTCCTGTATTGGCTCTACCCGAACCAGGCAAAGCATTCACAGTATATTGTGATGCCTCTAGAGTTGGTTTGGTATGTGTGCTAATGCAATATGGGAGAGCCATAGCCTATGCCTCTCGCCAGTTAAAGCCCCATGAACAAAACTACCCCAACCATGACCTCGAGTTAGTTGCCGTGGTATTTGCGTTGAAGATGTGGAGGCACTACCTTTATGGAAACCGTTGTGAACTATACACGAACCATAAAAGCCTCAAGTATATCTTCATGCAAAAGGAGTTGAATAGGAGACAAAGACGATGGTTAGAACTCATTAAGGATTACGACCTTAGTGTCAACTACCACCCAGGAAAAGCTAATGTGGTGGCAGATGCCCTTAGCCGAAAAACCTCATGCAATCATGTCAAGATGCCAACCTATGATAAGCATATGATACCTGAGCAGAAGATGATGGGAATTGAATTCATACATAAACTGGTTGAGAAAATCCTAACCGCATTAGCAATCAGACCCGATTAGTTGGACGAAATCAAGGAAAACCAGACCAAAGATGAGTTTATTTGTGAGGAAAAGCGCAGAATACAAGATGGTCAACCATCAGAATTCCGAATAGCGGAAGATGGATCACTCTGGTATTAAACCCGAGTATGTGTGCCAAATATCTTGGATATTAAGCAGATAATACTCCAGGAGGCACACAACACTCCATACACCATACACCCTGGTAGCACAAAAATGTACCGGGATGTCAAGGGTACATTTTGGTGGAGAAATATGAAAAGAGAAATTGCTCAGTATGTGGACGAGTGTGACACTTGTAAGAGAGTCAAGGCAGAACACGAGCGACCACCAGGCTTATTGCAACCTCTCCAAATTCCACAATGGAAATGGGAGGAAATCCACATGGACTTTATCACCGGACCGCCCAAAACAAGAAAACGAGAGGATATCATATGGGTCATAGTTGACCGACTCACTAAATCTGCCCATTTTATCCCTTTAGCCCCGGGTTGTTCCAGAGAAAAATTGGCTGAGCTATATATCCACATGATAGTAGCTCTACATGGGATAGCTTCCAGAATAGTGTCAGATCGTGGATCTATGTTTACATCCAAGTTCTGGGAAAAATTACAAGAAGCATTAGGAACAAAATTGGATTTTAGTACCGCTTACCACCCCCAGACTAGCGGTCAAGTCGAGAGGGTGAATCAAATCAGAGAGGACATGCTAAGGGATTGTGTTCTAGATTTTGGTGACTCGTGGAGCAAGCACTTGCCCTTAGCAGAGTTCGCTTATAACAATAGCTACCAAGCTAGTATTGGTATGTCCCCATTTGAGGCCTTATACGGTCGAAGATGCCGAACCCCAATATGTTGGGTGGAAACCGGAGAAAAGAAACTCTTAGCACCCGACTTGGTCCAAGAGACCGAGGAAAAAGTTTGCATAATTACAGAGCGGCTCAACACGGCGCAAAGCCGGCAAAAGAGTTACGCGGACAAGAGACGACGTGATATACAATATCAACCCGGCGACTTTGTTTATTTAAAAGTCTCACCAATTAAAGGTGTTAAGCGCTTTGGATTACAAGGAAAACTAAGTCCGCGATATATTGGTCCCTATCGAATCTCAAAAAGAAGAGGGACGGTGGCGTACAAATTAGAATTGCCAACGCACCTACAAGGGGTTCATGACGTATTTCATGTTACCCAATTACGCAAGAGTGTAAAGCCACCATATGAGAGAGTCTCGGAGGAAGAATTAACCCTCCGAAAGGACCTAACGTATGAGGAGCATCCTAGTCGTATTCTGGACATCGAGGAAAAAGAAACTCAGGAGTAAAACAACTAAATATTGCAAGGTGCAATGGGGAAAGCATCCGGTGCGAGAAGCGACTTGGGAAAAAAAGGATGAGCTTCGAGAAAAATACCCTTACCTTTTCAAGGTGCAACTTAAATTTCGAGGGCGAAATTTTCTCTAAGGGGGATAGGATGTAAGAACCGTCAAAATTAGATAACGATAACTTTAACGGCGTTGCCCAAACATTAATTAAAATAATGGAAACACCTCACATTTAATTTTTATTATAGCAAATAGCATTTGACCATGCACAACAAAATATTCTCCAAATCTTCATATGTTCTACAAATTTATAATCATATCTTGGTCTCATTTCTTTCACATAAAGTAAATGCCAACTAATGGCCAGCCAAGCAAATTACACTTGTCCCTAGTACAGCCTACAAGAGACACAAGTGGAGGCATGCATGTAAGCCTAACCACACATGCATGCCAGATGTAATGCCTCTCCAAACCGACATAGCTACTAACCCCACTACAAATAGGAGCCGTTCCTTTCACTATGGTCCATTCCACCTCACACACACACACACTGGAGTACCCCCACCACTTGCCTTTTCACCTTCTGCCACACTGCTGTCCTTCACTGCGGTGAAGCCCTTTGGATTGCATGCACCACCAGGTACTAATCAAGTACCTTGTTGTGTTACCCTTTTTGCTTGACTTCTTATCTATCTTCATCTCGGCTTGAATCAGTCCATGAGCATCTATTCACCTTGATCTATTTACCTTGCTGTAAAAAGAACAAAATGTTTGCATAAACACCCAAGTTAATCAAAACTAATTAGATCAATTGCAAAAGCTTGTAAAAGTTTCTGTGAATGACATCTACGGCTCGTACTAGATCTAACATGCCAAGAATCAAATCCTAAGTACTAGATCTAACATGCCAAGAATCAAATCCTAAGTACTAGTAACTTGCTAAGACATGTATGTGTGTATCCAAAAGATGAATCTTCCTATGTATACTACCTTGTTCTAATTATTAATCCCCGCCAATGTATAGAAAACATTGAATGATTGATGTTTATAATCTACTCACAAGTAATTAATTTTGGAGTTTCACTGCCACTATTTGCTTCTATATGGTGTTCAAGGATGAGTAGCACTAGTTAGGAACAACATTTAGATCTAATCAGTAGCAATACCATGACCATGCCATAGATTAAATCTTGACTAATTTCATGGCCTTGAGATAAACAAAGAGAAAGAAGGCAATATGGCTGAGTGGGCAATAGTAGGGCCTGAGATAAAATGAACAATATATGCACACCCACATTGACATCTAGCAAGCACTTGATGTAAAATTTGGAACACTTGATGTAGAAGGAATCAAAATTACTCCCTCCGTTTCTAAATACTTGTCTTTCTAGAGATTTCAACAAGTGACTACATACGGAGCAAAATGAGTAAATCTACATTCTAAAATATGTTTATATACATCCGTATGTGGTAACCATTTGAAATTCCTAGAAAGGCAAATATTTAGAAACGAAAAGAGTAGTATTTACCAGTAGAAGCAGTAGGATGTGGCTAGTCCACACCGTTAGCAGCAGAGCCATGCGACCGAGCAGCGCCGGTGAAGCCGCACACGCCCGACGCCCGTGGCTGCACGCCTCCTGCGTGTGGCTGCGCTTTGGGAGGATGTAGGCATGGAGATGTCGTTGCCTCTCCAGCCGGTGGCAAGCCCACCGGACCTGAATCAGGTGGTGCTAGGATTGAGTGGTGGCGACGTTTTTGGCGGCGGCGGATAAAATAAATAGGAGGAAATGGTTGAGGGAGACGAGGAGAATCTGTAGGTATCCACCGTGTCGCCGGAGATGACCAGATGTGGCAGATCAAGGCGGCGGCGGCCATGCTCTGTTCTTGGGGAGAGAGAGAGAGAGGTGGGTGGCTGGTTCTGTTCTTGGGATAGCAGAGAAGACGAGGAGAGAAACGAGCTGGGTTCAATGAGTAAAATACTAGTAGTGCAGTACTAGGCTACTGTTTCCTTTTTACTTATCTTTTTTTACTCTCTGGGCTGGATGGCATACGTGCATGCTACTCTGATTTGGATGGCTTGATGCATTTTATCTCTCAATGAAACACTAGGATGTACGACAACCTAGTTAATTAATTATGGCTTGCCCAACATGACCGTGTTGCTGGATCTTTAGATTTAAAATTAGGAAATATAAACATGTTTGTGAAATAATTATCAGGAGCCGATCTCGGATCCGTAGGAGCCACGTCCGGTGGTTCCGAGTTGGTCGAAGCACTATTCAGCAAGTCGTCATCTCCTTGACCATGTCTTGATAAATGTTTTCCGGGCTATGGGTCATTTCCAAAATTTTGCATAAGAATTAAAAATAAATATTTTCCATAAATAAAATGAAATTTGGATCAGGTGGATCCACTAATTTGGCAATTGGACCAGATCAGGTGAAGCATCTGTATTAAGTAGTTGTGTCCCGGGTAGGGTTACAATATAAATAAATATTTGGTGGGTAGGGGAGCTCATGTTGGTGAAAGCAACCCAGGGAGGGTCGGCTTGGATGGCGGGCTCATCTACATAGGGTATCATATTAGGACACAACCAACTGGCGCTTACTTCAAAAGTGGCGCAAACCGTACTGACCATAGACCTGGAATGGGACGGGCTGAACCAACTACCCATGCCAAGTAGCTGCCTCTGCATGGGTGAGAAGGTGGCTGTAGCCGGGTAGGTACAGTCACCCTAGGGCGAGACCGCCGGTCAGGGGTCTCGACCCGCGGGCCTTTAGTAAGGCAAGGTGGAAAAGCAGAGGTAGTGTACGGGCTGGTTAAAGGTTCTGGTTCCATGGTCTAGTCGTGTGCACGGGTAGCGCATGGACGACTTGGACCAAGTGATGCTATGGGCAAAGCAGTACACCTCTGATCAGAGTAAATGTGATATCACTCCCAGCTTCCGGGTTTGGAAGTGCGTCGTGTGGGTTTTCCTCTCACACAAGATTTAAGATCCCACGTCGCTCTGTCGCCAGTAGATTTTATAAATAAAATTTGGTTTTCAACAAAATGGGTTAAGGGAAAATATTTTTACCTACAAAGTATTTTGAGCTAATGGCTCGGTGGTTGTAGCCGTGGCCGATAAAGTTTTTCCTCTTTAAAGACTCATGCATCCACTTTTCCCGGCGACTTGCGGAGTACGTATTTTATACGTACTCAGTTGCACTTATGTTGTTTTCAGAACAAGAGAGTTATGAGAACTCTGAGGCGATAGAGAATGGTACTTATGATGAGTCTGGTCATCTTAATGACTTCGGTTATTCTGAAGTGGAGTATGTTTACGAGGAAGTCAATAAACAAGGCTATGAAGAGTAGATGCCCTCCATGGTTGGTCTAGAAGGCTCGTAACTAGAAGTGGATGACGACCCATCGTCATGGTCGCTTAGGCTTAGTCGACGCTTGAGGTGTCAATGTAATAAAAGCTTGCCTACTCATGGCTGCTGCACCGTCTTGTACATGATATTGTTCTCCTTAACTGATCCTGGTGCAACTCTGAAGTGACGGCTTCCGTTACGCTTGACTCTGTCGGACGTAACGGGGCATCACAGAAGAGGTGGTATCAGAGCCCCGTTAAGGAAACAGTCATGTACTTAGTTAGAGACCGTCCGAGCCCAAGGAAAGATAGGTTCGCTCCTTACCTAAAATAAAATAAGAGTTCCGAAAAGAAAATCATCCCTTCTCCAGTTCCACTTCTCCTATGTATATATACGTTTTGTGTAAAAAATATATAACTCAAGTCAAGTGAAGATTAAATTATTTAGACCACACAATTGTGCAAGAAAAATGTTTTTATTTTTACTGTCCTAGGTAAATTAATTTTGCATTGTGTTATAACTAACTAAATTCTTAATTGCTTAATGTAGGATGACGAGTGGTAGGTTGTTTGGTACGGATGCTGAGTATGGTGGTTTTGCTCTGTTCTTGGTTAAGCTTCTTGGTCTTCTAGGTGTGTTGATTGCACCATACTACATAGTGTTTCACGACCCGTGTTTCACGACCCGTGTTCCACGGGGTACTTAGTCACAGTGCACATTCCTGAGAGCTTAGATGTCCCTTCTAGGTCAGTGTTGCACGTTATGACTTTGTTTCAGCACTTCAGGGTGCGGCACCAGATGCCGCTTTACACCTTTTCCATGTCTATCACCCTCTCCTTGAGTACGTGGGCAGAGGCGAGTGGCCTCATCAGTTAGAGGAGGCAGTGACCTCTTCCCACTGTCGCTCCTTCGCCTTTTGCGTCCACTTCCGCTTTCCCTCCACTTCCACCACGACCTCCTGTCTTACCACCCACATTTTTACCACCACCAGCTCCGACTGCCGCTCGTCCACCTCTGTTCCTGACGGTTCCACCCACTCGTGTAGGCCGCCCAGCTCCTAGAGTCTTCAGGGGTTCCTCCTCTCGAGCAGTGTCACGTCCCTCCACACCGTACGAGCGTCCACGTACACCTCACATTGTTCAGGACCTGTTAGATCAGGTTGACACTCTTCAGAGGCGCTGCTCCGAGCTCGAGCGGGCGAATAGCGAGATGTCCTCTGCGTTGAGGGACTACACCCGTCCAGGTATGGCCCTCAACCCTCTTCAGATCGACAGCTCACCTTCCGCCTCTCTAGGCCAGATAGGGTACCCGATTGACCAGGAGTCTCCTGTCGCCGCCGAGCCTTCCTCTCAGGTTGCTCCTACCCTGAGTTCCGTTGTAGTGCCACCACCTCTAGAGCACACTCCCCACACTCCACTAGGTTCTCCGCCCTCCGTCCCTGCTCCACCTTCTCCTGATGGCACCCCCGAGTTTTCAGTGATCGGCGTCACTTACTCAGAGCTTCTAGCACTTGACTCCCGCCAGGTGTCTTCTCAGCCCACAGAGTACCTCGTGTCGCTTCTGACGTCACTCCCTCTGAGCACACTCCTTCCGAGTACCTGCTTAGCACCATCAGTGTACCCGAGTCTGATGCTGCTGCACCGAGTGTGTCTCTGTCAGCGCCGACTTCTGCCCTCGACCCCGACTTGCTCCTCACCGTTTCATCTAGTACTCTTTTCAGGGAGGATTGACTTGCTACCAGTAGTAGTAGTAGTTAGTATTCTGGCAAGGTTGTAGCATCGTGCTAGATAGCTACTCCTCCCAGAGTTAGTTCCGCCATTTATTAGATGTTTAGGCAGATGCATGGAGGTTGTCCTTTTGGATCTTGTACATATCTGGAAAGGTCTTGGGGCCGTAGCTACCCTTCCACAGTTTGCACAGCTGTAGTTAGTCAGACTAGTTCCGACGGACAGATAGGTCGGCAGGTATACTTTTGTTTCAGGTACACGTGTAGATAGCCGTGGTAGCCTGATGATGCATGACATAGAGTCATATGTGGTGTTGTTACTATGTTATGTGATGTATCCATGTGGACTGGTGGACTTATGGATGTACTGATATTCTATTACTAGATGATCTCGTGTGATGCATGTGCCATGCCTCCATGTTCATTTTTTTATTTTTTTATGCATTCCTAACTCTGTTGAATAGAATATTGTATGTGATGATGCTGCTACATTTTTGCTAGTACTTCATAATGACATCTGATGTATGGTAAATTTCATTTGGTGATCTCCTTCACTCAATTACATGCCTTGATACATCACGTGTTGGGCCAATATATATGTGCTGATGCTGCTACATTTTTCCTAGCACTTCATAAGTTAAAATGATGTATGTCCGACACGTGATGACTATATGCTTTTAGTCATGTACGTGAAGATCTTGTGTGTGGGCGTGCATGTGCAAGTGGCTCTATTTTTTTAACTTATGATTAATCTCTTGTCTCTGCTATGATAAAAAAATCACTTTGTCTGACTGTATTTATTCTTTGGCCAACAACCAGTAAAAAAATCTAGTACCCCACAGTTAAGTGCACTGATTAAAGTGATGCTCAAAGAATAGCAAATGAAGGTAAGCGTGATGCGTACTGTTTGAGCTAAAATCTCATCACTAATTAAACAAATAAAATTATTTTACATAAAGTAGCTATCGTAATAACCTATGTCTTGCCCACCAGTTTGGTAGCGATGGCATCTGGTAGCCAGTCGTTCGAAGACAATGGGAACCCATCAGATTTAGCCCGAGTCGCTAAGGAACATGGCAGATTTGCCATCTAGAGTGACGTTACCTCCACTGCCACCATTACCCGCTCATGCCCTGGGATCCGATCAACTTGCTCTAATGTACCAGTGGATGGAGCATTCTCGTCGAGACTCTCTAGAACACCAAAATAAGTTCATAGAATAGATGTTTGGTATGATGAGAGGCCAACTGACTAAAAACTCAGAACATAGTGTCACGATTGGAGACTTCCAAAATACTAGACCACCAACCTTTTCAACTGCCATAGATCCATTAGCCGCAGATGATTGGTTGATGGACATAGAGCTTAAACTTAACACTGTGAGATGCACGGATCAAGAAAAGGTTCGGTATGCATCCCATCAGTTAATTGGTCCTGCTGCCACATGGTGGAGAAATGTCCAAATTAGCATACTAGAAAACCACATAGTCACTTGGGATGAAATTAAGAGGAGATTCCGAGATAACTATGTCCCGCAAAGTGCGATGGAAATAAAAAGGAAGGAATTCCTGAACCTTAATCAAGGGTCTAAAACCATCGCAGAGTACCTAGATGAATTTAACTCACTATCCCGCTATGCATCAGAGGACACAAACACTGATACCAAAAAGGTGTACCGGATCATAGAAGGACTGAACCCATCCATACAACTTATTATAGCTCCTATAAAAATAACTGAGTTCCGGGAGCTAGTAGACCGAGTCATTACAATCGAGAACCAGCAAATCATCGTAGAGGAAGAGCGCAGGAAGAAAGATAGGATGGAACCAAGGTTTGCCGTGAGAAGTGGAAATCGTCCTGTTGGCCTAGTCCGCGTGCCAATGGTCGGGCCCATCCGTCCTCCTTTCCGTAAAGCTCATAGACCACCTTTTATGCCTCCGAGAGCCCCTATCAAATGTCACGTGTGCAGTGGACCACACTTGGCTCGAGATTTCCCAAAGGCGAGTGTTGTTTGTTTTTGTTGTGGACAAAAGGGACGCTACAAAAACCAGTGCCCAAGCAAGAGTCAACCACAATCTGGCACAAATGGAGCTGTCCCACCTCAAAATAAGCGTCAGGCTAATTCAGCCCAAGTACACGGGAATGCGTTTACTGCCAACCGCGGGCGTGGTCATGGCGGTCTCACACGTGGACCATTCCGCCTGACACATATGGATGTGGCACAAGTGGAGTCAGCTTCAGACAGAGTGACGGGTAACCTACTAATCCCTCCTAGAGTAGGACTAGTATTGTTTGACCCAGGAGAAACATATTCTTTCATATCACAACGCTTTGTTGAGACGCATAATCTGGACCGGACCCCCCTAGCCAAACCCATAAAAGTAGATTCACCAGGAGGCCCAATAATTGTTGAGCATGTTTGCCACAACCGTCCCTTTTGCATTGAGGGCATAACCTTTAATGCTAGCCTATTTATCATTGGCCTAATAGGGCTAGACGTTATTCTTGGAATGGACTGGTTAGTGAGTCATGGAGCAAGAATGGATTGTCCAGAAAATCCATATCCTTGAGAAGCCCAGAAAATAAATGGATAACCTTTAATAGTAGAAGAACCCAAGCAAAATCAAACCAAGCCTCAGTAGCCACTTTGGACAAAAAGGAGGCTAAAGATGTACCCATGGTACAAGAATTTTTGGACGTATTTCCGGAAGAATTACCCGGGATGCCACCAGACACGGAGATAGAGTTCACTATTGATATCATCCCAGGTACGGCACCCATATCAAAACGAGCATACCATATGTCCGCGGAAGAACTAAAGGAATTAAGAAAACAATTGGATGAACTAGAAGAAAAGGGGTTTATTAGACCAAGTGTGTCACCTTGGGCAGCACCAGTCTTATTCGTTAAGAAAAAGGACGAAAGTATGAGGCTATGTGTGGATTATCGAGCCTTGAATGAGGCGACCATTAAGAATAAGTACCCACTGCCACGACTAGATGATCTATTTGATCAATTGAAAGGAGCCAATGTGTTCTCAAAAATAGATCTCCGATCTGGGTACCACCAACTAAAAGTAAAGGAAGAAGATATAATTAAGACTGCTTTCATAACCCGATATGGTCACCATGAATTCATGGTTATTCCCTTTGGGCTCACAAATGCACCAGCAGTTTTCATGAACCTGATGAACCTAGTCCTCATGCCATATTTAGATAAGTTTGTGGTAGTGCTCATCAATGACATCCTCATATACTCTCGAAGTATTGAGGAATATGTTGAACACCTCCGAATAGTGCTACGGACCTTGAGCGAAAAACAACTGTATGCCAAATTCAAAAAGTGTGAATTTTGGCTAGAAGAAGTGTCCTTCTTAGGACACATTATATCAGGGAAAGGGATAGTCGTAGATCCTGCTAAAGTAGATGCAGTGTTGGCATGGAAATCCCGAACCAACGTAACAGAGATTCATAGCTTCCTTGGTTTAGCTGGATATTATCGAAGGTTCATAGAAGGCTTCTCCCAGAAAGCAGCCCCTATGACCAAATTACTAAGTAAGGGAGTTCCATTTGACTGGAATGATAAGTGTGAGCAAAGTTTTCAACAGTTAAAGAAACGGCTCACAACCGCTCCTGTATTGGCTCTACCCGAACCAGGCAAAGCATTCATAGTATATTGTGATGCCTCTAGAGTTGGTTTGGGATGTGTGCTAATGCAAGATGGGAGAGCCATAGCCTATGCCTCTCGCCGGTTAAAGCCCCATGAACAAAACTACCCCACCCATGACCTCGACTTAGTTGTCGTGGTATTTGCGTTGAAGATGTGGAGGCACTACCTTTATGGAAATCGTTGTGAACTATAAACAGACCATAAAAGCCTCAAGTATATCTTCACGCAAAAGGAGTTGAATATGAGACAAAGACGATGGTTAGAACTCATTAAGGATTATGACCTTAGTGTCAACTACCACCCAGGAAAAGCTAATGTGGTGGCAGATACCCTTAGCCGAAAAACCTCATGCAATCATGTCAAGATGCCAACCTATGATAAGCATCTGATACCTGAGCAGAAGATGATGGGAATTGAATTCATACATAAACCGGTTGAGAAAATCCTAGCCACATTAGCAATCAGACCCAATTTCTTGGACGAAATCAAGGAAAACCAAACCAAAGATGAGTTTATTTGTGAGGAAAAGCGCAGAATACAAGATGGTCAATCATCAGAATTCCAAATAGCGGAAGACGGATCACTTTGGTATAAAACCCGAGTATGTGTGCCAAATATCTTGGATATTAAGCAGATAATACTCCAGGAGGTACACAACACTCCGTACACCATACACCCTGGTAGCACAAAAATGTACCAGGATGTCAAGGGTACATTTTGGTGGAGAAATATGAAAAGAGAAATTGCTCAGTATGTGGACGCGTGTGACACTTGTAAGAGAGTCAAGGCAGATCACCAGCGACCACCAGGCTTATTGCAACCTCTCCAAATTCCACAATGGAAATGGAAGGAAATCCACATGGACTTTATCACCGGACTGCCCAAAACAACAAAATGAGAGGAGATCATATGGGTCATAGTTGACCGACTCACTAAATCTGCCCATTTTATCCCTTTAGCCCCGGGTTGTTCCAGAGAAAAATTGGCTGAGCTATATATCCACAGGATAGTAGCTCTACATGGGACACCTTCCAGAATAGTGTCAGATCTATGTTTGCATCCAAGTTCTGGGAAAAATTACAAGAAGCATTAGGAACAAAATTGGATTTTAGTACCGCTTACCACCCCCAGACTAGCGGTCAAGTCGAGAGGGTGAATAAAATCATAGAGGACATGCTAAGGGCTTGTGTGCTAGATTTTGGTGATTCATGGAGCAAGCACTTGTCCTTAGCAGAGTTCGCTTATAACAATAGCTACCAAGCTAGTATTGGTATGTCCCCATTTGAGGCCTTATACGGTCGAAGATGCCGAACCCCAATATGTTGGGTGGAAACCGGAGAAAAGAAACTCTTAGCACCCGACTTGGTCCAAGAGACCGAGGAAAAAGTTCGCATAATTAGAGAGCGGCTCAAGACGGCGCAAAGCCGGCAAAATAGTTATGCGGATAAGAGACGATGTGATATACAATGTCAACCCGGAGACTTTGTTTATTTAAAAGTCTCACCAATTAAAGGTGTCAAGCGCTTTGGAGTACAAGGAAAACTAAGTCCGCGATATATTGGTCCCTATCGGATCTTAAAAAGAAGAGGGGCGGTGGCGTACAAATTAGAATTGCCAACGCACCTACAAGGGGTTCATGACGTATTTCATGTTTCCCAATTAAGCAAGAGCGTAAAGTCACCATTTGAGAGAGTCTCGGAGGAAAAATTAACCCTCCGAAAGGACTTAACGTATGAGAAGCATCCTAGTCGTATTCTGGACACCGAGGAAAAGAAACTCAAGAGTAAAACAACCTAAATATTGCAAGGTGCAATGGGGAAATCATCCGGTGCGAGAAGCGACTTGGGAAAAAGAGGATGAGCTTCGAGAAAAATATCCTTACCTTTTCAAGGTGCAACTTAAATTTCAAGGACGAAATTTTCTCTAAGGGGGATAGGATGTAAGAACCGTCAAAATTAGATAACGATAATTTCAACGGTGTTGCCCAAACATTCAATAAAATAATGGAAACACCTGACATATAATTTTTATTATAGGAAATAGCATTTGACCATGCACAACAAAATATTTTTCAAACCTTCATATGTTCTACAAATTTATAATCAAATCTTGGTCTCATTTTTTCACATAAAGTAAATGTCAACTAATGGCTAGCCAAGCAAATTACACTTGTCCCTAATACAGCCTACAAGAGACACAAGTGGAGGCATGCATGCAAGCCTAACCAGTCATGCATGCCAGATGTAATGCCTCTCCAAACCGACATAGCTACTAACCCCACTATAAATAGGAGCCGTTCCTTTCACTATGGTCCATTCCACCTCACACACACACACATACACTGGAGTACCCCCTTTGGGTTGCATGCGTCACCTTTTCACCTTCTGCCACACTATTGTCCTTCACTGCAATGAAGCCCTTTGGGTTGCATGCGTCACCAGGTACTAATGAAGTACCTTGTTGTGTTACCCTTTTTGCTTGACTTCTTATCTATCTTCACCTTGGTTTGAATCAGTCCATGAGCATCTATTCACCTTGATCTATTTACCTTGCTGTAAAAAGAACAAAATATTTGCGTAAACACCCAAGTTAAACAAAACTAATTAGATCAATCGCAAAAGCTTGTAAAAGTTTCTGTGAATTACATCTACAGCTGGTACTAGATCTAACATGCCAAGAATCAAATCCTAAGTACTAGTAACTTGCTAAGACATGTATGTGTGTATCCAAAAGATCAATCTTCCTGTGTATACCTTGTTCGAATTATTAATCCCCGCCAATCTGTAGCAAACATTGAGTGATTGATGTTTATAATCTACTCACAAGTAATTAATTTTGGAGTTTCACTGCCATTATTTGCTTCTATATGGTGTTCAAGGATGAGTAGCACTAGTTAGGAACAACATTTAGATCTAATCAGTAGCAATACCATGACCACGCCATAAATTAAATCTTGATTAATTTCGTAGCCTTGAAATAAACAAAGAGAAAGAAGGCAATATGGCTGAGTGGGCAATAGTAGGGCCTGAGATAAAATGAACAATATATGCACACCCACGTTGACATCTAGCAAGCACTTGATGTGAAATTTGGAACACTTGATGGAGAAGGAATCAGAATTAGTACTTACCAGTAGTAGCAGTAGGATGTGGCTAGTCCACACCGTTAGAAGCAGAGCCATGCGACCGAGCAGCGTCGGTGAAGCCGCACACGCCCGACGCCCGTGGCCGCAAGCCTCGTGCGTGTGGCTGCGCTGGGGGAGGAAGTAGGCATGGAGACATCGTTGCCGCTGCAGCCGATGGCAAGCCCACCGGACCTGAATCAGGCAGCGCTAGGATTAAGTGGTGGCGACGTTTTTGGCGGCGGCGGATAAAATAAATAGGGGGAAATGGTAGAGGGGGATGAGGAGAATCTGTAGGTGTCCACCGTGTCGCGGGAGATGCCCGGATGGGGCAGATCAAGGCGGCGGCGGCCATGCTCTGTTTTTGGGGAGAGAGAGAGGTGGGTGGCTGGTTCTGTTCTTGGGATAGCAGAGAAGACGAGGAGAGAAACGAGCTGGGTTCAACGAGTAAAATACTAGTAGTGCAGTACTAGGCTACTGTTTCCTTTTTACTTATTTTTTTTACTCTCTGGACTGGATAGCATACGTGCATGCTACTCTGATTTGGATGGCTTGATGCATTTCATCTCTCAATGAAACACTAGGATGTATGACAGCCTAGTTAATTAATTATATGGCTTTCCCAACATGGCCGTGTTGCTGGATCTTTAGATTTTAAATTAGGAAATATAAACATGTTTGTGAAATAATTATCAGGAGCCGATTTCGGATCCATAGGAGCCACGCCTGGTGGTTCCGAGTTGGTCGAAGCACTATCCGACAAGTCGTCATCTCCTTGACCATGCCTTGATAAATGTTTTCCGAGCTATGGGTCATTTCCAAAATTTTGCATGAGAATTAAAAATAAATATTTTTCATAAATAAAATGAAATTTGGATAAGGTGGATCCATTGATTTGGGAATTGGATCAGACCAGGTGAAGCATCTGTATTAAGTAGTTGTGACCCGTGTAGGGTTACAATATAAATAAATATTTGGTGGGTAGGGGAGCTCATGTTGGTGAAAGCAACCCAGGGAGGGTCAGCTTGGATGGCTGTAGGATCGAAAGTATGTCTAGAGGGGTGGTGATTAGACTACTTGACCAAATAAAAACTTATCCTTTCCCCAATTTTAGTCTTTGGCTGATTTTAGCTAACTTAGCACAATTCAAGCAATCTCAACATAATTCAAGCAAGCATGCAAAGAGTATATGAGTAGCGGAAAGTAAAGCATGCAATTTGCAAGAATGTAAAGGGAAGGGTTTGGAGAATTCAAACGCAATTGGAGACACAGATGTTTTTGTCGTGGTTCTGATAGGTGGTGCTATCGTACATCCACGTTGATGGAGACTTCAACCCACGAAGGGTAACGGTTGCGCGAGTCCATGGAGGGCTCCACCCACGAAGGGTCCACGAAGATGCAACCTTGTCTATCCGACCATGGCTGTCGTCCACGAATGACTTGCCTCACTAGCGGTAGATCTTCACGAAGTAGGCGATCTCCTTGCCCTTACAAACTCCTTGGTTCAACTCCGCAATCTTGTTGGAGGCTCCCAAGTGACACCTAGCCAATCTAGGAGACACCACTCTCCAAGAAGTAACAAATGGTGTGTTGATGATGAACTCCTTGCTCTTGTGCTTCAAATCATAGTCTCCCCAACACTCAACTCTCTCTCACAGGATTTGAATTTGGTGGAAAGAAGATTTGAGTGGAAAGCAATTTGGGAAAGGCTAGAGATCAAGATTCATATGGTAGGAATGGAATATCTTGGCCTCAACACAAGTGTAGGTGGTTCTCTCTCAAAAAATGCAAGTTGGAAGTGTAGGTTCGTTCTGATGGCTCTCTCCTCGAATGAAGAGGAGGTGGAGGGGTATATATAGTCTCCACACAAAATCTAACCGTTACACACAACTTGCCAATCTCGGTGGGACCGAATTGAGAAACTCGGTCGGACCAATTCAGCAAATCTAGTGACCGTTAGGATTTTCGGTGGGACCGACATACAACTCAGTAGGACCGATATGGTTAGGGTTAGGGCATGACGTAATCTCGGTGAGACCGATTACACAAACTCGGTAGGACCGATTTTGGTAATAAGCTAACCAGAGAGTTGGTCAGGTAAACTCGGTGGGACCGGTTCGCTCATTTCGGTGAGACAGAAATGTTACGAAGAGAAAACAGAGAGTTTACATTGCAATCTCGATGGGACCGATCGCTCATCTCGGTGGTACCGAAATGTTACGAAGGGAAATAGAGAGATTACAATCCCATCTCGGTGAGACCGAGATCCCTATCGGTGAGACCGATTTGCCTAGGGTTTGTGGCAGTGGCTATGACAACTGAACTCGGTGGCGCCGGATAGAAAGAATCGGTGGGGCCGAGTTTGAATTTTGGTTTAGGTCATATGTGGATGTGAGAAAGTAGTTGAGGGCTTTGGAGCATGTCACTAAGCATTTTCAGCAAGTAAGCCATTAAGCAACACCTCATCCCTCCTTGATAGTATTGGCTTTTCCTATAGACTCAATTTGATCTTGGATCACTAAAACATAAAATGTAGAGTCTTGAGCTTTGAGCTTGAGCCAATCCTTTTGTCCTTAGCATTTTGAGGGGTCCACTTTTCTCATCCATGTCATGCCAATCATTGAGCTTTCCTGAAATATTCATCTTAAAATAGCACTAGCTCAATGAGCTATATGTTGTTAGGAATTACCAAAACCACCTAGGGATAGTTGCACTTTCAATCTCCCCCTTTTTGGTAATTGATGACAACATATAGATCAAAGCTTAGACAAATGATAATAAGAGTGAAAGACATTGTCGCTTTGAGAAGTATGTGAAATGTAAGAGCTCCCCCTAAATGTGTGCATAGTTTAGGATTTGCTTTGGACTGCAAATGCACAATGAGTTGGGATCATGAGTTACTCTTCCATGTCACATACATCTTGGTGGAGCGCTAAAAAATGATAATAGTTAAATACATGCACTCATCACCAAGCAAAGTGAATGAGCATATGGAGATAAAAGGATAATGTCATCCAACAAGCATTAAGGTAGCATATGATCAAACACATGATCATCCAAGTATCTCACAAAAGCATAAAGTATCTCAAACAAGCAAATAAAGTTCAACCACCAAAACAAGAGAGAACAAAAGCAACACTCTCTCTCGAAGCCTATGATCTATACAGTTTTCTCCCCCTTCGGCAACAAGTTACCAAAAAGTTCATAGAAAATGCATAGCACTAAATCGACTCTCAGGTTTGGTCTTCAGGTGGTGGTGTAGAGATGGCTCCTTGGACGAAGACTTCAGTTGATGTGGATGGAGCTGGTGGAGTAGGTGCTGGAGCTAGTTGCACAGAAACTATAGCTGGTGCAGATGAAGTGGCTCTGGTGTCTGGAGCAGGCACTGCAGCTGATCTTTGACTCCTAGGCACTCTCGCAAAAGCATCAGTAGTAGTCTTTCCCTTTCTCTCCTGCATGTCATCCTGAAGTTGCTTAACAACTGACTGTATCTCAGTGACCTTCACATCCAAGTCATAGAACTTCTGCTCCATGATCCTCTCCAGGCTCTCCTGGTTTTGAGTCAGGGTGGCCAATCCTTCTCAATCCTCAGAGTTGAGGCAATTAAGTAGCCAAGTTGATCCTGCTTGCTCTTCAAGAAGTACTGAGATGCCTCATCAATGGTTGGCATCTTTGCAGCCTTTTCAGTCCTTGCCTTCTCCTTCTTTGCTTGTGCTTGCACAGAAGATGGTTCATCTTCATCCATTACCATTGTGTTGTCCTCAAAATCTGGATAGATGGGCATGTGTTCCTTGTCCAAGAGGTATGTGCCAGTGCCCATCTTGGAGTTGATTAGCTCCTGGATCTGTGGGGCATACCCACAACTTCTCTTCTGATCTGCAACTGTCCTCTTGATAGTTTTTACTATGAGGCTCATGACCTTGAATTTTTGAGGCACATCAAATATGTGAAGTAGGTTGATAGCATGGCCTCTTATCATCTTGTGATCTCCAGACTTAGGCAAAAGAGTGTACCTGAGGATCCATTTGATTGTTGGCAATCCTGACAGAAGGTAATGTACTGATCCAAACTTGTGTGTCTCAACAGCAGCATCTGGGATCTCTCTGTACATGTGTGCCATGGAGTTGTGATCCTTCTTATTCTTGGCATAGACATCCAAGTCATCCTCTTTCTCCTTAGGAGCATTGATCAACTTTGCCCATTCTTCAACTGATGATTGGTACCTAGTACCTTCAGACATCCAGACAATCCTTCCATCTTGGTAGAAGTGAGCTGTGGAGTAGAACTACATAATAAGCTCATCATTCCACTTTGTGAGCTTCTGCCCAACAAAGTCATCCACTCCACAAGCACTGAAACTGTCATACACCCTTGGATAATGCTCTTCATTCTTCCTGATGTACTCCCAGTATACCCATCTCATATCATAGACAATTGGCTTCTTGTCAAGCAGCACTGCCTCATAGAAATCTTGTTGTTCCTTTGTATGAAACCTGCAGTCCACATCAGTTCTCCTCCTAACTGCATAGAGATCAGTCAATCTCCACTGCGTGAGACTTGCATCCTTCCTCAGCTTCGTATCCTCAGCTACAAGATGAACATCATTGTGATCTGGAATTTTGGGCTTCAACTTTCTCAAGACATGTGACTCATCATCATCATCTTCTTCTATAGCAGCTTCAGGCACTGGGGCCTTGTTCTTTTCTCCAGTAGGAATGTTCCTTGTATTCCTCTTGGGTGCATATTTGGGCTTTGGAGCAGTTGCCTTAGGAGCTTCTTTGGGCTTTGATGCAGCAGCCCCTGACCTGATGGCATCACCCATAAGCTTTTGAGCTTTGGGTTCTGGTGCAGCAACCTCTTCCTCTTCTTCTTCTTCCATCATGGAAGGCTTTTCAACAACCCTGGCCATGGTCTTCTTGACCCTTTCCTTCCTCTTCTTCCCTTCTGCAGCAGCCTCTTTGGGTTCAGATTCCAAAGGTACTTGAGTAGGGGCTCTGGCTTTAGACATGGGAATTCTTCTTGCAGGTGCTTTGGTCTTCATACCAGGCTTAGTGGTAGCAGTTGTGCCATACTCCTTCTTGAACACCTTCTTCTTGGAAGTGGCCTCATCCTCAACAACCACATAGTCTTCATCCTCAGAATCTGAGGTTCTCTTCTTTCTGGCCCTGGTGGCTGCCTTGGGTAAGTTGCTGGGTGTGCTCATGCTACCCTCATCATAGCTGCTAGAGGGACTAGTGCCCTCACTCATCTGAACCTGCTCCTCAGACTTGTTCTGGCTGTCACTTTGATCAGACATGTTGCAAACTGACAGCAGACCCTGTGAATAGATATAGATGAGGTAGAGTAGATGAGCATCACAAAATACAAACGTTTTTGCAAAATATTTAGTCAAAAACTTAGTTTTAGTTTTCCATAGAAAGCATTTCAGATCTACCGATTTGTGAACTCGGTGATACCGAAGCAGCTTTTGGAACCTAAACTAGTGAACTCGGTCAGACCGAGTCACAGTTCGGTGGCACCGAGACTGCTAGGGTTTCACAAAGTCCTGAACTCGGTCACACTGATTTGCAATTCTCGGTCAGACCGAGAATCACATGTGCAATGGCCTTAGCCGAATCGGTGGAACCGAGTTCTACAACTAGATCAGTCCGAGATGGTTTCGGCGGAAACCTAACCCTAAATTTTCAATTCATATCTAATCTACGAAGTGTTTTCGGTGGATAAGATGATCTCAATCGTGGCAAGATTAATGGCAAAACAATGTGCTAGGAATTCGGAGTTAGGAATAGCACAAAGATCAAGTCCATACCCTAGTTCGGCGATGGACTTGATACAGCGGCAACGGCGGAGTCGATTCCCATTGACGGCGGCGGAGACCAGCGGCGAGAGGCAGCTGGTGACGAGGAGGACGATCCGGAGACCCAGGGAGGCAGAGCAGGCTGAGCGTGGGTGAAAGAGTTTGGAGAAATTTCCAAAATTTGACCCATGGATATATATAGCCTGACCCTGTCGGTGTGACCGAGTGGAACAACTCGGTGGCATCGAGATACATAACTGCAAGCAGTTACAACAACTCAGTGTGACCGAAAAGTTCAAATCGGTTGCACCAAGATTGAAAACCTAGATCGACTTAGTGATCTCGGTATGACCGAAATGGAAGAATCGGTCAGACCGAAACGCACAAAGAAGTTTTGGAAGTTTAAGTCTATCATGAATCAGGGACTCCGAGTGCTCCTCACACAGTGGTTCGAATCTGACTTGATCATATTTTGTGACTTAGCAATAATAGAGTTTGAGACAAGAAAAGCATAGATAGCTAGAGAAGGTTCTTAGGCATTCTTGTCCATCCACTTGACAAAAGAAAAGGAACCAAACAATCAAAACAACAAGTGGATGTCCTCGAGTGAGTAAAATATGCAACCAACATGCTCACACAATAAAATGGCAAATGAAATATGTGGCAAAGCATGCACAACCAATTCTAGCATCTATCAAGCAATTGGTGATGACTAGGTCATCTATATATGAGTATATTGACTTAGGAGTCAAATGAGAACATTTGATCATAGGTCATACTCATCGTTTAAGCACAAGTGGGGTTACCACTTTTACATAAAGCATTGTTGTGTTCACACCATTAGAGTTGCTTTGACTCAATTCTTAGAGTAAAGCTCCCCCTAGATGTGAGATCCCCCCTTAGAGGGATGAACTAACCTTGGGTTTTGTCGATGATGACTTCATGTAGGTGTTGAATATGTGGATGCTCAATATTGATGTAAATCATTTGGAGCAATCCTTTGGAGTGAGTTGCACTTTTAATATCTACACGGGTGTCGGTGTCAAAACCGGCAGATCTCGGGTAGGGGGTCCCGAACTGTGCGTCTTAGGATCAATGGTAACAGGAGATAAGGGACACGATGTTTTACCCAGGTTCGGGCCCTCTTGATGGAGGTAAAACCCTACGTCCTGCTTGATTGATATTGATGATGTGGGTATTACAAGAGTAGATCTATCACGAGATCAAGGAGGCTAAACCCTGGAAGCTAGCCTATGTATGATTGTTGTTGTATATCTCTATCGACTAGCCTGGCCCTGGTTTATATAATGCACTAGAGGCCTAGGATAACAAGAGTCCTAGCCGAATACGCCGGTGGGGGAGGAATCCTTGTCTTTATCGCCAAGTCTTGTTGATTCTTCCTTGTATGCGGCAGCTGTCCGGACTGGCCCATGAGTATACGGCCATGGGGGTCCTCGGCCCAATCCAACTGATCGGGAGACGACGCGCTGAGTACCCCCTAGTCCAGGACATCGTCAGTAGCCCCCTGAACCGGTCTTCAAGTTAGGGACGCTCCTCGATTCTTCTGAACTGTTCTTCATCTTCGGTTGCCGGTCTTGAAAACTGGTTCAACAAATCTTCTCATCTTCTATCTTGAGGATCGCCGAAATGCATTCGACGAGTTTACGCGTTGGGTATCCGAGGAGCCCCTTTAAGTTTACGGCCTTTATCAATGCCTTGTTATTTTTATGCCATGCCTCGGGTTTGAAGTTGTTCCCGGGTGGCAACGTCCTCTTGCGTCCGAGCTCCAACGCTGGACTGCATTCGAGGTATCTTTTGCAGCCGAGCACCAATGTCGGACTGCTTCCCAGCTCTAACGCCACACTATGTATCCGAGCTCCAACGCCAGACTGTATCCGAGCTCCAACGCCGAACTATGTATCCGAGCTCCAACGCCGAACTTTATCCGAGGTGTCATAAATCACCTTGGTTCAAAGAAGTTTGAAGGAGTTTAACCGAGCTTAATGCCGGAAATGCCCTCTAAGGAGCCAGCCACTTGCATCCGAGCTATATGTCGAACTGCTTCCAAGGTGGTTAAGCACCTCGGTCGTGGGCTGATTTTTGGTCAATGTTTTTTATTGATGTAATTTATTCTCTGACGAGATATATAGCCAGTAGCCCTCAAGGTATGTATCGGTCTAAAACCCGAGATGCACCTGAAGGATGACATAAGACCGCTGATCCCCATAGCCGCTGAGACTCAGGTTGATTTGCAAAATCGGTCTGAGGATCAAGTCCTAGCTCAGCAGAATACTTCGGGACACAAAAAGCGGCGTGCTCAGTCCTCGAGACTCAGGTTGGGTGCGGCCGACCAACCTGAGGATCAAAATCTCCTCGGAAACTGTATTGCACTTAAAATTTTCTGCATAGAACAAGCAATGCAGTAGCCCCCGAGACACTGGTCGGGTGGCAACACCAGATCAGGGGATCGATGTGCCCCTTTAATATTTGTAAATAATAAGCCCGAAGCCCAGTAGCCCCCGAGCCTTAATGCGGGCACGGGAGGCCGACTTAAGGATTGATATCCATAGTAAAATCACAAATTATGTGTAATGACTCAATGTATCCAAGTACTTTATGTCATTAATGCTCGGATCCGCATTGTACAAAACTTTGTTGACCGACCATGGGCTTCAACGTCCTTGGCCGGTAGCCGAGGAGTGTTTGTCCTACTTTATAAAGCCTTTATGAGGGCAAAGATTTACGACAAACAAGGCAATCTGGTCATACGGCTTTCTAAACAAAGGTACATAGAGAGATATGTTATATTGCTGTTTAACAGAAGAAATGTCTTCCAAAGAAAATAGTCCCGCTATCGGTTCCTTTCTTTGGGTTGTCATGCTAAGCATGATCATGAAACCTCAGCTCCAATGTAAGAGCAAAAGATCGAGGATTTAGTTTGGGAGACCAGTTAATAGCCCCCGGTAGTGTTCGGCGACAGTCGAGGTCAAGCCGGAAACACTTCGGCCAATGTTATGAATGGCCCGTCATTTAATATAGTCATCGGATCGCTGACCAGTTTACACCTATTGTGACAGTCAGTTTTCGGCTTTCTCACTGAGGTGCTTGACCATGCGAGCTGGAACCACAATCGCATTGGTTCTCCCTTTGCACACCTAGCCGAACAAAGCGAAACGTAGGAGGCAAGCGCGGGAGCCGGGCAACCCAACTATTGACCGAAGACACAATTCGAAGCTGATGCATATATAGCAATATCCGAGAATGTTTTTGTCGAATCTCTAAAGGTGTCCGGCGTTGCACTGCGAGACTTGTGCTGAAAACACACAAATAGTTAAAAGTGACAAAAGCTTGGAAAACCAAAAAACATCAGTAAAAACATGACGTCCGAACAAGATCAAGTGTTCGGTGCCAATCCGAAAATTGGACTTTAGAAAAAAAGTGCTTCTGTCGTGCTTTAACTTTGCAATGACTAAGAAGAAAAACACTTAGTATGAAACGGCTCAAATAAACATAAGAGCCCCCAAGCGACTTGGGTAAAAGTTGACTATGAAATGTAAGGTGACATGTAGAATGCCTTCTAGCCGGATTGTAGATCGTTTGGCGTAGCAGACCTTTTCGCTTCAACCTCTGGACCCAATAGTCCGGAGTGTGTCCGAATACCCTTGTGGTTATAAAAACTGGGGCATGCGGGGAGACCAGGCATAGGGGTCATTAGTGCTTTATCATACAAGTGCCCAACTAGGTATGTTATATTACATGGTTAGTAAGAAACATCTTCCAGGGAGAATAGTTCTGTTAGGGGTTCCTTTCCCTAGGAGGCATGCCCTAAAGTGCATGTCCAGACTGCAAAAAGAGCAGAAAAACATCTGGGGGCAGGTAAATAAATAGGTAAGAAATCATCTTTTAGTTCACCGTCCGAGTATTCCCTTAAGAACGCTAGCTTTCGGCTTCACCCAGTCTGAGGTACACATCCGGCTGACCCGGCAGTAACAATCGCAGAGGTGCTCCCTTTACCACCTAGCCGAACAATCGGGAACGTAGGGGTAAGCACAGGAGCCAGGCAACCCAGCTTGGCCAAAACTTAAGTCATATCGATGCATATAATGATGAATAAAAGGTACATGCAGAAGTGTGACACATGTGTTGGGCATAAAGCCCGTATTAATAAGCTTCTGTTAAAGAAGCCCCCAGGTATAATGAGCGCGGGTAGCGCGTCAAGTGTGTGCGAACAAAGTTTCGACAAGGAAAATTTTTACAAGCAACTTTTTTACAAAAAAGTATAATTCTTGGTCGAACCAAACACAAGTTAGAAATTTAAAACTTTGAGCATGAAGGCAACTTAGCTGGTTAATGTGTTCGGTATTGACGACGCCATCCGAGCTTGATGCGGGACAAGGTTCCATCCCCCAAGCCGGTCCCGAGGTGGCGGAGCAAGGAGCTCGGCACTCCGAAGTGGTGACATAGCACGGTCAATGCAGGACGGCAGAGTGATGCCGAAGTCCCCGACATGGGGTAATGAAGTGTTGACGAAGCCCCCCGTCCAGCCGAGGTGACGTCAAAGGATATAGTCCGGTTGGATCATTTTCCTGTGCACAAAAAATAGTGCAGACCGGGGATAATAGTAATAATAGGAATTAAAAAAATGTTGCATAATAAATAATTTATGCAAAGTGAGTAGTAAAAGAAATATGGCCTGGCGCCGAAGTCGATGTCGATGCAGGTCGTCGGCGTAATGCAATAAAGGCGTGGCAAAGCCTGGATTCACAGGTCGGTCCGAGTTCCGGATGCGGCGTTCACCAAACTGTGTACGGAAACTGACTGAACCATCATGCGACCGTCGATAATGCTGCCACCATTTGATAGACCTGTGTACATATGCTGGACTAACCAGAGTAATAATTCCTTGGGAAAAATTTAACCCAAACAAGCAAAAAGAAATACTAGGATTAATAGCACCTGGTTTATTTGTTGTAGCAATCCAAAGGAAGGTGATTCCAAAAATTGGGACTCGATCCGCGCACCCATGCCTGGTCGGCTAGTGACGCCGAAGTGTCCGGAGTACGTTGATGAAGAGATGGCGAAGCCCCCGGTCCAGCCAAGATGTCGAAGTAGGTCGGCATGATGGACACCAGCTTGAAGAAGCAATAGTGTGGCCCTGCCGATGCAGGTCATGACGTGGTCGATGCCGGCTTGATGACGCGACCGTGCGGCGATGCCGGTATGCCCGCTCCGTGTAATCCGTGGGGCGGCGATGTTGGTGATGATTTATCCTTCGCGATGCCGGACTCTTGTTCGGCTTGCCAGGATGATGATCCGAAGAAATTGAGCTCGGCTCAACAAAGCGACGACGTGTCTAACGCAGGTCGGCCGCCGTGGAGTGATGTTGTCGGGCTGGTTTGACACTGGCGCGACGGTGATGTTCATATTGCAAGAATACTTTTAATACTACTGGGATGTGTTTGAGAATAAAACACAACACCCCATACGAAAACTTCCTTCAAAAAGGAAGTCCGAGATCCCGTTCATAAAGAAGATGAATTCGGGTCGGATTCGTTCTCGCGCAGAAAACAGATCCAAAAAGTGATGCACTAATCGGAAGTTTCCCGGAGTTTGGACGGTCGGATCGAGCTGAATTTTTGGCAGGTGGTAGATATGGGAATTCTGCAGCAAACCAACGGTTGGATCCTCCAAAGGACATCCGAGCTAGATGCTGGATACCACGCCCTAAACTCGTCCGGATTCTCGTCCAGATTCAACAGGGCTCCGGTATATCGGAGATTGCCAGAGATTCCTCCATCGGAACTCGACGAAATTTTTGCAGGGTTGTCGTAGACTTAATTCCGCATAATTCCACCAAAGTAATCATTTAAGCGACACTCAAGGAGGTGGTGGCGGCGGATACAAGTTTGCTGTCTAAAAAAACAGCACGGTCGCCTGAGGGCAATGTTGACGTTAAGCCCCCGAGCTCCATGGATGACTCCTCCATGATCTTGATAGAGATCGGAGTTGGTGTTGATGAAGGCCCTCATCTGAACATGACGATCGGAGGTAGGGTGCAGTCCTCGGTCAAGCAAAGGTGACCAGTCGAGCTGGTGACGAAGAAGCCAACGTCGCAGTTGACCTGCAGTCGAGCCATTGATCCTTTCGCTGATCACACATCGTAACTCTCAATGAAAGCACCAATATCGGTGTCAAAACCGGCGGATCTCGGGTAGGGGGTCCCGAACTGTGCGTCTTAGGATCAATGGTAACAGGAGACAAGGGACACGATGTTTTACCCAAGTTCGGGCCCTCTTGATGGAGGTAAAACCCTATGTCCTGCTTGATTGATATTGATGATGTGGGTATTACAAGAGTAGATCTACCACGAGATCAATGAGGCTAAACCCTAGAAGCTAGCCTATGGTATGATTGTTGTTGTATATCTCTATCGACTAGCCTGGCCCCGGTTTATATAATGCACTAGAGGCCTAGAATAACAAGAGTCCTAGCCGAATACGCCGGTGGGGGAGGAGTCCTTGTCTTGATCACCAAGTCTTGTTGATTCTTCCTTGTATGCGGCAGCTGTCCGGACTGACCCATGAGTATACGGCCATGGGGGTCCTTGGTCCAATCCAACTGATCGGGAGACGACGCATTGAGTACCCCCTAGTCCAGGGCACCGTCAACGGGTTAGTCCCACAAGGAACAAACAAGGATATCCATAGACATAGAGTGATGCACACACAAGATGATGTCTATGAAAGCATTAGGTTACCTTGTCCCTTGTCTTACCAACAAGAAGGTTTGTGACTCCTTGAACTAGTGCAAGATGTGAAAGTTGATTGCACTTGTTCTTGCCAAAATGATATGAGTGAAATATGTTGGCGGAGTCACCCTCAAGAACTCTCTAGTTCTTCTTCTTCGGATCCACATCATCTTGATGGGAATCCTTAGAGTTGTAGTCGTACTTGATGAAGTAGAACTTGATGTAGTCTTGGGAACCCACTTGACCAAGGCCTTAAGAGCTTCTTTAAATGCATCAATCTCCTCTTGAAGCTTATCCTTGCCTTTTTGCTTGTGGTCTTGTGGTGGAAGATCATCTTGAGCTTGTGTCCCTTTGAAGTAAGTAGGATCATACTTCTCTTGTTGAGGAACAAACTTCGTCTTGGGGTATTGATCTTCTTCCCACTCAACTCCATTGGCATTGAACTTTCATTCAAAACCAACACCTTGGTTCTTCCGGTGCCTTCCTTGCTTGCGTACAATTTCCTCGAATTGCTTACTCCCGGCAAGTCTCTTGTAAACACCTTTCTCTATAATTCCCTTCAATAAGCTATTTTGTTGCTCAAGTGTAACTTGTCTAAGAGAATCATTAGTGGAATCAAGAGAACTACTAAAGCAACAACATTGGATTTAGCATGATTATTGTTACTACTAGAGGAAGAATCCTTCTTGTTCTTGTTACTAGACTTGACTTGAGGCATGTAAGTAGATAAGAGTAAACGCTTGACAATGTAAGAAGAACTTTTCTTACGAAGATCATCATTGATTGCCTTTAAGAACTCATGCTCTTGCTCAAGGTTGAGCTTTTCAAAGCATAACTTCTCATGAGTCCTTAAAATTTCTCGATGATCTTCTAAGATAGTCTCATGAGCTAACTTAAGAGTGTTTAGTTCTTTAGTAAGAAGCTCAATCTTCTCCTTATCATTGTCATTCGTTTTATCTTGATTAGCATGATTAATTGACGTTTCATCATAGTATTCATCACTAGAGTTGTTAACAAGTAAATCATCATCACCTAACAAGTCATCTTCATCACTATTGAAATCAACATACTCGGGGTGTGATACCTTTGGGCCTTTAGCCATGAAGCATCTTCCAAGTCCTTCATTTGGTGAATCAAATATGTCGTGGGAGTTGGTTGACACAAGTGCTAGACTGGCAACACCTTCATCTTGAGTATATTCGGAGTCGGAGTGATAACTTCTCTCGGAGTGATTATCGGAGTCAGAGCCGGATACCCATTCACCAACATGAGCTTGATGTCTTTGTTTTGTGTAGCTCCTTGATGACTTGTCCTTCCTTTCCGAATCCTTGCTTCTCCGGGATGTTCTTTGTTCATAACGATCATCTCTAGTCCTTCTCTCTCTTGGTGGTGATTCTTCTCTTCTACTTCTCCTCTTAGGTGATTCTTCTCTTCTTTTGTAGGGTGCCGTACACTCATTGGAATAGTGTCCGGGTCTTCCACAATTGTAGCAATTACGCTCTCGACTAGAAGATCTTTTGTCATTGTAGGACCTTGACTTGGAGCTTCTCTCTTTGCTTCTACTCTTGTAGAACTTGTTGAAGTTCTTCACCATTAGGCTCAATTCTTCACTGAAGGTTTGTTTCTCACTTGATGATGTGGGGGCTTCACACGAGGCTTTGTAAGCACCACTTGACTTGTTGTGAAGTTCCTCCTTATCCTTGAGTGACATCTCATGAGCGACAATTCTTCCAATGACTTCCGTTGGCTTGAGATGTTTGTAATTGGGCATCATTTGGATCAATGTGCACATGGTATCATATTTTCCATCCAAAGCTCTTAGGATCTTCTTGATGATGAATTTGTCGGTCATCTCTTCACTTCCTAAGCCGGCAATCTCATTTGTGATAAGAGCAAGCCTAGAGTACATTTCAGCGACACCTTCACCATCTTTCATTTTGAACTTGTCAAGCTGACTTTGAAGCACATCTAACTTGGATTCCTTGACGGAGTCGGTACCTTCGTGCATATCAATCAAAGTATCCCAAATTTCCTTTGCATTCTCAAGACGGCTGATTTTGTTGAATTCTTCGAGGCACAATCCGTTGAAGAGGATATCACAAGCCTAAGCATTGTATTGCAGCATCTTCAACTCTTCCGCGCTAGCTTCACGGTCTGGTTCTCTCCCATCAAAGAATTCACCTTGCAAGCCAATACACACAATAGCCCAAACGACGGGGTTATGTCCAAGTATATGCATTTTCATCCTATGCTTCCAACTAGCAAAATTAGTACCATCAAAGTAAGGACCTCTATGGTGATAGTTTCCCTCGCTAGACGCCATACTCTCCTAGGTTGTGAGACCAAGGCTATGACCAAAAGCTATGGAAATCAAAGCAAATGGAGACCAAGGCTCTGATACCATTTGTAGGGTCGAAAGTATGTCTAGAGGGGGGGGGGGTGATTAGACTACTTGACCAAATAAAAACTTATCCTTTTCCCAATTTTAGTATTTGGCAGATTTTAGCTAACTTAGCACAATTCAAGCAATCTCAACACAATTCAAGCAAGCATGCAAAGCGTATATGAGTAGTGGAAAGTAAAGCATGCAACTTGCAAGAATGTAAAGGGAAGGGTTTGGAGAATTCAAACGCAATTGGAGACACGGATGTTTTTGTCGTGGTTCCGATAGGTGGTGCTATTGTACATCCACGTTGATGGAGACGTCAACCCACGAAGGGTAACGGTTGCGCGAGTCCATGGAGGACTCCACCCACGAAGGGTCCACGAAGAAGCAACCTTGTCTATCCCACCATGGTCGTCGCCCATGAAGGACTTGCCTCACTAGCGGTAGATCTTCACGAAGTAGGCGATCTCCTTGCCCTTACAAACCCTTGGTTCAACTCCACAATCTTGTCGGAGGCTCCCAAGTGACACCTAGCCAATCTAGGAGACACCACTCTCCAAGAAGTAACAAATGGTGTGTTGATGATGAACTCCTTGCTCTTGTGCTTCAAATGATAGTCTCCCCAACACTCAACTCTCTCTCACAGGATTTGAATTTGGTGGAAAGAAGATTTGAGTGGAAAGCAACTTGGGGAAGGCTATAGATCAAGATTCATATGGTAGGAATGGAATATCTTGGCCTCAACACAAGTGTAGGTGGTTCTCTCTCAGAAAATGCAAGTTGGAAGTGTAGGTTCGTTCTGATGGCTCTCTCCTCGAATGAAGAGGAGGTGGAGGGGTATATATAGCCTCCACACAAAATCTAACCGTTACACACAACTTGCCAATCTCGGTGGGACTGAATTGAGAAACTCGGTCGGACCGATTCAGCAAATTTAGTGACCATTAGGATTTTCAGTGGGACCGACATGCAACTCGGTAGGACCGATATGGTTAGGGTTAGGGCATAACGTAATCTTGGTGAGACCGATTACACAAACTCGGTAGGACCGATTTTGGTAATAAGCAAACCAGAGAGTTGGCCAGGTAAACTCGGTGGGACCGGTTCGCTCATTTCGGTGAGACCGAAATGTTACGAGGAGGAAACAAAGAGTTTACATTGCAATCTCGATGGGACCGATCGGTCATCTCGGTGAGACCGAAATGTTACGAAGAGGAAACCGAGAGTTTACATTGCAATCTCGGTGGGACCGATCGGTCATCTCGGTGGTACTGAAACATTATGAAGGGAAACAGAGAGATTACAATCCCATCTCGGTGAGACCGAGATCCCTATCGGTGAGACCGATTTGCCTAGGGTTTGTTGCAGTGGCTATGACAACTGAACTCGGTGGCGCCGGATAGAAAGAATTGGTGGGGTCGAGTTTGACTTTTGTTTTAGGTCATATGTGGATGTGAGAAAGTAGTTGAGGGCTTCAGAGTATATCATTAAGCATTTTGAGCAAGTAAGCCATTAAGCAACACCTCATCCCTGCTTGATAGTATTGGCTTTTCCTATAGACTCAATGTGATCTTGGATCACTAAAATATAAAATGTAGAGTCTTGAGCTTTGAGCTTGAGCCAATCCTTTTGTCCTTAGCATTTTGAGGGGTTCACTTTTCTCATCCATGCCATGCCAATCATTGAGCTTTCCTGAAATATTCATCTTGAAATAGCATTAGCTCAATGAGCTATATGTTGTTAGGAATTACCAAAACCACCTAGGGATAGTTGCACATTCAATGGCGAGCTCCTCTACATAGGGTATCACATTAGGACACAACCAACTGGCGCTTACTTCAAAAGCGGCGCAAACCGTACTGACCACAGACCTGGAATGGGACGGGCTGAACCAACTACCCATACCAAGTAGTTGCCTCTGCATGGGTGAGAAGGTGGCTGTAGCTGGGTAGGTACAGTCACCATAGGGCGGGACCGCCGGTCAGGGGTCTCGACCCGCGGGCCTATAGTAAGGCAAGATGGAAAAGCAGAGGTAGTGTACGCGCTGGTTAAAGGTTCTAGCTCCTTGCTCTAGTCGTGTGCACGAGTAGCGCATGGACGACTTAGACCAAGTGATGCTATGGGCAAAGCAGTACACCTCTGATCAGAGTAAATGTGATATCACTCCCAGCTTCCGGGTTTGGAAGTGCGTCGTGTGGGTTTTCCTCTAACACAGGATTTAAGATCCCATGTCGCTCTGTCACTAGTAGATTTTGTAAATAAATTTGGTTTTCAACAAAATGTGTTAAGGGAAAATATTTATACCTACAAAGTATTTTGAGCTAATGGCTCGGTGGTTGTAGCCGTGGCCGATAAAGTTTTTCCTCTTTAAAGACTCATGCATCCACTTTTCCGGGCGACTTGCGGAGTACATATTTTATACGTACTCAGTTGCACTTATGTTGTTTTTCAGAACAAGAGAGTTATGTGAACTCTGAGGCGATAGAGACTGGTACTTATGATGAGTCTGGTCATCTTAATGACTTCGGTTATTCTGAAGTGGAGTATGTTTATGAGGAAGTCGACAATCAAGGCTATGAAGAGTAGATGTCCTCCATGGTTGGTCTAGAAGGCTCGTAACTAGAAGTGGATGACGATCTATCGTCATGGTCGCGTGGGCTTAGTCGACACTTGAGGTGTCAATGTAATAAAAGCTTGCCTACTCATGGCAGCTGCACCGTCTTGTACATGATACTATTCTCCTTAACTGATCCTGGCGCAACTCTGAAGTGACGGTTTCCGTTACGCCTGACTCTGTCGGACGTAACGGGGCGTCACACATCCCCTCTTTCGTCTTCGTTCATCGGTAACTTTACTTGGAGCTATATTTTTATTCGCCACATGATATGTGTTTTGCTTGGAGGGTCTTGTATGATATTAGTCTTTGCTTTTTAGTTTACCACAATCATCCTTGCTGTACACACCTTTTGGGAGAAACCCACTTGATTGGAATTTATTGGAATACTCTATGTGCTTCACTTATATCTTTTGAGCTAGATAGTTTTTTCTCTAGTGCTTCACTTATACTTTTTAGAGCACGGCGGTGGCTTGATTTTTTAGAAATTGTTAATCTCTCATGCTTCACTTATATTATTTTTAGGGTCTTTTAGAACAGCATGGTATTTGCTATGGTTATAAAATTGGTCCTAGAATGATGGGCATCCAAGTTGGGTATAATAAAAACTATCATAGGAAGTGAATTGGATGCTATGATCAATTTGATACTTGATAATTGTTTTGAGACATGGAGGTGGTGATATTAGAGTCATGCTAGTTGGGTGATTATGAATTTAAAGAATGCTTGTGTTGAAGTTGGCAAGTCCCGTAGCATGCACGTATGGAAAAAGTTGTGTAACAAATTTGAAACATGAGGTGTTCTTAGATTGTCATCCTTATGAGTGGCAGTCGGGGACGAGCGATGGTCTATTCCTGCCAATCTACCCCCCTAGGAGCATGCGTGTAGTGCTTGGTTTTGATGACTTTTAGATTTTTGCAATAAGTATATGAGTTCTTTATGACTAATGTTGGGTCCATGGATTATACACACTCTCACCCTTCCATCATTGCTAGCCTCTTCAGTACCGTGCATTGCCCTTTCTCACCTTGAGAGTTGGTGCAAACTTCGCTGGTGCATCCAAAACCCGTGATACGATACGCTCTATCACACATAAACCTCCTTATATCTTCCTCAAAACAGTCACCATACCTACCTATTATGGCATTTCCATAGCCATTCCAAGATATATTGCCATGCAACTTTCCACCGTTCTGTTCATCATCATGACACGCATCATAATTGCCATATTGCCTTGCATGATCATGTAGTTGACATCGTATTTGTGGCAAAGCCACCATGCATAATTTTCATACATGTCATTCTTGATTCATTGCCCATTCCGGTACACTGCCGGAGGCATTCATATAGAGTCATATCTTGTTCTAGTTTTGAGTTGTAACTCATGAGTTGTAAATAAATAGAAGTGTGATGATCATCATTATTAGAGCATTGTCCCCAAAGAAAAAAAGAAAGTCCAACAAAAACAAAGGCCAAAGAAAAAAAAGGAAAAAAAAGAAAGGCCAAAATAAAAAAGAAAGGCCCAAAAAAAAGAAAATAATAATAAAAAGGGGGCAATGTTACTATCCTTTTTCACACTTGTGCTTCAAAGTAGCACCATGTTCTTCATATAGAAACTCTTTTATGTTGTCATTTTCATATACTTGTGGGAATTTTTCATTATAGAACTTGGCTTGTATATTCCTACGATGGGATTCCTCAAAATACCCTAGGTCTTCATGAGCAAGCAAGTTGGATGCACACCCACTTAGTTTCTTTTGTTGAGCTTTCATACATTTATAGCTCTAGTGCATCTGTTGCATGGCAATCCCTACTCCTCATGTTGACATCAATTGATGGGCATCTCCATAGCCCGTTGATTATCCTCGTCAATATGAGACTTTCTCCTTTTTTGTCTTCTCCACATAACCTCCATCATCATATTCTATTCCACCCATAGTGCTATATCCATGGCTCACGCTCATGTATTGCGTGAAAGTTGGAAAAGGTTTGAGATTATTTAAGTACGAAACAATTGCTTGGCTTGTCATCGGGAGTGTGCAAGATGAGAGCATTTTTGTGTGACGAAAATGAAGCATGACCAAACTATATGATTTTGTAGGGATGAACTTTTTTTAGCCATGTTATTTTGAGAAGACATGATTGCTTAGTTAGTATGCTTGAAGTATTACTATTTCTTATGTCAATATGAACTTTTATTTTGAATCATTTGGATCTGAACATTCATGCCACAATAAAGAAAATTACATTGAGAATTATGCTAGGTAGAATTCCACATCAAAAATTCTGTTTTTATCATTTACCTACTCGAGGACGAGCAGGAATTAAGCTTGGGGATGCTTGATACGTCTCCAACGTATCTACAATTTTTTATTGTTCCATGCTATTATATTACCCGTTTTGGATGTTTATGGGCTTTACTTTACACTTTTATATCATTTTTGGGACTAACCTACTAACCGGAGGCCCAGCCCGAATTGCTGTTTTTTTGCCTATTTCAGTTTTCGAAGAAAAGGAATATCAAACGGAATGAAATCTTCGGGAGCGATCTTTTTGAACAAACGTGATCCAGGGGACTTGGAGTGGACGTCAAGCAACAGAGGAGGCGGCCACGAGGGTGCCCGGAGCGCCCCCTATAGGTGGGCGCTCCCCCGACCCTCGTGGGCCCCTCGAGTGTCCACCGGCCTACTTCTTCCTCCTATATATACCTATGTACCCTGAAACCTTTGAGGAGCACCATGGAAAACTATTTCCACCACGAAAAACCTTTGAGGAATGTCCACGAGATCCCATCTTGGAGCATTCGCCGGCGCTCCGCCGGAGGGGGAATCGACCATGGAGGGTCTCTACATCATCTCCAAGGCCCTTCCGATGAGTTGTGAGTAGTTTACCACAGACCTTTGGGTCCATAGTTATTAGCTAGATGGCTTCTTCTCTCTCTTTGAATCTCAATACAAAGTTCTCCTTGATCTTCTTGGAGATCTATTCGATGTAACTCTTTTTGGGGTGTGTTTGTCGAGATCCGATGAATTGTGGGTTTATGATCAAGTTTATCTATGAGAAATATTTGAATCTCCTCTGAATTCTTTTATGTGTGATTAAGTTATCTTTGCAAGTCTCTTCGAATTATCAGTTTGGTTTGGCCTACTAGATTGATCTTTCTTGCAATGGGAGAATTGCTTAGCTTTGGGTTCAATCTTGTGGTGTCCTTTCCTAGTGACAGCAGGGGCAGCAAGGCATGTATTGTATTGTTGCCATCGAGGATAAAAAGATGGGGTTTATATCATATTGCATGAGTTTATCCCTCTACATTATGTCATCTTTCTTAATGCGTTACTCTGTTCTTTATGAACTTAATACTCTAGATGCATGCTGGATAGCGGTTGATGTGTGGAGTAATAGTAGTAGATGTAGGCAGGAGTCGGTCTACTTGTCACGGACGTGATGCCTATATACATGATCATGCCTAGATAATCTCATAATTATTCGCTTTTCTATCAATTGCTCGACAGTAATTTGTTCACCCACTGTAATACTTATGCTATCTTGAGAGAAGCCACTAGTGAAACCTATGGCCCCCGGATCTATCTTTTATCATATAAGCTTTCAATCTACTTTTATTTGCATCTTTTACTTTTCCAATCTATATCACAAAAATACCAAAAATATTTATCTTATCATATTATCTCTATCAGATCTCACTTTGGCAAGTGGCCGTGAAGGGATTGACAACCCCTTTATTGCGTTGGTTGCGAGGTTCTTGTTTGTTTGTGTAGGTGTGTGGGACTTCTGAGGAGCCTCCTACTGGATTGATACCTTGGTTCTCAAAAACTAAGGGAAATACTTACGCTACTTTGCTGCATCACCCTTTCCTCTTCAAGAAAAACCAACGCAAGCTCAAGAAGCAGTCAACTTGTTTGTACCCTTGGCTGACTGAACGCGCCTAAGGACAAGGTTGCCTTCCTCAAAACACCGGGCATGAACCCTACGGCTATCATAGCGACGTGGGGCTTGCTGATAGCGTGCAGCACGTGTAACATCTCGGAGATGGTTCTCCTCGAGTAGCACAGCGTCGTCACGCCAGTGCTGATCTTGCGCTCCTTCATTGTAGGCAAGCACTCGAGCTTGTCAGATTTCGGGTTCCGCAAACCCTTGAGAGGTTCGAACTCTGGGGTGCATGCGGAGATCTCAACCTACCCAGCCTGCTACTCGCAAAAACTCACAGCCTAGCGCATCAAGCTCGAAGGGAAAGAAAGACACGGCAGTTTACCTAGGTTCAGGCCACCTTTCGGTGTAAACCCTACTCCTGCTTTGTGGTGGATTACCTCGAGGGGCTGAGGATGAACTAGTACAGTGGTTGAACAACCTCAGGAGGTGAGGTGTTCTTGGGCTCGGGTGAGCAGATGAGGGTGGAATGGATTCGATGGATCCGGCCAGGTCTCCCCCTTCTATGGTGGTGGCTAGGTCCTATTTATAGTGGCCTTGGTCCTCTTCCCAAATGTTGGCGGGAATGGATCCCACAACGGACAGATTTGAAAGGAGACAACAAGTACATCCTATTCTGACTAAAGTGGTTTTCTGTCACACCCTGATTTTCATGGCATAACACTTAAGATTATAAATCATGATAAAATGTGGTATGACAAAAACTTTTGAGTGTTTTGGACTTTGCCTTGATTGGATTTTGTCTGTTGGTTGCAAGTGCTCTAGAAATCAAATAAATCCTCCAACTCCTATACTTCATCTCCTTGGTCCAAACTCTTGAATCAATGATCATTCCATGTGTATAGGACATAAAAATAATTTCTTACAAAAATAATTTGGCCAAATAGTATTTTCAAAAATTAGTTTTCCAAACACCCCTGAATTGAGAGCTGCACTGCAAGTACTTAACTAAGGGAAGTAAAAATCTTTCCAAAAATATATTTGAATCCTATTAGGTATAGGACTACCAAAAACCATAAAAATGTAATTTTAAAAGTTATTTTCCTATTTTATTAAAAGGCTTTTTCTTTAGGCCAGAAATGGTCTTTAATAGGTTAAAATTATTTTAATACTTTAAAAATATTTGTGAAAACCTAGGAAAAATCAGTGGACATATATTGTCCATATATAAGAGTTTCAACACATGGTCATGTTCAAAATATTGGTCAAATCCCTCAAAAACCCTTTTTGGATATTTCAAGCTTTTGAAATATTTACAAAGGAAATATTCTCCAAAAATTCCAAGAAAATTCTAGCATGTCACATATGACATGTTGGATGACCGTGACAAGTATCATGTCATGGAGAATAGTATAACCCCATGAAATCCCCTCAAAACCATTTCTTTCCATTTTGAAGTTTGAGCAACTTTAGATTGCCAAACATGTCCATATGTTCTCAAACCTTGTGAACATGCTCAAATGGTCTAATCATTCATCTAGACCAAATGGCACAAGTTGGAGAAAATGTTATATTGATCAAAGTGCCCCAAAACCCTTCCTGTCCAGAACCAAATTTGAACAACTCTACATTGGAAAGTTTCTCGTTTTGATCTCCACTTTTGTGGAAATGTTCAGGACCTCAAATAATGACACTACACCAAGTGGTGCATCAAGGAGAATAGCTTTGCATGACTAAATCCTGGAAAGTCCATTTCTATTGATTTCTAGGGTTTACAAAAGTTGCATTGGCAACTTTGCCCAAATGAACTCAATCTTTGTGGAACCTCATATTTTCTCATGCCATTTGACCCTGTCAAGCCTCATGATAAGGGAAGTCCATTTGCTTGCCCAAACCTACATCAAACACCTTATGGCAGAAATTTAAAATGTATGTTTTGGCCATTTGCACTAATCTCCATGAGCTAAACTTTCTCCCACAACCTCATCTAGTCCTCCTCTAACCCCTGCATCTTTCCCTGCCCAAGGATCCATGATGATGGGGGTGAAAAGCTCTCTTTCCCCTCTCTGGACAGCACCATTTCCACTCTCCCTCAACTCCCTCTCCCCTCCAGTGGATCCCCAGGGCATCCAATGACATTGCCACATTGTTTACTCCCCCTGCCGCTGCCAGACGCAAGTGGACACGGCAGAGCGCGCAAAACACACTCATGCCGGCCAAAAGCCTGCTCTAGGGCGCGCTACAGTGGCGGCCGAGCCTTGCCACCACGCTCCCGTCCACCTCGGGCCACCCGAGCACGCCAGTCGACGCACCTCGGCGTCCGCATCACGATAGCGAGCCTCCCACTTGCTCCCGCGCCCTCCTCTCGCCCCTGCGGTGCGTGCCCGAATGCCGCCCGCGTCCGCCAGTGGCTGCCTGCGTCCCTGGCCCGCCTCGCGCTCGCTCCTCTCTCCCTCTCTCCTTCCCTGGTCATAGACCACGCCCAGGAAGACCCCCGACTCGAAGCCAAGCCCTTCCGTGGCTCCAGCGACAGCCACGGCCTCTCTGGCGCACGGCCCCGCGGTGCACCTCGCCCCTTCTATTAAAGCCACCCCGAGCCCCCTCTCCACTCCTTTGGCTCTCTCTCCCTCCCTTGCACCCCCTGGACCGACCCACTTCCCTCCTCATGCCCTCCTTGCATCTCCATGGCCGGAGCAATGCCGCCGGCCTCTGCCTAAATTCGCGCCACTGAGAGCCCCTCCTCCCGACCTCTTTGCTCCAAAGCAGCACCAACACCACCAACAACTCTCCCCGCACATCATTCCTTCATCCCCGTGCCCGCTTCGCCGTGCCCAAATCTCGCCGCCGGTCTCGTCCGCCGCGGCCATCACCCTGCTCCACCCGGTACCCCTGGGCGACCGTGCCACCCACGGTTGGACGCGGCCGGGTCCCCCGAGCACGCCGGTGGGCAAAACATCGCCAGAGATGCCATGTAGTGCCAGCGACTGGCGTCGAGCGCCTCCCCTTCCTCCTGTCGCACCCGCGCGGGAGGTTGAAGGCGATGGCCTGAGCGCTGGGCCCTGCGCGTCAGCGACCCAGCGGCTGGGGCCCGCCATTTAAGTGGAGACGGGCCAGGAGAAATGCGCCTTCGACGTCGCCCTGTCGCCCACGTGGTCGAGCCGCTGGGCCGGCCTAGTGCGCTGCGGTGCTATGTTGCACCCAGTGCGCAGTATAGGTATAAATCCCCCCCTTCATTGTCTTTTTCTTTTTCCTGAAACTTGTAAAATCTCCCAAATATTCATATTACCTCCAAATTTGATGAATCAAATTTCTATTGACTCCATAAATCATGGTCTATTTAATGGGACACAGTGGACATTTTTGTTGTTCTTGGTTTTCACTGGACACTTTAAAAAGATCATTTATGCACATAAGTCCACTTCAAAAATCCATATTATATTCATTTCAATTCCAAATCCAGTGAAACCAATTTCTAAATGTTTCTAAAATCATGCCTGATTTAATGGGTACTTTTATTCATTTTTACAAAAAGGCATTCTGTAGACAACTTGCAGATCCATTAAATCCCTTGTTTCCATCATATTGAAATGTTCAGAAATAACCACTGATCCAATTCCAATGAAACCACTCTGGTTATTTTCCATATAACCAGAGGAGTCCTAGAAAAGTAAACTTCATATTTTTAGAGCATTTTTATTTTTGCCTTGTAGTGTTGCTTATTATGATTGTTTCCGACGTTAGTTGGCAAAGTAGACGGAGTATTTGGAGAAGGACCAGAAGACTTGAAGACTCTGATGAACCAGGAAAGCAGCCCTTTGACCGTGATGAACCATTTTACATCATAATAGCATTTTCGTTGCTTCACTGAGCGCATGATATACCTTGAATGGCAACCTTGCTAGGCTTGCCTCCATTGCATACTCCACTGATACTTGGATTGTTCATGACTCTACCCTTGCTAGAGTTGTGTTGGTGGGTTGTGGAAACATGCTATAGTAGTTGGTTATGCAAAATGGGTCAGGGTTATGCATGAATAGGAACAAGTGTGGTTTGACATACTTGCAAATAGCCCCAGTGGGTGCCACTAATGCCCGTGGGAAATGATGATGAACTAGGTCACTACTTGGTGGAGAAGTGGTGTACCGAAGCAAGTGAATAAGTGTTGTTTACAGAGACGGATTAGATTTAAGATTTGTCGACCGTCCCAACCAAACATGCGCAACCACTCTACCCTTATATGGGAAAGGGCATTATTGATTACCTAGGCCGATACTAGCTTGGATCCCGCATTACTAGTGACGGGGGAGAGTTGGTGCTCTCTCTCGGGACGGGGTCATGCCAGGTAGGGCGGCCATGACTGTTTTCACAGGGCACCGGACACACCGTTGGTACCCCGTGCCAGTGGTATGTGATGAATATGGGAGTGAGGCTCCACAATTTTAATATGTGAATTATTGGGCAGGGGGGTTACTACCAATCGAGTGGACTCTATGTTAGTGTCATCTAGGGAAAGATAGTGATCGGGTGCTTACCCCGGGTACATGAGGTACTGCGGGTCGTGGATGACACAGAAGTTCCCCGGATCTTGTGGGTAAAGTGTGCAACCTCTACAGAGTGTAAAACTATTCGAATAGCCGTGTCCATGGTCAAGGACAGTTGGGTGGTGCTGCTTAGACTACGTCCATATGTTTCTGACAAACAACACAGTTTGGTAAATATGATGATGTGATTCGTGAGGAAGTCACGATGAGCTTGAGCACGAGTTGTTCACAACTCCTTTTTGATGATAATGTCTGTAACCTCCTGATGCTTGTTGTAGACACATTCATGTCCTGGATAAATGTTGATCATACTTGCATGAGAAAAACTAGCTTTCCGCAAGAATGCCAATTTAGTAATAGTGCCTTGCATAATTATTCTGTTATCACCCTTGGTTTGCTTGCGAGTACATTCAATGTACCCATTGGCTTGCCACTGGTTATTTTATTGGCCAAGCATGAAAGACAAGATATATTGAAGAGTTCTTTGGTGACGATCATGCGAGCTAGGATGCTTTCCCAGTCAGAATGCCTGTAGAGTTAAGGCAGATGGCATGGGTCCAAGTTATTGACGAAGATTTCCGCTGCAATTCTATACTCAAGACTTGACCATAATGGCCATAATTTATGTAAGACGGTATGTATGGATGTAAGACTCTTGTTATTCAGCTTCTGTGTGTTCAGTGAGCATTGATCTCTGGGATCACTGTACACGTGCATTCAGTGATCACGACTTATGAGTCGGGGTCCCCACATTTTTGCCTGCAAAAGCCTCTGGTCGCGACGCTGCGGTGGGCTCGGCGATGACCTCCATCCTGTCGTCCTAGCGGTCTTGGTCTCGTTGCATCGGAATGTAAACCTTTGGTTGATTCATCGGGACTCCACGCCTGCTGCTTGCCTCCTTTGCATCGAAGTGGAAACTGGTACACTACGCCAACTGGCGCCCGCTTGGCCTTGGTCGTCATGGCTCATGTCAGCTGAGCCTCGTGAGGTGTACCTTGCATAGAAATCTCCACTCCTGGGGAGCTAGCCTAAGGAGGCCGATCCCCTTGGAGGTCTAGGTGTCATCCGCCTCACGAGGCTTGGCCCCTCGCGAGGGGTCTTGAGTTGTTGATGCTAAAGTTTGGTCGTGCCAGGCCGTTGATGGAGCCATGCAGTGGGACGCAGGCAGGCAAGTCTGGGTACCCCCGTATCTAGAACGCCGATAGTAGCCCCCGGGCCCAAGGTGTGCTCGGACTTGGCTTCTAGGCGAAGCCAAAGGGCAAGTGTGGAGCGTCGCGGGACCTAACCACCTACGGCCTTGGATGATGCATGGCGATTGATGGGCCGTGGGTGTCTCCACTTCCGCACACTACCTTGAAATCCGTTTGACTTGATGAGTCGATGTTGCATGTAGAGGATCATCATTGCACGAGGTCATGGAGGCCGGCGGTTGGCCTCCCTCTGGCAATAAATGAGTGGAGGGACAGAGCCCCCCCTCTCTTCTCCTTCTTCATCTTCGCTGCTCGTATCTTCTCCTTCTCCATCTTGCCGTAGCATCCATGGCACCGACGAGGAGATTCTCAGCTGCCGAGAAGGGGAAAGCTCCTAAAGAGGGACCAGCTTCGCCACCACCCAAGAGGGGCCGTGGCCGTCCCCGCAAGTACACCGCGACCCCGATGGCGGCCCCCAGGGGGCGCTGGCGCATTTCTCCAGGGGCTGGCATCTCCCTTGGTGCTCGCACGGAGCTTCTTCTCGCGGCGGGAGCCACCGGCCAAAGGCCAGCCCCTGCGACAAAGGAAGGCGTGCCATGGTCGCTCGCCCTCCTCGGCCGCGCTTCTCCTCAACTGATGTGCTCCCGGAGTTCGTGGTGTGGTCGGAGAGGCCTGCCGTCACCTCATTCCGGCTTCCGCGCTTCTTCACCGGCGAGCTGCCGACCCCAGGGCTCGACGGCTTCTGGTTGCAAGCCGACGGCTGCAGCAGGGCCCGTGCGTGGGGACTGAGGTCGCCGCCGCGGGCAGCGTGGTCCTGACCCGCGACTAGGAGGCGTTTGCTTGTGCACGAGGCCTGAGCAGGAGGTGCACCCTCCACTTCAAGTACGACGGCCTGGCGACCCTCTTCGTGAGGGTGTTCAGGGAAGACGGCCGCCACGCAGGGTGCTGCCCAGAAGACGGCAGCGATGATGAGCTTGGTCTTGACGTCGGCCGTGCCGGTGGAGGGGGTGAGCTTGGCCTTGATGACGTCCACTCCTCCTCCCGCAGCGGTAGCTCTTCCTCAAGCGAGAGCTCGAGCAGCCGCAGCTACGATCACCCTCCATGCCGCCGAGCTCGGATCGAGGGAGGCAACGGATCGTCTCGCCGCCACGCTCCGATGAAGCAGGAGGAGAGCCCGGCCTGAGCTCGGGGCCACCGAACTTGGACTCAAGACCTGCCGCGGCCTTGTGGCCACTTTTGTTTAACCTTTCCTTTCTTCAGAAATTTGAAAAAAAGTAGGGTACCCACTGGGGTGTGTAATGAACTATGGCAGTTATGCTTCTTTATGCTATGCTTATTATCTTAGTGTTGTGATGTGATATTTGCATTATGGGTAGGCAAGGGTAGGGTAACTTAGCTTGACATGTTTGCATTAGCTTCCCACCTCACGAGGACGAGACCCTTGACACCTGGCGAAGCCCCCATTCCTGGTGACTCAGGGGCCACTAATCTCGAGAGGTGTTTAAGGCCTCGAGAGACGTTGTAGATCTGCTGCAGAGCTGTTTAGAGAAAAATAAAACCTATCAAGCGCCTCATTCCTCCTTGCGCAAGCCCCCTGTCATAGGTTAGATGTGCCTTAATGCACCGCGTCATGCTGGCCGAGGGGCACGGACCAATGAGCTTGATCGAGGGCTCCTCGCGAGGATAAAGCCGAAGCACTGGGGCAACGGGGTTCGGCGAGGTGTGCTTGTGCGAGGGCGGACCATGCACACACACCTGCCTAGCCCCCACGCGCGGGGCACGCGAGGAAGAGCGACAACAACTGCCGCCCTTTCCTGACCCAGACCAAGAACGAACGAAACGAGAGGAGGGAAAATCCAACTTGGCGAACCACAGCACGAAAACTTCAAATTCCATTAAAGATCACTAAAAGATTGCGAACCAACTTCGGAAAGCAAATGAACAGCCGCGCCCGGCACCTAGTCTAGTCTTCTCACCAGCGCGGAGCTAAGTGCT
>NC_041387.1:314337346-314340552 GCF_002162155.2 Triticum dicoccoides | reverse complement strand
GACTCCGGGGCATGTACAGCCCTACTCATTATTATGTGAGAGTGTCACGAGTGTAGACCTTCACAGGCCGGAGCCTTGCTTCATGGCTAGAACTTCCAAAGGTGCTGGATGTTCCAGGCGTTCTGGATGGGGATTCCGTCCTATGTATCCAGGCGCGCAGCGCGAGGCCTGGAGACTCGGGCAATCCTAAACGGGCCCTCCCACATGGGAGAGAGCTTGTGCAGCCCCTCCCCGGAGAGCACCCACCTCAGGACGAGATCGCCCAGCTCCAACGTCCTAGGGCGGACGTTGTGGCAGTGGTACCGCCACAGCGCCTGCTGGTACCTTGCCGCTCGGAGGGAGGCTTGACGGCGGCATTCCTCCCCCAGTATGAGATCCATCCCCCACGTGGCATCCTGACGTGCCTTGTCAAACGCCAGGACCCGCATGGAGCGATGCTTAACCTCGTGTGGGAGAACCGCTTCAGATCCATAGACGAGGAAGAATGGTGTCTCGCCCATCGGCTTGGTCGCGGTGGTGCGGATGGACCACAGCACGGACTAGAGCTCGTTGAGCCAGCCCCTGCCGCCGGCCTCGAGCTTCTTCTTGAAGGTCCTTGCCTTGAGGCCTCTTAGGACCTCCGCATTGGCGCACTGGGCCTAGCCATTACTACTAGAGTGCGCCACTGATGCATAGCATATCTGCGTTCCAAGGCTAGCACAGTATGTTTTGAAAAGGTTGCTAGTGAACTGTGAGCCGTTGTCGGTGATGATAGGGACCCCAAACCGGCTCACGAGGCCCTTGATGAACTTGACAGCTGATCCGGCTGGGGTGCAGACGGCTTCTACTTCGACCCACTTGGTGAACTTGTCGATGGCGACGCAGAGGTAGCAGTAGCCCCCTGGCGCTTGAGGAAATGGCCCCAAGATGTCCAGTCCCCAGACCGCAAACGGCCACATGAGCAGGATAATCTGGAGGCCTTGTGCAGGCTGGTGGATCTACTTGGCGTGGAACTGGTAGGCTTCGCATGAGCGCAGCAGCTCGGTGGCGTAGTTGAGTGCCGTGGGCCAATAGAACCCACTGTGGAATGCCTTCCCCACGAGGGTGCGTGATGAAGAGTGGTGTCCGCAGTCCCTGCCATGTATGTCTGCCAGTAGCTCGAGCCCCTACTCCATGGGGATGCATCGCAAAGAAACGTCATTGGGCCTTTTGCGGCACAACTCACCATCCCAGATGCAGTACACGGTGGCCTGATGAACCACGTGCTCGACATCCTCCTCCTTCTCCGGTAGGGTCCCCTGAAGTAGGTACGTCTTGAGCTCCTCGGTCCAGCACCCCTCCTAAGGCTCGAGCGCGCGGAGCAGGCGGGCCCCTGAGGATGGGACGCAGGCCGGCGCACCAGTTGCTGGTGCTTGGGGTAGGTCCTCCTGAGGTGGTGCTGGTGCCGCAGTGGGGGGGCCGCCGACGGCTTGAACAACTGTTCTTCAAATACTCCTGGCTCCTGAGGTAGCCACCTGGATGCCCTCTTGGCGATGTCGTCCGCCTCCTTGTTCGTGCCTCACGGCACGTGCTGCAATTTCAAGCCCAAGAATCGTTTCTCCATTTTGCATGCGTCTTCCAGGTATGCTTCCATGTGCTCGTCCTTGGGGACATACTCTTTGTTGGAGAAGTTGATGAGGAGCTGGGAATCACCCCTAATGGTGAGGCGCTTCACTCCCAGTGCCGCCGCGGCCTTGAGGCCGACGAGTAGGCCTTCATATTCTTCGATGTTGTTGGAGACCTTTTCGCCCTAGTGGAAACATAGTTGTACAGCGTAGTAGAACTTGTCCTTGGCGGATGAGATGAGGACGGCTCTAGCCCTCGCGCCCTGTCGTGTGAACGCGCTATCGAAGTACATGATCCACCCATCTGGCGCCTCGTCCCCGGGCAGGAGGGAGCAATCCTCGCATATTCCGTGGTCAGGGACGTTGGTCCACTCCACCATGAAATCTACGAGGGTCGCACCCTTGATGACCCTGGTGGTGCTGAACTTGAGTTGGAATGCCTGGAGCTCGATGTTCCACTCTACAACCCGCCCTGCAGCGTTAGGGATCCGGAGTACCCTCTCTAGTGGGTAGGCTGAAAAGACATTGATGGGGTGGACTTGGAAGTAGTGGGACAACTTTCGGGAGGCAATGAGGAGTGCGAGCAAGAGCTTTTGGGGCATGGGATAGCATGCTCGCGCCTCCCGTAACACCGTGCTGGCGAAGTAGACTGTATGCTCGACAAAGGAGGAGGTGTCAGTGAGGTCTTGTGTTTCTTGAGCATGTTGACCTTCAGGGATCCCATCACTTGTCGCACCAGCTGCGGCCTCGTGAGCCTCGGCCTCAGGAGCCCCTCTGTCTGAGGGGTCAGTTCGAGCCTCAGAAGGGGTATTGACTATCGGGTCAGCTGGAGCCTCAGGAGCGCCATCCTGAGGCTGCTACGACTTGCTTGGTGGCGGGGCGCCCTTGGTCGGGCACTCTTCCCTCAGTGCCACCAGTGCGGCGCTGGTGGAGTGAGGGGTGGCGGACAAGTAGAGCACCAAGGGCTCGAGAGGGCGTGGTGCCACCATCATCGGCGGGCTGGTTAAGTATCTCTTGAGGTCTTGGAAGGCCGCATCAGCTTTAGGGGTCCATTCAAATGGCCCCTGCCTCTTCATCATCTTGAAGAATGGGAGGGTGCATTCCCCAAGCTTGGACATGAAGCACCCCAGCGAGGTCACGCAGCCTACTAGCTTCTGCATCTCCTTGTTGGTCTACGGAGGGCTCATGTCTTTTATGGCCTTGACCTTCTCTAGGTTGGCCTCGATTCCTCTGTGCGACACTAGGAAACCCAACAGCTTGCCAGAGAGGACCCCAAACACACACTTCTTGGGATTGAGCCGCAGGTCCACCTTGCGCAGTCTGGCAAATGTTTCCTTCAGATCTTCAATCAGGGTCTTCACCTCCCGGGACTTCACCACTATGTCATCGACGTAAGCATCAGCGTTCCTCCCGAGATGGCGGCCCAGAGCAATGTGCATTAGCCGCTGGAAGGTAGCCCTAGCATTACGCAGTCCGAAAGGCATGCAGGTGTAGCAGTATACCCCGCAGGGGGTCAGGAACGTCGTCTCTCTACATCCGGCATAGCCATCTTGATCTGGTGGTAGCCCAAAAAGGCATCCAAAAAGCACAGCAGGTCGCACTCGATGGTGGAGTCGACGATTT
>NC_041387.1:314301054-314337248 GCF_002162155.2 Triticum dicoccoides | reverse complement strand
TGTTGAGGTTGGTGAAGTCGACGCACATGCGCTCCTTCCCTCCTTTCTTGGGGACGATGATTGGGTTCGCCAGCCACTCCGGGTACCGCACCTCCTGGATGACACCAGCATCCTGCAGCTTGTGGGTTTCTTGGACGATGAACGCCTGCTTCTCAGTGGACTGTTGTCGGGCCTTCTGCTTCACGGGGCGCACATTTGGGCACACCCTCAGGTGGTGCTCGATTATTCCCCTTGAGATACCAACCAGGTCCTTGGGCTCCCATGCAACACTTCCTTGTTAGCGTGCAAGAAGCTGACCAACACTCTCTCTTGGTCTGGGGGGAGGCCAGCTCCTATGGTGAAGGTGGCGTCTGACGCCCCATCCTCATCAACTGGCACCTGCTTTGTATCGGCTCGGTCTTTGGAAAACAACTGCTTCTTCTTGGCTAGTGCTACCCCCGGAGCCTCAGGGCCCTCTTTCTTGCTTGACTGCACGAACGCCGCGGTCCTGAAGGCAAGCTTAAGGGCGTGCAGCGCGTCCTTGGTGTCTCCTACCACCGTGAGGACACCACTGCTGCCTGGCATCTTCATGAGGTTGTATGTTGGATGAGTTGCTGCCATGAACTAGGCCAGGGCCGGGTTCGCACGGATGGCGTTGTATGGCAGGTCTATCCGGGCGATGTCGAAGTCGATGAGCTCAGTGCGGTAGTTGCCGTGAGTCCCAAAAGTGACAGGGAGGCGGATCTACCCAAGGGGCTGGCGAAACTGTTGCTGACCCTGGAGAAAAGCTTGGTGGGGCGGAGCCGACCGTGGGGCACGTGAAGCAAGCCAAATGCCTCCACAGAGAGCACGTTGAGGTCGGCTCCGCCGTTGATGAGGGTCTTGGTGACCGCCACGTTGTAGATGGTGGGGGTGCAGAGCATCGGGAGCACGCCAGCTCCCGTTGCGGTAGCAGGGTGATCTTCTAGGCCGAAGGTGAGGTCGTCCTTGGGCGCCGCCCAGCCCGGGGGAGCCCCCGACTGCACCTGGGCGGCACTTACTTGGCGGTAGAACTGCTTGATGTGGCGGTCGGAGGGTGGCACCTGCGAGCCACCCAGGAGAGATGTGACGGTGGGTGGCACCGGCACCGTGAAGTGCGTGATGAAAAGGCCGCACAGCTCCTCCCAGGAGGCCACAGAAGACTCCGGCAGGTTGAGCATCTAGGCATGCGGCGCTCCTACGAGGGCTAAGGGGAGCCATTTGGCCATCACCTTGTCGTCTCCACCGGCTGCCCAAACAGCTTCCTCGTACGCCTGGAGGAAGCCAGCCAGATCCGTCGCACCGTCGTAGCGGGGCGGCATCTCCGACCTGAACTTGGGTGGCCACTCCACCCATCGCAAGGCGGGGGTGAAAGAGCGGAGGCCCATGGTGTCGGTGTCAAAACCGGTGGATCTCGGGTAGGGGGTCCCGATCTGTGCGTCAAGGCTGATGGTAACAGGAAGCAAGGGACACAGATGTTTACCCAGGTTCGGGCCCTCTCGATGGAGGTAAAACCCTACTTCCTGCTTGATTAATATTGATGATATGGGTAGTACAAGAGTAGATCTACCACAAGATCGTAGAGGCTAAACCCTATAAGCTAGCCTATGATGGTATGATTGTAATTCCGATTGGCCTTCTAAGGACCAACCTCTCCGATTTATATAGACACTGGAGAGGGCTAGGGTTTACATGGAGTCGGTTACAAGAAAGGAAACACAATATCCGGATCGCCAAGCTTGCTTTCCATGCCATGGAGAGTCCCATCCGGACACGGGCCGAAGTCTTGAGTCTTGTATCTTCACGCGTCAATAGTCCGGACATTGTACACAGTCCGGCTGTCCGGATACCCCCTAATCCAGGACTCCCTCAGTAGCCCCTGAACCAGGCTTCAATGACGATGAGTCCGGCGCGCAGTATTGTCTTCGGCATTGCAAGGTGGGTTCCATCTCCGAATACTCCAAAGTACCTGTTACGACGAATAGTGTCTGGCCTCCAATCAATGTTGTGCTCCTCGGCTTTAGTGCCTCAATAATGACCACCTCCACGTGTCGAGCGAATGTGAGAAGCCGAGGCATTTTTGCATTTGACACCCTCGATCCTCCGGGTTGACCGCCTATTTGAAGGGACGGGAATTCTCAGATCCAAACCTCGCGCACTCTCCCCGAGCGAGCATCCCGTAGAGCGCTCCGCGAAAAACCATTCCAACATGGCCGGCCGTCACAGCTCTTCTGCTTGCCCTTGAGATCCCAGCCAGGTCCTTGGGCTCCCATGCGAACACTTTCTTGTTAGCACGCAAGAAGCTGACCAACACTCTCTCTTGGTCTGGGGGGAGGCCAGCTCCTATGGTGAAGGTGGTGCCTGACGCCCCATCCTCATCAACTGGCACCTGCTTTGTCTCGGCTCGGTCTTTGGAAAACAACTGCTTCTTCTTGTCTAGTGCTACTCCCGGAGCCTCAGGGCCCTCTTTCTTCCTTGACTGCGCGGACGCCGTGGTCCTGAAGGCAAGCTTAAGGGCCTGCAGTGCGTCCTTGGTGTCTCCTGCCACCATGAGGACACCACTGCTGCCTGGCATCTTCATGAGGTTGTAGGTTGGATGAGTTGCTGCCATGAACTAGGCTAGGGCCGGGTACCCACGGATGGCATTGTATGGCAGGTCTATCCGGGTGATGTCGAAGTTGATGAGCTCGGTGCGGTAGTTGTCGTGAGTCTCGAAAGTGACGGGGAGGCGGATCTACCCAAGGGGCTGGCGGAACTGTTGCTGACCCTGGAGAAAGGCTTGGTGGGGCAGAGCCGACCGTGGGGCACGTGAAGCAAGCCGAATGCCTCCACGGAGAGCAAGTTGAGGCCAGCTCCGTCGTTGATGAGGGTCTTGGTGACCGCCACGTTGTAGATGGTGGGGGTGCAGAGCATCGGGAGCGCGCCAGCTCCCGTTGCGGTAGCAGGGTGATCTTCTGGGCCAAAGGTGAGGTCATCCTTGGGCGCCGCCTAGCCCGGGGGAGCCCACGACTGCACCTGGGCGGCACTTACTTGGCGTTAGAACTGCTTGATGTAGCAGTCGGAGGGTGGCTCCTCTGAGCCACCCAGGAGAGATTCGATGACGGGTGGCGCCGGCGCCGCGAAGTGCGCGATGAAAAGGCCGCACAGCTCCTCCCAGGAGGCCACAAAGGACTCCAACAGGTTGAGCATCTAGGCATGTGGCACGCCTACGAGGGCCATGGGGAGTCAGTTAGCCATCACCTTGTTGTCTCCACCGGCTGCCCAAACAGCTTCCTCGTACGCCTGGAGGAAGCCAGCCGAATCCGTCGCACCGTCGTAGCGGGGCGGCATCTCCAACCTCAACTTGGGTGGCCACTCCACCCAACGCAAGGCGGGGGTGAAAGAGCGGAGGCCCATGGCTCCCCCAAAGGTGCGTGACGGCCCAATCGGCGGCGGAGCACCTGCCATCGAGGCCGGTCGCGGGATGTGGCGAACGAAGCGGCGGATCTCTGACGCACCCCTACCCGGCGTGCCAAATGTCAGATTTCGGGTTCCGCAAACCCTTGAGAGGTTAGAACTCTGGGATGCATGCAGAGATCTCAACCTACCCGGCGTGCTACTCGTGAAACCTCACAACCCAGCGCATCGAGCTCAAAGGAAAGAAAGACACATCAGTTTACCCAGGTTCGGTCCACCTTGAAGTGTAAAACCCTACTCCTGCTTTGTGGTGGATTGACTCGAGGGGCTGAGGATGAACTAGTACAGTGGTTGAAAGGCCTCAGGAGATGAGGTGTTCTTGGCCTTGGGTGAGCTGGTGAGGGTGGAATGGATTCGATGGATCCGGCTCGGCCTCCCCCTTCTATGGTGGTGCCTAGGTCCTATTTCTAGTGGCATTGGTCGTCTTCCCAAATGTTGGCGAGAAGGGATCCCACAACGGCCAGATTTGAGAGGAGACAACAAGTACATACTATCCTGACTAAAGTGGTCTTCGGCTGCAAAAGCCTCTGGTCGTGAGGCTGCGGTAGGCTCGGTGATGACCTCCGTCCTAGCGGTCTTGGTCTCATTGCACCGGAATGGAAACCTTTGATTGATTCCTCGGGACTCCGCGCCTGCTGCTTGCCTCCTTTGCACTAAAGAGGAAACTGGTACACGATGCCCGCTCGTGCACGCCTGGCGCCTGCCTGGCCTTGGTCGTCATGGCTCACGTCGAGCCTTGTGAGGTGCACCTTGCATAGAAATCTCCGCTCCTCGGGAGATAGCCTAAGGACGCCGATCCCCTTGGAGGTCTTGGTGTCATCCGCCTACGAGGCTTGGCCCCTCACGAGGGTCTTGAGTTGTTGATGCTAAAGTTGGTCCGTACCAGGCCATCGATGGAGCCACGTAGTGGACCGCGGGCAGGCAAGTTTGGGTACCCCCGTATCCATAATGCCGATAGAGGCGACCCGTAAATGAGTTCCATGGGGATAACTGCTTCTGCCCCATAGACCAGCGAGAAAGGAGTTTGCCCGATAGCTCGAGTTGGTGTCGTTTTGAGGGACCAGAGGACTACCGGCAACTCATCAATCCACTGCCTGCCGTGCTTCCGCGGCGTATCAAAGGTTCTTGACTTGAGGCCCCGCAGCACTTCAGTGCTCGCCCTCTTAGCTTGCCCATTGCTTCCGGGATGTGCGACAAATGCAAATGAGACCTTTCTTCTAAGGGTGCGAACATATTGCATGAAGGTGTGGCTCGTGAACTAGGTGCCGTTGTCGGTAATGATCCTTGCCGGAACTCCAAATTGACACACCAGCTCTTTCAAAAACTTGATAGCTGACTGAGCAGTCACCTTTCTCATAGGAGTGACTTCCGGCCACTTTATAAACTTGTCGATGGCAATGAACAAGTATTCAAAGCCACAGATTGTTCGGGGGAAAGGGCCAAGGATATCGAGGCCCAGACCAAAATGGCCATGATAAAGGGATTGTCTGAAGAGCTTGGGCAGGCAGGTGGATGTTCATGGGATGGAACTGGAAGGCTTCACATTTTGTGACTAGCTTGACCGCATCTTTGAGGGTTCTGGGCCAATGGAATCCTTGACGGAATGCTTTCCGAACTAATGCCCTTGATCCAATGTGGGAGCCGCACATGCCTCTGTGTATCTCAGCCAGCAGTTCCTTTCCTACTTCCCGGCAGATGCACTTCAATTTCACACTGTTGGGCCTCCTTCTGTATAGAGTGTCATCGACAAACTGGTACATACTGGCCCTCCGGGCTACTCTTTCAGCATCATCTTGGTCATTGGGGAGTTCTCCGGTTTGGAGAAAGTGGACTATGTGCCTTGCCCAAGTTGGAGCCTGGGGCTCAGTAACGAGGACTAGCGGCACCTCCTCAACTGCAGGGGCACACTCCTCGTCCGCGAGGACCGTGGTCCCGGTGGGACGGTGCGGGTCGGCAAGTTGTGAGTTTCCGACAGGGTCCCTGCATGGAGCACAAGGCTCTACTGGGAGAGGCTTACCGGAGTCCATCTTTCTCCTTTTCCGGGCCATTGTTGCTGGGGGTACAGAGGGCTGAGTAATATGGAGAACAAAATTTCCTGGTTCCATAGGAAGCTTTTGCACAGCACACTTCGATAGATGATCAACTATGTTGTTTTCTGCACGGGGTATGTGCTCTGTTTGCAATCCGTCAAAGCGCTCCTCCAATCTTCTCACTTCATCAACGTATGCCTCCATCAATGGACTTTGTTAATCCTTGTTGACTTGTCTCACCACAAGCTGTGAATCTCCTCGAATGATCAACTTCTTAATTCCCAACTCTGTGGCAATCCTGAGCCCGGCAAGGAGCCCTTCATACTCTGTTGTATTGTTGGTTGCCTCTTCCCAGGCAAAATGCATCTCGATGACGTACTTCAAGTGCTCCCCTGAGGGTGCAACAAGAAGCACGCCCCCTGCCCTTGTAGCGAAAAGGCACCATCAAAATACATGATCCATTCTTGGGGTGCCTCCTTGCCAGGGATAACTATTTCTGTCACTTCCTCATCAGGGGTTGGCATCCATTTTGCAATAAACTTGGACAACGCCCTGCTCTGAATTGTTGATGTGCTCTCAAACTTAAGACCAAAACTGGATAACTCCAAAGGCCACTCCTCTATTCTACCAGTAGCCTCAGGGTTTCAGAATATCCTTTGCAATGGGAAGCGAGTGACAACCATAATCTCATGGGCTTGGCAGTAGTGGTGCAGTTTCCTTGAGGCCATGATGAGACCAAAGATCAATTTTTGCACACCAGAGTACCTCGATCGAGCCCCTTATAACAAGGAACTGACGAAGTACATTGGGTGCTGCACCACTTTCTTCCTTGTCGTGTCCTTGGGGTTGCCATCGCTGTCATGCTTACTTCTGTCCTGATCCTTATCTGACTCTACCGGTCCTTGCTAACTCTCTGCCTTGTCCACTTCCTGTTGTGCCACCAAGGCTGCGCTAACCACTTGGTTGGTTGCCACTAAGTATAGCAGCAATAGCTCTTGTGGTTTGGGAGCAACCAAGGTGGGTACAGAAGATAAGTAGTCCTTCAACTCTTGCAGGGCCGCATCTACTTCGGGGTCCACTTCATGGGTCCTGCCTTCTTCAAGATTTTGAAGAATGGCAGGGCGCGCTCGGCAGACTTGGAAATGAATCTACTTAGCACGGCAACGCACCCTGTCAGACACCTCCTTAATTGTCCCCGGCGCTTGGATCTGCTCGATGGCGTTGATCTTTTCGGGATTGGCTTCACATCCTTAATTGTCCCCGGCGCTTGGATCTGCTCGATGGCGTTGATCTTTTCGGGATTGGCTTCGATTCCCCGATGGGACACAAAGAACCCAAGTAGCTTGCAGGAGGGAACGCCAAACACACACTTCTTTGGGTTGAGCTTCAAGTTGATCTTGCACAGATTTGCAAGTGTCTCCTCCAAATCCTGGATAAGAGTTGCTCTGTCCTTGGTCTTGACCACAATGTTATCCATATAGGCTTCAATGTTTCTGTGCAGCTGTGGTTCGAAACCAATCTGGATTGCCCTTGAAAAAGTAGACCCGACAGTCTTTAATCTGAATGGCATGCAGATAAAACAGTATGTACCACATGGGGTGATGAATGAGGTCTTCTCTTCGTCTTCCTTGGACATGAAGATCTGGTGATATCCAGAATATGCATCTAGGAAGGAAAGTAATTCGCAGCCTGAAGTGGAATCTGCAATCTGATCGATGTGCGACAAGGGAAATGGGTCCTTCGGGCAAGCCTTGTTGAGATCTTTGAAATCTATGCAAAGCCTCAATTTCTCGTTAGCCTTCCGGACTACTACTAGATTTGCTAACCAAGTGGGATGTAGCACTCCTCTGACCAAACCAACTGCTTCAAGCTTCTTGATCTCCTCTACAATAAATTGTTGCCTCTCTAAAGCCTGCTTCCGGACCTTCTGCTTGACAGGTCTGGCGTGTGGGCGGACATCAAGGTGCTGTTCGATTACCTCCTTGGGAACACCGGGGATATCAGATGGTTTCCAGGCAAACACATCGATATTCGCCCGCAAGAAGGCAACAAGCACGCTTTCCTATTTGTCATGGAGGGTGGCGCTGATGGTGAAGGTACCATCAATGCCAACCAGCCCTGCTGGGACCTTCTTCACCTGTGGAGCAGTAACCTTGGTCCTTTTGTGGTTGGAACTCTCCAGCAAGTGATCAACAGGCACAGCACACTCCGAAGAGGTACGCTTCCTGGATTCTTTGGTAGCGTCCTTGCTATCCTTCTTCTTTCCTTTGCTTTCCTTGGCAGGAACCGCCGCTGCCGCTACCTTTGCCGCGACCGCGTCCCGGTACATATTATCCACGCAGATGATTGCATCCTTCTCATCCGATGGGATGGAAATGATTCCAAGTGGCCCAGACATCTTCAAGGTATTGTAGGCATAGTGGGATGCCTCCATGAATTTGGCCAGGGCTGCTCGTCCAAGGATCCCATTGTATGGCAAGGGGAGGTCAACCACATCAAACACAATCTTTTATGTCCGATAGTTCAGCTCCCCTCCAAATGTCATAGGCAACATGATCTTTCCCTTAGGATGACTCCTGCCGGGATTAACTCCCTTAAACATGCCGGTGACCTCTAACTCCTCTTCCGCTATCTGAAGCCTGCTGATAACCTTTGGGGAAATCAGATTCAACCCAGCCCCGCTGTCCACCAATATCTTAGTGCCTTTGAAGTTGCAAATTGTTGGAGAGACCAACAATGGCAAGCACCCTACCGTACTAGTACGGCCAGGATGATCCTCTTTGTCAAACACAATGGGCGTGCAAGACCATTTGGCGCTCCGGATCGAGGGAGGCGTGGGAGGCGGCGGCCGATGGGGCTCCGGCAAGCCCCCAAGGAAGGCAGGGAGGCGAAGGGAGGGGCGGTTCCGGCCTTGGCGCTCCGGATCTGGCCGGTTTCCGGGTGGCAGCGAGCGGAACGAGGCAGCGCGGCAGGATACTAGTGCTCCTGTCCATGGAGAGAGGAGGGAAATTAGGGTTAGGGAGAGAGAGAAGAGCAGGGGGAAGGGATGGGGCGACCTGGCGGCGGAGTTGGCGCCGGCGGCCGGACGAGGGGGCGCGGAGGAGCAGGCGGGGACGGGAGCTCGGGAACACATGGGACGCGAGGCACGCTGGGGGAGCGAGGCAGCTCGGGCCTGGTCGGGCTCGCGGCGGGCCGCAGGTGGGCCTATAGGTCCGCGGTGGCGGAGGAGCTGGAGGGGACAGGTGGCGGCGATTGGTTGGCTGGAGGGCGACGGCTGGCGGCGGCGCGACGAAGGGGGCGGCGACAAGTGGCGGGGCTGGGTTCGATCGGCGCGGAATCTGAGGAGGAGGGGCTAGGAGGGAGAAGGCCAGAAATGGCAGGGGGAAGCGTCTATAAATAGATAGGAGCTAGGGTTTTAGGGTTTGGGGCGTTTCGGAGCCTCGGATCGCCATCGAACGGCCCCGGATCGAAGAGGGACTAGGAGAGGGCTTGGTGGGCTGTGTATATGGGCTAGGCTATAAGGAGAGAAGAGATAGCAGCCCGACACGGGTTTTCGGAGACCGAAAACACCCGATGAATAAACCGGCAAGGGTGCCGCTACAGATGACGATTGGGCTACCAAACGAACTCCGAATGCGACGAAATTTGGCAGGCGGTCTGTCTACACTATAATAAGACCGCACGACAAGTTGCAACCCATTCCGAGAACATTTTTATGCCACTTATAAAATAATATTTCTGAGGTGCCGCGGGTGCGTGCGAGTGTGTCTGGACTCCGAACGGACAACGGAGAGGACCGGGGGAACCCGAACGGATGCAAGTTTTGAAAAACATGCAGATGAAATGCAGATGATGACATGGCAAAATGCAACATGCAAACAAATGACATGGCAATGACGGCGAATAACTGGCGGACACCTGGCGCAACGAATCCGGGGCATTACATCGCAGCTCCCGCAACCCCTTGCCTCTCACCTTGTGTCGCCGCACCGCGACCACACCACGACAGTCGCACACCCGAGTCGAGCCTGTGCTCGAGCCCCGCCTCAGTGCACGCATGCATCTACACCCTCCCACATGCATTCGACCCTCTCTGTTTCGCGCAGCAGCCGCAAAGCACCACCCACGCGGCTTAGGTCGCCTTCTCCTCCATGTCCGGGACGAGCTGTAGCTCGTGCTCGAACGCCTGCACACACGCCACACCCGCAGCCACCACCGCTTGTATTCCAACAGCCCCACCTATTTCCGCACCCCCGCCGTCGGCCTGTGATCATGATGATTGCCATCTTTCTCGGCGGCGGCGTCACCCAGTTCTTCTGCGATTCATGAAGAAGAAGGCTCCTGCCTCTTGATTATTCACAAACTCTGATCTCCCTGTTTAGCCACATTCAGAGCTCTAGCGCAGATATCAGCGCCCAACGCGCACACCAGTATGTCCTGGGATCGAACCCTAGGGGTTCCCCTATTCATTTTCTTCTTTCTGCTGCTCCCCTGTTTTAAATCATGCACGCCGCGCACATTTGGGCTGATTCCAGACCTGGGCCGCTGCACTGTGGTGCTTTCGGCCCAAGCATGTATTTTTTTCTGCTATGTGGTTTTATCCTTTTCCAGTGCATGCATATTTACAGTAAATGCCATCATTTTATAATACTCATAACTAAATGTCCATGCATCCAAATGAAACATGTTATATATGTAAAATGCTCAGATTTTGCTGTACTTTCATAATATGCATCTTTAGTCCATGTTTGAAATGTTTAATTCGATGTTTGCATTTAATTACATAGGTAGTTTCAAATCGTGCACGCCGCGCACATATGGGCTGATTCCAATCCTGGGCCGCTGCACTGTGGTGCTTCCGGCCCAAGCATGTAATTTTTTCTGCTCTGTGGTTTTATCCTTTTCCAGTGCATGCATATTTACAGTAAATGCCATCATTTTATAATGCTCATAACTAAATGTCCATGCATCCAAATAAAACATGTTATATATGTAAAATGCTCAGATTTTGCTGTACTTTCATAATCTGCATCTTTAGTCCATGTTTGAAATGTTTAATTTGATGTTTGCATTTAATTTGTATAATGACATGTTAAAATGGTTAATTTCATAACTAAATAACCGTAACTCTGTTTTAAATAAACTTTATATGTAAATGGGGTAGAAAAATGCATAGATTAACTTGCTGCACTTTATTTTGCTGTTTAACAACATTAAAATTGTGTATAGGGCAGAACAGTACCAAATTCAAAATATGCATATGAGGATTTTTTGGAATTGTTGTTTGTTGTTCCGGCCTCATTTAAACTTGCCTAGATAGGTAGTTTTATTATGCTTCACCTCTTGCCATGTTAATCAACATTTAATATTGTTGGGTACCTAAACGGGAGCTAACTAAATAGTTGAATGTGGTGTTTCATCAATATGCAACTCGTTGCATATTAGGCTCCATTTAACTTGTAGTATTGTTTGTTGCACTTTGCCATGACATGCCTCATTAAACGAACATGCATCATACTTGGTTGTGTATCATGCCATGTTTATGTGCTGGTTGTTTACCATGTTGTTTGCTTCTTTCTGGTTGTGCTCCTTCTTGATAGTTCTTGTTTCGTTGCGATCACGAGGATTCGCTCGACTACGCTTGGTTCGTCTATGCCCGTTCGTCTTCTTCATGGACTCGATCTTCTTCCTAGCAGGATTTTAGGCAAGATGATCGTCACCTTGGATCTCACTACTATCATTGCTATGCTAGTTGTCTTGATGCTATCGCTATGTCGCGCTTCCTACCACTTGTTTATCAAGCCTCCCAAATTTCCATGTCAGCCTCTAACCTTTTTCACCCTTCCCAGCAAACCGTTGTCTGGCTATGTTACCGCTTTTGCTCAGCCCCTCTTATAGCGTTGTTAGTTGCAGGTCAAGTTGAAGATTGCTCCATGTTGGGACATGATTATGTTGGGATATCACAATATCTCTTATTTAATTAATGCATCTATATACTTGGTAAAGGTTGGAAGGCTCGGCCTTATGCCTGGTGTTTTGTTCCTTGATTTTGCGTCCCTAACACGGTGAGGGGTATGGGACCCTCTTGACAGTTCGCTTTGAATAAAACTCTTCCAGCAAGGCCCAACCTTGGTTTTACCATTTGCCTAATAACAACTAAAACTTAAATAGGGGATTTTCTCCGGACCCCTGGTATTTTTAATCAACCCCCCCAGGCCAGTGCTCCTCTGAGTGTTGGTCCAAACCGTAAACCACCGATGACCGCCAGGGGCAACTCTGGATTTGGCCTACCGGAAGTTTGGACAATCCGGTGTGCCCTGAGAACGAGATACGCGCGGCTCCTATCGGGATTTGTCGGCACATTCGGGTGGTCTTGCTAGTTTTGTTTTACCATTGTCGAAATGTCTTGTGCACCGGGACCCCGAGTCTGATCGGATGTCCCGCGATGGAGGATTTCTCCGTGGATCGTGAGCTTATAATGGTCTAAGTTGGGACACCCCTGCAGGGTATAAACTTTAGAAAGCCGTGCCCACGGTTATGTGGTAGATGGGAGTTTTTAATATCCGGTTGTAGTGAACTTGACACCAGATTCGAATTAAAATACCCAACCGCGTGTGTAACCGTGATGGTCTCTTTCCGAGTGGGTCAAGAAGAGAACACGGTGGAGTTATGGTTGAACGTAAGTAGTTGAGGATCACTTCTTGATCATTACTATTTAGCGACCGTTTGCGTAGCTTCTCATCTTATTCTGGTATTTGTAAGTTAGCCACCATGTCATGCTTAGTCGCTGCTGCAACCTCACCACTTATCCATTCCATTCCCATTAGGCTTTGCTAGTCTTGATACCCATGGTAATGGGATTGCTGAGTCCTCGTGGCTCACAGATTACTACAACAACAGTTGCAGGTACAGGTAATGCAATGATCATGACGTGAGAGCGATGCTTGCTTGTCTTGAGTTCTTCTTCTGCTTTGTCATTCAGGGAATAGGTTCCTGGTCGGCAGCCTGGGCTAGCAGGGTGGATGTCGTTTGAGTTCATGTTTGTGTTTCATCCGTAGTTGGATGTTGCTCTTATGTATGATGATGTTGTATCCGTGTGGCATTGTATGCCTCTTGTATGTATCCCCAACTATTATGTAATGGTATGATGTAATGATATCCACCTTGCAAAAGCGTCTCCGATATGCGCTTCTATCCTTGGTGGGACCTTCGAGTTCCTTTAGGATAGGGTCGCATATTGGGCGTGACACGTACGCAAGGAAGTTCCTCAGTTTTTGTTATATATACTCCATTGTCAGTGTATAGAAAAAGAAAATGCTTCGTCCTAGTGGTTTCCTGACATCTGGGACCCACGACATTGTCAGCGTGTATAGTGAATAGACAAGAGAACAACACAAGATCGCCTGACACCTGGGACGTAGCTGCTCGAGCAGTATTTTGTTGTTGTTGAGATGGAGCGGGGTTTCAACTGGGCTATGGCCTGTCTAGCCCAGGCTTATATTTTAGGTTCACCACACACTACAAAAAAAAAGACACATCCGTGACATTTTGGGCCGAACGAAAAAAAATTCTATCATACTTATGACACTTCTATGATGATAATTGTGACAAAACGCGGTATCATCATAGATGTGGTTGGCTCCTACTTCTATGACAAAAAATCATGACAGAAAATGGGCTTTTCGTCCTGGGCGGGCCGGAGACGCAGCTGCATGACATTCTTTGGGCCGTCCATGACGGAAAAAACCGTGGTAGAAGCGAGGGCGAGGAAAATATCGGGGAGTTCCCGGTTACGGTGGGTGGTCACGGGCCGAGTGATGCGCGTTCTCTTGTACCGTACGCGCGTGGGTGTGAGGCGTTGGGCTCTAACTGAACCCGAGCGAGGCGTCGCCTAACTGAACCCGAGCGATTGCACTGCAGGCTACGCGTTACTGAACCCGAGCGATCGAGTGATTCCTTCGCTACTGCTGCTAACTAAAGCCGATCGATGCTGCCTCTAGATGAACAGTGAGCGTTGCTGGGGGGTTGGATGAACAGTGAGCGTTGCTGGGGGGTTTGGATGAACAGTTCCCAGTGGGGGTGGATGAACAGGACCCCGATCGATCGAGCCGGTTGGGGCTGGATGAACAGGACCCCGTGGAGGGCTGGATGAACAGGACGACCCCGTGGAGGGCTGGTTGAATAGTAGTCGGTGGTGGGCTGGATGAACAGTAGCCCGTGGAGGGGTGGTTGAACAGGAGCCCATGGAGACGGCTGGTTGAACAGTAGCCGGTGGAGTTGCGCGCGGTGGAGGCTGGATGAACAGGAGCCCGTGGATGAACAGTCACAGGAGGAGGCTGGAGGAGGTCGACGGTGGATGAACAGTAGCCCGTGGACGCTGGAGGAGGCCGACGGTGGAGATGAACAGTATCCCGTGGAGTCCCGTTTTGCGGTACGCCACACCCCTCCCGATGAACAGGACCCCCTTTTCGACCGTAGCGCTCCAACACAAGTCTGTTTCCTCCGTTTTACGGTACGCCACAGCCCTCCCGATCAACAGGACCCTGTTTTGACCATAGGAGGTCCAACAGAAGTCCGTTTCCTCCATTTTGTGGTACGCCAGACCCCTCCCGATGAACAGGATCCCGTTTCAAACGTGGCAGGTCGAACACAAGGCCGTTTCCTCCATTTTGCGGCACGCCGGGCCTTGTTTCCATCGGCTGTTCCGTCCAAGCCGGTTGGCTCCCACGCATTCTGTTGCCTCCCAATGAACACGATGCATTCCGTTGCCTCCCCATGAACACGACAACGATGCAGTTTCTCCGTTCCGACCCAGCCATGTACACGAGCCCTGGCCGTACGTATGCGCAAGTAGGCGTTCGAGACCCCTCCCGTATGTACATACGTGGCCATATTTACTTTCTTGCACCCTGGCCGCGGTACGTACATGTACATGCTACGCGCGCTCCTCTACTACGACACGTGCACGTCTACATCGACCAGTATCTACATACATGTTCGCGACCAGAATGACAACGCTACGTACGCTTCAACCAGGTGGGTCCCAACTGGCAGGCACTTCCTTGCGTGCGAAGATGTAGCTGGTGGGTCCCAGCAGTCAGGGGGCGAATCATTTTTTTGCCCGTAATATGGACGCACTTCCTTGCATGCGAAGATGTAGCTGGTGGGTCCCAGCAGTCAGGGGGAAACATTTTTTTCATGAAATATAGTGGCCCGTCCGATGGGTCCCAGCTGTCAGGTGGAGGAATAATTATTTTGTGCATAACAAGGAGCCAATTCCTTGCGGCTGTCGTGGACCCAACTGTCAGCCTATCAACGTACAATACACTTCCGATGGAAGTCGTTCCTTGACCATGTTGACCACGCCGTGCCGAGAGCACCAGTGCGGTGGACGACAGCAAGGCCTAGGAAGGGGACAACACGGATCCGGAGAAGACGCGGCAGTGGATGCCCACACGTAGAGGAGTATGAGGGTTCACTGGTTCGGCTGCGGTGTGAGGCTGTCGTCGCTGCAGAATAACAGGGGGTGTGGGTGAGTAGAGGGATGGCCTGGCCAGCGGTGGGAGTAGTAGGGGGCGGTGAGGCCTCCGCAACATCACAGCCGGCCATGGGAGGCAGGAGCACGCGGCAGGACCAACGCTGGTTTGGGCGGCTGGAGCAAGAAGACCAGAGGTTCAACAAGCACTACGGTCGTTGGATGGACATCGTACGGTCACTAGAGCTAGAATCGTTCATATTGACTAAGTTGACAAAGCCCTCCATCCCCGTCAACTTAGTAGGCCGACAAGTCAGCCTCCCACCAAGGTGGGTCCTAGCTAGCAGGTGGAGTATTCATTTTTTTGTGTAATAAGGAGGCACTTCCGCTGGGTCCGAGCTGACAGCGGGGGGAACGTTTTTTTGCCAAATACGGTGGCCCGTCCGGTGGGTCCCAGCAGTCAGGGGGAAACTTTTTTTGTGAAATACGGTGGCCCGTCCGGTGGGTCCCTGCTATCAGGTGGAGGAATCATTATTTTCTGTGTAATAAGGAGGCACTTCCTTGCTGCGGCCGTGGACCCAGCTGTCAGCCTCTCCCCGTACAGTACACTTCCGATGGAAGTCGTTCCTTGACCATGTTGACCACGTCGCGTTCCATTGCATGCATGCGTCCATGGGCGTGGTGCATCCCCACTGTCAGCCTCTCACGTACAGTCATCTTCCGATGACTCTCGGTTGTTGACCACGTTGACCACATCGTGACGAGCGCACCAAGGCCGATGGACGACGGCGAGGCCCCAGACTAGAACAACCTAGAGATGGGGAAGACGGGGCAGTGGAGTCGCAGATGGAGAGGAGTGGGAAACTTGACTGGTTCGAGTGCGCGGCAGCACAGCCATGGTGCTGCCCACGGGAGACAGGAGCAAGAACAGAGGTTGAAGAAGGAGCATGGTTGTTGGATTGACATCCAATGGTCCAGCTGCTAGAATCATTTGTTGATTAAGTTGACAAAGCCCCGCGTACACGTTCGCTTAGTAGGCCCACAAGTCAGCCATCAAATCTGACGGGTCCCAGCTGTCAACGGGAGGAATAATTTTTTCGCATAACAAGGAGGCACTTCCTTCCGTGCGAAGATACAGCCGGTGGGTCCCAGCTGTCAGGTGGAGGAAACATTTTTCAGCTTAATAAGGAGGAACTTTCCTTGGCTATGACCATGGACCTCATGGGTCCCAGCCGTCAGGCTCTCCATGTACAGTCCTCTTTTGATGACTCTCATTTGTTGACCACGCTGCACCGAGCGCAGCGAGGCGGTGGACGACGGCGAGGCCCAGACGGGAACGGCTCGGAGATGGGAAGACGCGGTAGTGGAGTCGAAGATTGAGAGCAGGAGAAGGGTTATAACTGGTTCTGGTGCGGCGTGGGGCTGTAGTAGGTGGAGAATAATAGGAGGTGTCGAGGGGTGGAGGGATAGCCCGGACGGCAGTGGGATAGCGCTTCGTAGCGATGCATGCTAAGCACAGCCGCTAGCCGCCGGAGGCCAGACCAGGCGGTCCCGGCGACGCTGGAGGAAGAAGACAAGAAATTCAAGGTGCATGCCGGCCGTTGGATATAAATCCAATGGTTGTGGATGTCATAATCATTTGTTGACCAAGTTGACAATGACCTGCGTAGGCTTCGACCTATTGGCCCACATGTCAGCCTGCAAAAATGTGGCATATATTTAACCCATGTTTTCTAGAATGTACAGTCCATTTGCTGGGCTGGGTGTGTCGGTGTCAAAACCGGCGGATCTCGGGTAGGGGGTCCTGAACTGTGCGTCTAAGGCTAATGGTAACAGGAGGCGGGGAACACGATGTTTACCCAGGTTCGGGCCCTCTCGATGGAGGTAATACCCTACTTCCTGCTTGATTGATCTTGATGATATGAGTATTACAAGAGTTGATCTACCACGAGATCGTAGAGGCTAAACCCTAGATGCTAGCCTATGATTATAATTGTTGTTATCCTACGGACTAAACGCTCCGGTTTATATAGACATCGGAGGGGGCTAGGGTTACACAGAGCCAGTTTCAGAGAAGGAGATCTACATATCCGAATTGCGAAGCTTGCCTTCCATGCAAAGGAGAGTCCCATCCGAACACGGGACGAAGTCTTCAATCTTGTATCTTCATAGTCCAACAGTCCGGCCAAAGTATATAGTCCGGCTGTCCGAGGACCCCTTAATCCAGTACTCCCTCAGTAGCCCCTGAACCAGGCTTCAATGACGATGAGTCCGGCGTGCAGATTGTCTCCGGCATTGCAAGGCGAGTTCCTTCTCCGAATACTCCATAGAAGATTTTGAACACAAGGATCGTGTCTGGCTCTGCAAAACAAATTCCACGTACCACCGTAGAGAGCACAATATTCCACAAATCTAATCTGCTGACAACTTTTCATAGCGTGACATCACACCACGGCTCGGTCATTATTTGAACCATTTTTCACAACCAGCTACTGCACATATTGCGAGGCGGTTTCCTTTACATGTCTTGTTGAAGCAAAGATCGTGTCCCCTTATCGCGGGATTCTCATCAATACGGGTGTGGGTAACCCAACCGCGCCATCAATCGTGGCGCTTGGGGAATAAGCGATTTTAACGGGCATGTGGGGAGGCGCACAGTTTCTACCAACTTTATAAAGAGATAGGGATTCCCCTTTTTCACCCACGCCTTCTTCCTCCTTCGCTCATCCATTCTCGCACTCTCGAGCTCCAGCGCCCAACTTCTCACCTTCTCCGTAAAGCCATTCCATACATGTCCGGAGCAGGAGGCAAGTGGATGGCCTCCTCCGTTACAGAGGAGGACATCACGAAGCTCCGGGAGGCCGGATACTTGGCCGCAGACATCGCGCACCGGCTCCCGGATGAAGGGCAGATCATACCTACTACGGAACCCCACGAGAGGGTTGTGTTTCTCGCCCACTTCATCCGCGGACTGGGATTTCCCCTCCACCCATTTGTCTGTGGGATCATATTCTATTATGGGCTGGATTTCCACAATCTAGCCCCGAACTTCATCCTCAATATCTCGACGTTTATCATCGTGTGCGAGGCTTTCCTCCGCATCAAGCCCCACTTCAGCCTGTGGCTGAAGATCTTCAACGTGAAGCCGAAGATAGTGGTCGGCCAGCAAGCGGAGTGCGGAGGTGCCATGGTGGGCAAGATGCCCAACATCGCCTGGCTCGAAGGCTCCTATGTGGAGACCGTGAAGGGGTGGCAATTGGGGTGGTTCTACATCACCGAACCGCGTGACTCCAACTGGGCGACGGCCCCCGAATTTCGATCTGGCATCCCCATGCGGCTTACCTCCTGGAAAAGGAAGGGTTTAGCCTGGGGTGAGCCAGCAGAGCTGACCAGATTCCAGAACTGCGTCAAGAATATGATAAGCAAGAAAATCAAGATTGTCAACGTGGTCCGGGTCATGCTCTTCCGCTGGATCCTCCCGTGTCAAAGACGGGCATTTAATATGTGGGAGTTCAACCCGGCCGAACACCAGATGCTGCGAGAGCTCTTCGACACAATGCACAAAGACGTCTGGAAGGTGCTGTTCAAGGCCGCCGAGGTACCTCCTCCCGTCACCGAAGATCGCGGGCTTTGTGCAAAGTGCCCCGCCAATCCGGTAAGTTCTCTATGTTTTACAAGATGCTCCTTCCCCTAGTATATTCATGAAAGGAATCTAAACCTTCCCACCAATCTTAACAGGACTAGGTGGCGACAGCGAAGCAGATCGACTGCCCAGCTCCACTACCCAAAGATCCAGTGACGGCTCTCCTAACGGAGATGCTGTTTCCGACGCCCTATGAGGTGCCGGAGAAGAAGGCCAAGAAGAAGGCCATGGGGACCAGGAAAGGTCTCCGGCGCAAGGTGGTGTCGGACTCATCGTCCGTAGACACCGAGGCGCACTCCTCCAACGAAAACAAGGAGGAGGAAGAGGAAAACCCTCCCCCCCCGCCAACCCGAGGGGGAGAAGAAAAGGAAGGACATCCCATCCGAGGAGGCCGAAGGGTCCAAGAAGGGAAGGACACTCCCTCTGGACCACTCCACAACTGTTGCCTACAACGACGAGGAGTGGCTGCCCAGGGACAAGCCCCTGGCGAAGTCGTAAGTGTCCGGATACCATAATGCTTCCGGCACGTCTTGCTTTATTGCTTCTTATCATGTTGAATATGATCGTTGTCTGTCCAAAGCCCGCATCGACTTATCCTCCTCGGATGGGTCTTTGAGTGCGTCTGCGATGAACAGCGACTCGCTCTCGACGGCCACCACCCCCCAGCCCGTGGATGACACCGAGGTGTTGTCCCAAAGGTTACCGGGTTAGGGGGAGATAGTTCTAGATGCGCCTCAAGGTGAAATCCCCGACGCCGGGCACATGGGGGGGGACCCCCATGGATTCTGATGAGGGGGGCGCAACAAACTTGGCCCCTAGCCGGATACTGTGCCGGAACCTCCAGTGGTTCCGGACTCAGGCAGGCAGCCCCTCGCTAAGGGGAGCGAGCCGTCCGTGCTGATGACCTCTGTCCATCTGGAGTCATCGGACAACTTGCTGGAAACGCTTCGGGGAGAACACCGTACTCTTATGAGTATGGTGATTGTGAAGGTTTGGTCCGCCAAAAGCGGATTGACCGAAGCCTGTGTCAGCCTCCTAACAGGCTTTGAGGTAAGTAATTAAATTATGAAAGAATATCATAATATAGACAGTAGCCCCTGATGCTCTATTTGGTGTTCGGAAAGAAAGGCCGAACAGAGGATCAAATAACCTCCTTAGGAGTCTAATCATATTATGTCTATGTGAATAAGCAGGTGTTGTTGTCGGCCGCTGCCGCCCGTACTGCAGAGGTCTCGGGACTGAAGTGGGACCTGGGATGGGTCGAGGAAGAGCTCGGCCTCATGTAGAGGCAGCTCGAGGAGAACAGAGGTAAGTAATACCCCGTATGAATGTCATATAAAGGAAAAATTGTTGATGCTAATAGAAGCATCATAAATATAATAGGGGCCATGACCAAAGTGGCGGCCCTTAAGAAGGCGTTGTCCGAGGCCGAAGACAAAGCAGCCAAGGAGCGCACCGAGCGCGAAAAATAGGAGGCTCGGGTTGATGAGGTCCAGCAAGAGCTCTAGGACTTCATGAAAAAATTGAAGTCCTTGGAGTGTGACTCCAAGACGCAAAAGTCGGAGCTTGCGAAGGCCCTGCAGAGCGCGCAAGACGCCAAGGCCGAAGCCCAGAAGGCCCTCCAGGAGATTGAGGCGGCCAAGAAGATAGCGGCAGGTAAGGCATTCATTATGCAAAGCAAGCATGTGAAGGAGACTTTCCTTTTACTTACCCGAATTCGGAGCTCTCCAGGAGCATTCGCAGATCTGCCGCACAGTATCTCTGATGCCGCAAAGTTCTACCGAGCTGAGGAAGGGAGCTCGACGGATAAGTTGTTTTGGTCCCAGTATATTGGGGCCGAACATCCGATGCCCTTGAGCGACCCGCTGAAGCAACTGGTCGAACTTCACAAGGAGGCTGAACTGGCCATGAAGGACCTCATAGTCTGGCTATGGCCTGGCGAGCCCCTGCCCGGCAGCTGCTTCGACCTTGTCAAGCGGATGGTAAATGCCTGTCCGCGGCTTAAAGTCATTAAGCGGTCCATCTACATTGAAGGTGCACACAGGGCCTTGGCTCGTGCGAAAGTGCACTGGGCGAAGATGGATGCCGAGAAGCTGGTGACAGAGGGGCCGCCGAAGGGCAAGGAGCATCGCCACCCGAACAATACTATGACAATGTCATTAAGGGTGCCCGCCTTGTGGTGGATGAATGTGCTAAGGATGTAATATTTGAATGAATGTACTCATATCATCCTATAATATGAAAACGAGTTCGTGTGCGCTATATGGCGCTTGTTGATTTAAAATATTACCTTCTGTGTGTCCGTTTATAAAATCTGAGAGTTGGCCAGTCGTCGGCTTCTGTCCCCATGCAACTAGTACTGGGGTGTTCGGGATCAGTATAAACACTCTTTATCCAATTTTTTGGTCCTTTGAAGGAGGTGTTTAGCGCAACGAACAAGGCAATCGGACTATACAGCTTTATCGCTCTCACTTAGACATAAAAGTCTACAATTTTAAATTTTGGCGAAGCCCCTAGTATTCGGAAGGCCGAACTTGGGGTGCTATACACGCCTAAATCGGACAAGGCCGATTCCTCGCCTGAAGCGGAAAAAATCTTTAAGGATTTGAGACCTCTCGAACAGCGACCAGCTCTCACCTCATCATGATAGTCAGTTTTCGGCTTTCTCTACTAAGGTGCTCGTCCGGAAGAACCGGGACACAATTGCAGTATTTCTCCCTGTGCTACCTTAGCCGATATAGTGGAACGTAAGGTACCAAAACATGGGAGCCGGGCAAACCCAACTATTGACCCAAGACTTGATTCGGAGTTGATGCATATAATGCTATAAGTTCGGGGTGCCGCACTGTCAAAAGTGTTCGGACTTTTCTTGCCATGTTATGGGGTACATTGAAGCCCCTGGCGAACTGGACGTACCAAAGTGTATGGGTGCATTTTTTAATAAATAAACCGTAAAGGAAAGGGGTAAATGAATGTAATAGGAAGCTGACGTTGTACATTATTTTCCCTTGTTATTCGAATAATACACCAAAGCGCATGTATACAAGTAGTGCGATAAGCAAAATACGATTATTTGACATGTACTAGCCAAGGGTAAGCTGTATGTGGGTATGTAAAACAGGTATAACGATCATTATCAGAGACCACCTGGGGATTCCGTTGTACACCAGAGCTTCTTGTCTCATTGGTTTTTCCATCCTGTTATGTGTCCGATGATTGAACTGTCGGGAGGGCCTCCTGAAAATAGGGACCTGAATAAGAGAAGATGTGAAGGTATACGGGTCCTGGGGCAGTTGAGCCGCATTGTGGACCGTGTCGTAACCGTGCCTCCGCCTATGCCCATGGTACTTTGAGTGCGTAATTATGTACGCGTGGCACAAATTTCGCCGCTTGACTGGGACTAGGATGGAGGCCGAATTGCTAGGAGAGCTCTAGACGTGCCGGATGATCCTGCTGTAGGTACTTCAGACTCGCTTGATGGTGTCCGGGCTTTTTATCGCCGAATTGGCGTTCTGCCTTAGAAGGCTGCTTTGTACTTCTGCTATGAGGGCCACAGTGTGCTCCTCCATACGGAGTGAGCGTTCTGTGTTTCGATTTACTATTATAACCCCGCGAGGTCCCGGCATTTTGAGTTTGAGGTATGCATAATGCGGTACCGCATTGAATCTGGCAAATGCGATTCGTTCGGGCAGTGCATGATAGCTACTGCGGAAGGCGACGATGTCGAAGATTAACTCCTCGCTCCGGAAATTGTCCGGAGATCCGAAGACCACCTCCAGTGTGATTGAGCCTGTGCAACAGGCCTCCACACCTGGTATAACACCTTTGAAGGTGGTTTTTGTGGGTTTGACCCTTGAGGGGTCGATGCCCATTTTGCGCACTGTATCCTGATAGAGCAGGTTCAGGCTGCTGCCACCGTCCATAAGGACTCGTGTGAGATGGAATTCATCAATGATGGGGTCGAGGACCAATGGGGCCGAACCGCCATGATGGATGCTGGTAGGATGGTCCCTGCAATCAAAGGTGATCGGACAAGAGGACCATGGGTTGAACTTTGGGGCGACTGGCTCTATCGCATAGACGTCCCTTAGTGCATGCTTCCGTTCCCGCTTGGGAATATGGGTTGCGTATATCATATTCACCGTTTTCACCTGGGGAGGGAATTTCTTCTATCCTCCTGTGTTCGGCGGCCGAGGCTCCTCGTCGTCATCACTATGCAGCCCCTTTTCCTTGTTTTCAGCATTCAACTTGCCGGCATGTTTGAACACCCAACATTCTCTGTTGGTGTGGTTGGCTGGTTTATCGAGGGTGCCATGAATTTGACATGAGCGATCGAGTATGCGGTCCAGACTGGACAGGCCCAGATTGTTTCTTTTGAACGGCTTTTTCCGCTGTCCGGATTTAGAGCCTCTGAATCCGGCGTTGACTGCCGTGTCTTCGGGTTGTCGCCATTGTTGTGACGCTTGTGTCTATTGCATCGTGGCTTGCCGTTGCTATCTCTGGCGTCTGAATCACCAGAGTTTTTTGGAGTGATGTTGCTACAAGCCAACCAGCTGTCCTCGCCCGTGCAAAAGCGGGTCATGAGTGTCGTGAGGGCTGCCATGGACTTTGGTTTCTCCTGGCCGAGGTGTCGGGCAAGCCATTCGTCACGGATGTTATGCTTAAAGGCCGCTAAGGCTTCGGCATCCGGACAGTCGACAATTTGGTTCTTTTTAGTTAGGAACCGAGTCTAGAATTTCATGGATGACTCTCCGGGCTGTTGGGTTATGTGACTTAAGTCATCAGCATCCGGTGGTCGCACGTAAGTCCCCTGGAAGTTGTCGAGGAATGCGTCTTCCAGGTTCTCCCAACTACCAATGGAGCTTGCTGGCAGGCTATTCAGCCAATGCCGAGCCGGTCCTTTGAGCTTAAGTGCTAGGTACTTGATGGCATGTAGATCATCGCCGCGGGCCATGTGAATGTGTAGGAGAAAAATCTTCAATCCATAACGCGGGGTCTGTTGTGCCATCATATGATTCAATGTTCACGGGTTTAAACCATTCTGGGAATTCATGATCCATTACTTCATCAGTGAAGCATAGGGGGTGTGCGACGCCTCTATGCCGGTCTACATCCCGACGTGGTTCAAATGAGTCTGGTCTGTTGTATTCGTCCCAGCCGGACTTTTGTTTAGTGTATCCGGCGTGACGGTCATCGTCACGCCTTGTGGCGCGCCCGCGTGATCCGTAGATCGATCTTGACTGTCCTGCTTTGTTTTCCAATATGTCTCGCAGGTCCTTCGTATAGCCCCGGGCCTTAGTATTGTTGTTTGATTGGCGACGGGGTGCGGTCTGGACTTCGAGCTGGTATGCCGCTTTGTCTCGGCCACGGGGTGACTGGTCAGCCGCGTCATGCACTGGTAGTGTAGGCTTTAATGCCTCCTCCTCGAGTTGAGGTAGCAGCCTGCGCTTTGGGTAACTTTTGGTAGGGCGCTCGAGTCCGCATTCCTCGGCAGCCAGGACCTCGGTCCATCTATCAGTTAGCAGATCTTGATCAGCTTGAAGTTGCTGTTGCTTCTTCTTCAGGCTTTTTTGCAGTGGCTATAAGCCAGCACTTGAAGCGCTCCTGCTCGACGGGATCCTCAGGCACGATGAATTCTTCGTCGCCAAGGCTCACTTTGTCTTCGGAGAGAGGCATGTAATTATCATCCTCTGATTCTCCATCTGTTACCTGTTCCTTAGGGCTAGCTTGCCCATCTTCTTGCTCGGCCTGCTCGGAGCCTGGCTGGGCAGGATTGTTTTCGTCTTCGGTACCATCCGAATTGTTATCATATCTTGTGCCGGTATCACTATTGTGCCTCGATTGCTTCTCCAGGGGATTATATTCCGTTGCCTCATCGCCATTGCTTTCTTTGGGGATGTCCACCATATATATATATCATATGATGAGGTGGCCGTCCAGCGCCCTGTGAGCGGTGGTTCCTGTTCTTCTCCTGCATCGTCGTCCATACCGTTGATGTCTTCGGAGTCAAAGTCAAGCACGTCGGTTAAGTCATCGACAGTGGCTATTACGTGGGTGGTGGGTGGGGAACGAATTTCTTCATCGCCCGCTTCCCACTCGAGCCAGACATAGTTCGACCAAGAGTCTCTAGACAAGGAGAGAGACCTTAATGAATTTAGCACGTCACCCAAGGGCGAGTGCTAAAAGATATCCATGAAGGTGAACTCCATGATTGTTGCCCAATCAGATTCGATGGGCACGGATGCGCGTGGTTTGAAGCCTGTAGCCGGAGACGAGTCCGAGGGTCCGATAACACCGGCCTCGCAGGGGGTGGGGTCAGTGTTCGGCTCCAACGCCGATGAGTGTGCGGCCTCCGTGGCGGGGTCCACCCACCAATCCTCGGATGGCGCGATCTGCTCTGGATTGATTCCCGGGGCCGCCGTAGGCGTGATCTCCCGAATGTTGTCTGATGGCAGATCTAAGCCATGCTCGTCGTGACTGTTCGGCGCACCTGAGATGGGCTCGAATCCGTCGAAGATCAAGTCTCCACGGATGTCAGCAGTATAGTTCAAGCTTCCAAACCTGACTTGGTGGCCAGGGGCGTAGCTATCAATTTGCTCCAGATGGCCAAGCGAATTGGCCCGCAGTACAAAGCCGCCGAATACGAAGATCTATCCGGGGAGGAAAACCTCCTCCTGGACTGTGTCGTTGAATATGATTGAAGGATCCATCAAGCCTTATAGTGACGACACAGTGTAACTCTCAATGAAAGCACCAATGTCGGTGTCGAAACCGGCGGATCTCGGGTAGGGGGTCCCGAACTGTGCGTCTAAAGCTAATGGTAACAGTAGGCGGGGGACACGATGTTTACCCAGGTTCGGGCCCTCTCGATGGAGGTAATACCCTACTTCCTGCTTGATTGATCTTGATGATATGAGTATTACAAGAGTTGATCTACCACGAGATCGTAGAGGCAAACCCTAGAAGCTAGCCTATGATTATCATTGTCGTTGTCCTACGGACTAAACCCTCCAGTTTATATAGACACTGGAGGGGGCTAGGGTTACACAGAGTCGGTTACAAAGAAGGAGATCTACATATCAGAATTGCCAAGCTTGCCATCCGGACACGGGACGAAGTCTTCAATCTTGTATCTTCATAGTCCAACAGTCCGGCCAAAGTATATAGTCCGGCTGTCCGAGGACCCCTTAATCCAGGACTCCCTCAGGGTGAACAAATAATTTCGCGTCAATGTAGCCCATTTATATTTTCTAAGAAATCCCAACCCATTTGCACTTCCTTGAAATATAAGAATTAGTTGGGCTCGTTATATATATAATGTTATGTTAGAAGGAGCTATTAATATAAAAAACTAAACCAGAGAGGCACATTTTTTATATATAAAATTAAAAAATTAGCGAGTTATTGCTCAAAATAAAAATGAGAGCGTTATTATTACATTTGTCCTTAAAATCTTCGCAAGCTTTTGTACGCAATCACCAGGATTTTTCCTTGCCTACGAGTCAAAAACAACCAGGATTTTCCTTGCCAACTTGTGTTAAACATTTACTTTTATAAGTTAATACCACGTGGGATATTTTTATAATTTATATACAAGTCTCTATAAAATATAGGATAATAGTAATAATATAAATATATATAATGTGGTTAGAAGGGAAAACATAAATTGGACACAACATTATTATTCTTACATATAGATAACTAGAACAGAGACATGTGTTTTATTAAAAAAATACAGTGGGCTGCCGATCTTTAAGAAAAAGCCCATAGGGCGGTATGGACCTCAAAAAATAAGTTGAACCCACTGTCTCCATATGTCGTGGGCTACGCATGTTAAAATACAAAACATAGGACTAGCTGATACTTGTTCGCCCTTTGGAAAAAAATCATACCAGCTAGATCCCCGAGCGAACTGGATTAAAGAGGGGGGCGGCGGCACGACTTAAGAAGCACATCAAGAGCGGATATTTTTTCTTCAGTGGATGGCTCTCGATGGCGTTTTTTACTCTGCACCATACAACTTCTATTTTTAGCCTCCCAGTCTGTGGTGGACCAGCAGCCCATTTGTTGGGTGGGCCAACCTACAGAAACCAGCACTCGATTTTCATCAAGCCCCAAAAACAACGCAGTACTACGTTTGTTTTGAGGCCGAAAACATTACGGCAGGGTTGAGCGGCGGAGGGGGAAGACAGAGCAAAAAGATTAAAAAGAGTTGATGCGCTGTTGCTACCCTAAGAAAGCAAGTGCAATTCTTCTCGGTAAGAAGGTGTGTCGTTGACACCCACACGTCACATACCCCACAGTAGGCATACTAACAAGTTCACACACAAGTACAACAGAAAAGGTAAACATTCGTATCAAACTCGGGTGCACATGACACGTTCATATTCATAGCCAACATTCACTATCAACAACTCAAAAGATTCATATATACACAAGTTCAGCATGTCTATGCATCCAAATGATTGATAGATCACACAACAGTATTCATAGATAATTCACAAAAAGATTCAGATATACACATGTTCAATATGTTTATGCATCCAAATGATTGAGATCACATCCAATATGGTCCATGGAAGAACTTTAATTACCTAGGGTACAGACTGGTAAATGGTGTTCAGTCGGAGGTACTTATTGCTAAAATTAATGCTTGTACGAGTAAACTTTCGAGTACATAAGAGGTAGCACAGACAATCTGAACTTTGCTTGTAGGTTTATCCTCAAATAGTGCCCCTGCGCCGAGGGAGGTTGAGCAACTTGGCCACTACTTTCATCCAACTAGTTTACTGGCTCATCTTGGTCCTGTAGCTCGCCAAAATTCTACATTGCAGACGAGAAAGGAGGTGGTTGAGAAAATGAACCACCCAAATATTTTGTGCAGTTCAACTGAAATGGAGCATCCCTGGCATGAAGACTAATTAAGTGCCAGATGAATATACGCGTCAACCAACTTGTCTGGAATCTTTAGACTCCATGCCATGCAGTTCGCTACCATATTTGCCGACAACCAAAAGGCACAAGTTGGGACAAAAGACTGGACTGTGTTTTTCTGGGCTATGCGCCAAGCAATATTTTTGGCGTTCACTCTCCTAATACTTGGAGTTTGACAACTGGTTGACGCTGGTTGATACTCGAATGAATATAGGAACTTCTTGTCAACATCGATGCTTGTCTGAGTGAACTTTGGAGTACATAGCAGCAGCATAAGTATCTGTCCATCTGATCTTTTGTGCAGTTCTACTAAAATCACCCAATGCAATGATTTACCTGCGAGTTCAGGCTCCAAGTTACTCCTTTATAAAATCGGCAAACAGTAGCACAATACCAAATTACCAATACATGACAAGCACAATAATCAGGATAAAGACCAGTACCAACCTGTGTGATGTAGCATATCAATTACTATTTCCTTTGACTGGAAGCCGAGATAAGCGAAGCGACTGACAACAAAGGAAGAAAGCAGGCCCAGATTAGCGACTGACAGGAAAGGACAGAAGCTGTTGAGGCAATGAAGCACCCAAAGTTTTTGTGTAGTTCCACCAAAATCGAGCATCCCTGTTGGCACATATATTGAGAGAGTGAGATTACTATAATAGTGGGACTAGTTGATGAAACATACACTAACAAATAGAAGCACCCTCATTATCTTAATGGGTAAAGTTAGCAACATGGCAATCTTGCTTAAAGAGAGGTATTAGTTTATTTAATCAGTGCCAATTAGCTCAACACTCAAAGCATTGCCATGTATCATAGGTTGCAAAACTTTAACGTGCAAAGGTAAGGAGTTTCTCATGACAATAGCATGATATAAATAGAGATGACAGCAAACTAATATGGATGAAGGCCTTAGGCTCGTACCAACCTGAGGAAAAAGGCTTATTCATATAGTCCCATAAGAGATGATAAAGCACTCACTGGAATCACTCAATAGTATATATTTTTGTGCACTTCAAATGTATGGTTGAAATCACTCTTGTTTACCAGTGCTGAGATTATGTTGAAGGATTATCAAGAACTTCCAGCAGATTTAAAGCACTGGCTGGGATACAGTTCATTGTATTGTCTTGTGTAGTTCCACTAAAATGTATGATTGGCACAACATGATCCCTGTTTGCACAAGTAGGAACAAGGTAAAACCTTCATTAGCTCAGTGAGAAAGGATAGAAACACATTAGCATATTACTCTAACAGTAGCATCAAATTCATGATGGACAATACGCAAAACATTGCCTCATTGAACCAACGGCAATAAATTGACATGCAAAACAATAACACTATTATGTCATGACATTAATAATATTCCCTCCCTGCTCCACCACATGATTCACATCCATAGACAAACATACACACGTACATGATTCAGCATAGGGTGCTACTAAAGATTTGTTTAACTCCCACAGGAAAAGTAGGCAACAATAAATTAGTGGTACTTAAGTACTCCTAATTAATTAAGTGAGACAGCAGAAGTGGAAGGGCTCCCTGGAGGATTGTATCAAATGTAAGGTAGTCGTTGCCGGAGCCCTTGAATGGCCATGACTGAGGCCTCTAGCTTCAGCAAGATCACCTTGGCACTGTTTATTCTTCTTCTTCTTCCTCTTCATGCTCTGTTTCTCTTTCTCCTCACCAGTTGGTGAAACCAAGTACATGATTGGCCTTCTATTTCAGAATTGGTTTTGTCAGTGAGGGAGTACAAGTGTACTAGTAAAAATAGCATTATTTTCTCATGGCAGTCGCAAAATAGAGATGAACACATGCATTAAATATCATTCTTACCTAAAGGAAGGTTATGGCGCCAATATGGATGATGAGGATTGGAACACACATCTCCCTTTGTGCAGTTCCACCGAAATGAACCAACTATTCCATTCTGCCATTCTAGTTAAACAGCACAAAAGTCACTTCTTTTAAGAAGTGTTTTGTGTAGTGCACCAAAAGGTCACAACAGCAACGAGGTGAAATGGATATCCCTGCTTGCACAAAAAGCTACAGAGGAAACAGTCAGAGTCTTAAACAATTACAGGCAAAAATATTTGGCTAAACTTGTCATGGCTTATAACAGTGGCATGGCTTCATTTTATCAGGGGCATTAGATTAAGAACAGCTAAATATTTGGTGTAAGGGCATGGGACAGTGGGTGCACCAGCAGTCCAGCACCATGTACGTAAACATGGGCATAAAGTGGTGATTCATAGTTTGTTGCCCCAAGAAACAAACATCCAAGAAACATATCTGGGTTGGTCCCATTTTTGTTCACTCTAGCCACCTACTCCTACGCGTGGATAGCAAATCTAGTCCTGGTCATACCACTGTGTACAGCGTTACCCCTATATTTCCCTTTTCGACCAAGAGACTGTCGGATTTAGGGATCCACAAACCCTTAAGAGGTTCGAACTCTGGGGTGCGTGCGGAGATCTCAACCTGCCTAGCCTGCCAACTCACGATCCTCGTAAGCCTAGCGCGTCGAGCTCAAAGAGACACAAAGACACAGAGATTTATACTGGTTCGGGCCACCGTTGTGGTGTAATACTCTAATCCAGTGTGGTGTGGTGGATTGCCTCAGAGGGCTGAGGATGAACTAGTACAGAGGATGAACAAGCCTCAGGAGGTGAGGTGTTCTTGAGCAGGTGTGGTGTATGCTAGCTCTATTCGTTCTGAACTCGTTTTTTTTCTATGGTGGTGGCTAGTCCTATTTATAGTGGTCTTGGTCCTCTTCCCAAATATGAGTGAGAAGGGATTCCACAACGGCGGGATTTGAAAGGGGACAAGCAGTATAGTCTATCCTGACAAAAGTAGTCTTCGCCTCCAAAAAGCCTCTAGTCATGAAGCTGCGGTGGGCTCGTCAATGACCTCCGTCCTGGCGGTCTTGGTCTTGTTGCACCAGAATGGAAACCTTTGGCTGATTCCTCAGGACTCCGTGCCTGTGGCTTGCCTCCTTTGCACCAAAGAGGAAACCTGCGCTCTGCACCCGCCTGGCCTTGGTCGTCATGGCTCACATCAGCTGAGCCTCGTGAGGCAGCTTGCATAAAATTCTCCGCCCCTCAAGAGCCTCCTGAGGAGGCCGATCCCTTCGGGGGTCTTAGCGTTGCCCGCCTCGCGAGGCTTGGCCCTTGTGAGGGTCTTGCAGTGTTGGTGTTGAAGCTGGGCCGTACCAGGCCGTCGATGGAGCCACGTGATGGGCCGCGGGTAGGCACGGCTGGATACCCCCTGAATCCAAGACGCCGACAGTACCCCCCGGGCCCAAGGCGCGCTCAGAATTTGCTTCCAGGCGAAGCCAAAGGGCAAGTGCGGAGCACCGCGGGCCCTAACCGCCTGCGGCCTTGATGACGTGTGGCGATTGATTAGACGTGGGCGACTCCGCTTTCTCACGCTGCCTTGGCAACTGTTTGTCTTGACAACTGCATGCTGCATGCAGGGAGGATCATCATTACTGGAAATCGTGGGAGGCCGACGATTTACCTTCTCTTGGCTATAAATGTGCGAGTAGGCGGGACCCCTGCCCATCTCCCTTTTATCTTTCTCCCGCCTGCTTCTTCTCCTCTCCATCTTGCTCACATGGCGCCGATCAGGAGGTACTCTGCGGCAGAGAAGGGGAAGGCTCCTAGGAAGGGGCCTGACCCTCTCCCGCTGAAGAAATGGCTCCGCCTCCCTGACGACGCCGGCGCGGGGCGAGAGGTGGCCAGGCCTTGGCAATCGAGGCCTCCGCCTGGCTTCCCCTTCCCCTATATGCCTGTGCTCGAGATGAAGGAGTGCACCATCGAGTGGCGCCCCATGAAGATGGCAGGGCCGCCATTGCCCTGCCGACCGCGCCACGGACCCATGCCGAGGATAGCTCGCGCAAGTTCGTGGTGTGGGCGGCGATGCCTCCCGACACCTGGATTCGACTCCCGCGGTTCTTTGCCCGCAAGCTGCCTCCAAGGGGACCAGTTGAGTTGTGGCTGCAGCACGCGGGGGGCAGCACCTTGGCCACCGGAGCTGAAGTCGAGGTGGTGCCGTCTAGAGACGTCTTCATGACACAAGGATGGGGTGAGCTCGCCCTGGCTTGTCGCGCGGAGGGACCCCTGGCGATTCTCTTCGAGTATGACGGTGCGGCCACCCTGTTCTTCGAGGTCTTCAACAAGGAAGGTGAAGCTGGAATGCTGCCCCGGAAGGGACAACTCGAGGGACGCCGTAGTGGGTATTGGGTATGCCGCTGCCCCCTTTAGCGCTTCGTCCAGCAGTAGTGATGACTCCTGGGAATCCAGGGACTCTCCTGAGCCCAGCGATTCTCCGGAGTAGAGCGAAGATAGCTATGTGCCGCCAAGCTCCCGTCGAGGCCGGAGTGTAGCTGCGGCTGCCGCCCAGCATCGCCGGCAGTGCCATAGGGCCTAATAGTTGCCTTCCCTGCGAGGAATGGAGATCAGCCTCCATGGGGCTTGTAAGGATTGGAATGTATTTAATATCAACGTTGTTTCTTTTGATTTAGTGATGGGTGCGCGTATTCCAGTTCGGCTAGGTTCCTCCCATTTCTTTTCCCTAGACAGCGTGGCGCTCTACGCCGACAGGACCCAATCCCCACGCAGGCTTCAGTCGTTGCTAGTATGCCAGGTTGCGATGCCGTGGTCAAGGTTAGTAGGTGAGCGTCCCGAGGTCCGGTAAGAGCTCGTGAGATGCGATGCTCACGAGCTCCCCCTTGGCGTGCAAGCAACTGCACAGAAAATCGAAAAGGGGAGCAGAACTGCCAAAATGGAACTGCGAGGCGGGGCATGCGAAGAGCGAAACTAGTGTTGTAGTGAGCCGAGGCTTATCTTTTGGCATCATGGTCCATCAGGGAGGTGATGCTTGCTCCTATGCCTGCGGTGCCGTTGGGTGTGACCTGCATTGGCCACCTTCCTACCTCGCTCGCCATGGTGCTCTACGTCCTCGGGACCCGGCCCTTGAGCGAACTCAACCGCCACTGGGATGCCGTGGTCAACGCCAGGGGGTGAGGCCTGGAGAGCCAGTAGGAGCTACCAAGATGCGATGCTCGGGAGACCCCCCCCCCCCTTTAACATGCAAGCGACTCGCAAGGCCAGATTGTGGTTTTCTAGGCCGACCCGTGGCCCGTCGCCTGGTGAACCTGCAGGTTAGATGACAGGAAAGACCGGGACCCCTGCGGAGCAGCCCCGAGGCACCGGTCCAAGGCACCGGCGATCTGGCGAGGTGGTGTATGTGAGGCGGGCTGTGAACCAAAGTTCTTCCCCCGGGTTTATCAGCGTTGCAGGGACGGACCCGAGCACAAGCGCCATGCCGATGTAAGTTTTCATGCAGCGATGCAGGAGAGGTATTACTTAGCACACGCAAGGGGCCACGAGGCGACGGTCATAGGGTGACAATCATAGATAAACTCACATGAATGATTAGATAGTCCTGGTGAATGCAAAACAATACATGCCGTAGGGCTAGACCCACACGGCCTAGGGATGATGCAGCCCGAGGAGCGCCCCCAAACTGAACGAACTAGAGAGATGTCACCTGGTACCGTTGCTGAAGAGTTGTTGAAGTAGCCAAAAAAATGCACACCACTGAAGTCGTTCCTCATGAGCCGCTCTAGTGCCGAGCCTCGGGAGACTCGGAGGGACCAAGAGGCTCCTGAAGGTGCTCCTCCATCTCCGCCAGGACCGCCTGGTGCCTAGCCTCGCAGGCTGTCTGAGTGTCCCTCATGCAGCGCTGGAACGCCTCGGCCGTGCCCACCAGGCCAAAAGGCATGCGGACATAGCTGTGAGGCGGACCCTCGCATCGGCTGACATGAGACGGCCACATGAGCTGCCGAGACGCGGCCCTGTTGAGCCCTGGGATGTCGATGCAGATGTGGAACTCCTTACCCTCACCAGGGCAGTGAGCCACGCCACGCGGCAGGCGACGATCGCCTTGCAGAACCCTTCCTTCCTGAATCTCCTCGATTGCCTTGCTGATGAACTCCTGAACGCCTGGTGCCTCACGTCTGCTGCCTTCTCCTGGGAAGAGTGCTCTGAAGAGCGCCTCCACATGGTGCCCGAGCGCCTCCCTCGCGACATCGGCTAGATCTGAGGCCCTCCAAAGGAGAGCCCCAGAGCCCAGCCTGAGAGGAGCGTCGGGCACGCCTTCCTATGTGATGGGTGAAGGTGCCGCGTCCGGAGATGCAAGGCTCAGCGTTGCGTCCTCGTGTGATGCTCCCTCACGAGACCCCTGCCCCAGCTACAGCTTCTTCGTCTTGGGGGCGACCTCAGGAGGGAGGGCGCCGTCCTCGTCTAAGGTGTTCTCAACTGCTGCATCCTGGAAGGCGCGCTCGAGGGAACACACTGCATCCTTCTCTTGACAGGTGGCCGTGATGACGCCGCCGCTTCCTGGCATCATGAGGACGTTGTAGCCGTGGTGCGTGGCCGCCATGAACTTGGCCAGTGTTGGGTGATACGTCTCCGTCGTATATATAATTTTTGATTGTTCCATGCCAATATTCTATAACTTTCATATACTTTTGGCAACTTTTTATATTATTTTTGGGACTAACATATTGATCCAGTGCCCAGTGCCAGTTCATGTTTGTTGCATGTTTTATGTTTCGCAGAAAACCCATATCAAATGGAGTCCAAACTGGATAAAAACGCACATAGAATATTTTTTGAGTATTTGTGAGATTTGGGAGGAAGAATCAATGTGAGACGGTGCCCGAGGGGGGCACGTGGCAGGGGGGCGCGCCCCACGGGGGCAGGCACGCCCTGACCCTCATGGGCATCCCTTAAGGCGGTTGATGCTCTTCTTTTGCCGCAAGAAAGCTAATTTTCAGGAAAAAACATCTTGGCGAAGGTTTCAATCCAATCGGAGTTACGGATCCCCGGATATATAAGAAACGGTGAAAGTGCAGAATCTCATAACGCAGAAATAGAGAGAGACAGAGAGATAGATCCAATCTCGAAGGGGCTCTCGCCCCTCCCACGCCATGGGAGCCAAGGACTAGAGGGGAAACCCTTCTCCCATCTAGGGAGAAGGTCAAGGAAGAAGAAGAAGAAGGGGGGGGTCTCTTTTACCCACTGTAATCTTTACTTAAACATGGTGCTCAATACTATATATTATTTCCCAATGATGTATGGCTATCCTATGATGTTTGAGTAGATCCGTTTTGTCCTATGGGTTAATTGATGATCGTGATTGGTTTGAGTTGCATGTTTTATTATTGGTGTTGTCCTATGGTGCTCTCCGTGTCGTGCAAGCGTGAGGGATTCCTGCTGTAGGGTGTTCAATATGTTCATGATTCGCTTATAGTGGGTTTCTTGAGTGACAGAAGCATAAACCCGAGTAAGGGGGTTGTTGCGTATGGGATAAAGAGGACTTGATGCTTTAATGCTATGGTTGGGTTTTACCTTAATGACCTTTAGTATTTGCGGATGCTTGCTAGAGTTACAATCATAAGTGCATATGATCCAAGAAGAGAAAGTATGTTAGCTTATGCCTCTCCCTTAAATAAAATTGCAATAGTGATTACCGATCTAGTTATCGATTGCCTAGGGACAAATAACTTTCTCGTGACAAAAAGCTTTCTACTAAAACTAACTTTATTGCTTCTTTATCTAAACAACCCCTAGTTTATATTTATGTGCTCTTTATATTCTTGCAAACCTAGCCTACAACATCTACAAAGTACTTCTAGTTTCATACTTGTTCTAGGTAAAGCGAACGTTAATCGTGCGTAGAGTTGTATCGGTGGTCGATAGAGCTTGAGGGAATATTTGTTCTACCTTTAGCTCCTCATTGGGTTTGACACTCTTACTTATTGAAAGAGGCTACAATTGATCCCCTATACTTGTGGGTTATCAAGACCTTTTTCTGGCGCCGTTGCCGGGGAGTCATAGCGTGGGGTGAATATTCTCGTGTGTGCTTGTTTGCTTTATCACTAAGTAATTTTTATTTTCTGTTCTAGGTTGTTCTCTATCTTTAGTTATGGATATGGAACACGAAATACCAAAAAATTAGGTGTACTTGCTACACATGGAGATGGGGAACCTCCTAAAACCCTCGATGCTGGTTATGTGAAAAATATTATGTACTACTTTCATAATCCTGAGAAAACCCCATTGAATTATGTAATGGGAGACACGTTGGATCAACGTGAATACTTTATGGATTATCACTTGACTCAAAAAGGGAAATTATTATGGGATCAAATTCATATGTTGCATTGGTATGCTCGGGAACTATGCTTGAGATATGATTATACTTATTGCTCTAGGATGAAGGCTCCGCACCTTCCCTTTTCATGCAAATTTAATGATGATAAAACCTTGGCTTCTTATGCTAATGCACTACTAGGAAAAGGGCTATAGATGGGATGGACACTCATGGCGCACTGTACATGTGGTGCGCCACTATTAAATACTAATGGCGCACCATGTGTTGGTGCGCCATTAGTGTGCAAATACTAATGGCGCACCACATCCCATGGTGCGCCATTAGTAAAAAAAATTAATTTTTTCAAAACTACTAATGGTGCACCGTGGGAGTGGTGCGCTATTACTAGTTGAACTAGTAATGGCGCACCATCCCATGGTGCGCCATTAGTAATTTGGCCCAAACATTCCCCCGAATGCACCCCCCCCCC
>NC_041387.1:314300141-314300792 GCF_002162155.2 Triticum dicoccoides | reverse complement strand
AATAAAAGAAAATGATAGAAATATCAAAAAAAAAATAAGATTCCCATGTGATATGTGGTCTAGTTGTTAGCAAAATTTACAAACATGAATTTTTCGACTTTTTTGCAAAATCTCTCGAGAATTTGTAAAAATGGGCATAACTTTTGCATACGAACTCGGATGAAAAAGTTTTTTATATGAAAAATGATCTACTCGAAAAGTTACATCTTCATTTTCAAAATCCTCAAAAACCTAACAGAAAAAAAGATACGGGGCTTTTAAGATCTGGAGAGGCAAAAAAATTCATAAAAATTCAAACTTACTAATGGCGCACTTGCCCATGGTGCGCCATTAGTATCTTCCCGCCTTCAAAATTCAAAAAAAAATAAAAAAAATAGTAATGGCGCACCTGCCCACGGTGCGCCATTACTATGCCGTATATATGGCTGGGCGTATCCTCTCCTCCTTACCTCTTCACTCTTCTCATCCACTCCACCTCTCCTCCACTCCTCCACTCCTCCACTCCTCCACTCCTCCACTCCAACTTCCCTTCTCTCCTCCACCATACTACCCTCCTCCTCTCCGGCGACCTCCTCCTCCTCCTCTCTGGCGACCTCCTCCTCCTCTCCGGCGACCTCCTCCCTCCCTCCTCTCCTCTCCTCCCCTCCCCTC
>NC_041387.1:314252843-314299765 GCF_002162155.2 Triticum dicoccoides | reverse complement strand
CCTCACGGTTTCTCCTCCCTCCTCTCCGGTGAGCTCCTCCTCCCTCATCTCCGGTGAGCTCTTCCTCCCTCCTCTCCGGTGAGCTCCTCCTCCCTCCTCTCCTCCCATCCCCTCATGGTTTCTCCTTCCTACTCTCCGTTGCTCCGGTGAACTCCTCTCCGGCGACCTCCTCCTCCTCTCCTGCGATGTAGGCGAGCGCCTCTGCGGTCACCTCCTCCTCCTCCTCTCCGGCGAACTCCTCTCCGACGAACTCCTCTCCGGCAAAAGAACACGGCAAAAGAACGTACAAGATACAAAAACGGGAACAAAATTTGAAATAATATCGTGCAAAAAAACGAGCAAAAACGAGCAAAAAATGAGCAAAAAAATCGCGATCCAGATCCAAATTCAAAATTCAAAAATAGCAATGGCGCACGGTGGGGGTTAGACGGTGCGCCACTACTATTTTCCCGCCTTCAAAATTCAAAAATACTAATGGCGCACCGTGGCCTATACTAATGGCGCACCAGTGGTGCGCCATTAGTATACCAGATACTAATGGCGCGCCACTCGTGCGCCATTAGTAAAAAATACTAGTGGTGTGATACTAATGGCGCACCAGTAGTGCGCCATTAGTAGGCAAAACTGGTGCGCCATTAGTAGGCCTTCTCCTAGTAGTGATGGTATCTATGACTACTATGATGTGGAACAAATAGAAGAATTCATTGCTTTTATGGGTGCTTATGAAATTGAATCTTTGTTTAAAGAGTGTGAAAATCGTGATGATGTTGTTTACGGACCTGAAAATTTTGCTATACTTAAATATTGCTATGAAAAATATGAATTCAATTGCCATGTTGATGCATTTATTAAGGAAGTCTCCGCTGTCCAAGAAGAGACTAATATTTTTCAGGAGTCTATGGAAGAAGAAATTGATGAAACTGTGAGCTCATTGGATGAAAAAGATGACGAGGAGAGTGAAGAACAAAAGGAGGAAGAGTGGATTAGCTACCCGTGCCAACCTTCTAATGAGAGTAAATCTTCAACTCATACATTGTTTAATTCCCCTTCGTGCTTACCGAAGGATGATTGCTATGATGATTGTTATGATCCCGTTGATACTTTTGAAATATCCCTTTTTGATGATGCTTGCTATGCTTGTGGCCAAGATGCCAATATGAATTATGCTTATGGAGATGAACTTGCTATAGTTCCTTATGTTAAACATGAAATCGTTGCTATTGCACCCACCCATGATAGTCCTATTATCTTTTTAAATTCTCCCGACTACACTATATCGGAGAAGTTTGCTCTTATTAAGGATTTTATTGATGGGTTGCGTTTTACTACTACACATGATGATTTTGATAGATATAATATGCATGTGCTTGCTGCTCCTACTTGCAATTATTATGAGAGAGGAACTATATATCCACCTCTCTATGTTTCCAATATGATAAAATTGCAAGAAACTGCTTATACTATGCATTGGCCTTTACTTGGTGTGCATGAATTGTTCTTTTATGACATGCCGATGCATAGGAAGATAGTTAGAATTCGTTATTACATGATATATGTTACTTTGTGCTCACTACTAAATTACAAATCATTGTTAATTAAAATTGGCTTTTATACCTTGGGATCCGGGTGGATCCATTACTTGAGCACTATATGCCTAGCTTAATGGCTTTAAAGAAAGCGCTGCCAGGGAGACAACCCGGAGTTTTAGAGAGTCATTTATTTCTGTTGAGTGCTTTTATATAGTGTGGCACCCTGTCTTAGAGAAACCGGAACGCCCCGTATTCCAGCCCAGAGATTGAGGATAACTCTTCTGGAATACGGAACTACTTAGCATAGAACAAATCAGCTCTCTATTATTACAAAAATATGAATAGAAGGTCTCCAATATTACAATGAATAACATCGGTATGGCGATACTACGCCATCCTCAGTTTCTCTATGCAAGCAGCAGAACAACTTGAAGCAGCAAAAAAACTACTGGCAGCGGAACAACGACGAAGGTGGTGAACTCCACTCCGCAGGGACTCTAGCTGGAACGCTTATCCTAGCTCGCATAAACGGAAACCACGACAAGCAAGCAATCAAATCCGGTATGACCTGCAAACTAGCATGACACGCCAGGTCAGTACATTGAATGCACTTGCAAGCTCACAATAACCAGAAGCATTCAAGACAGACAACAACATGGCAATTACAGGTTAAACAGGAATTATCATGAGATTATCAGAATAACATGGCATGACCAACATAAACATGATACAGCTAGAACAATATGAGCATGACGATACTAGCATGCAATATGAGGACACTACATGCACCACTTATTCCGCTCGGGTTACCTCGTAACCAACACATGCATCACTTACCAACCTCGGACATCACACGATCATCTCAGGATCAAATCAAGCTTGGTATAAACAATACTGTAGCGATCATTAAATGACCACAAGGAGCTTGATCATTACCCACGACTCTCGCACAACATCACGAATATACACAACGTATCCTCGATACACGGTGATCCTTACGGCAATCACAACCACGACCAACACTTGGTCTCAAACTGTGATCCTTACGGCGATCACAACCATGACCAATACTTGGCTGGTGATCCTTACGGCGATCACAACCATGACCAATACTTGGCCCGTGATCCTTACGACGATCACAACCACGACCAATACTTGGCCCGTGATCCTTATGCCGATCACAACCACGACCAATACTTGGCCCGTGATCCTTACAGTGATCACAACCACTGGTTGTCATTAATCAAGTTATTCTTATTACTGTTGACTCACAGTGTGACCGACACGAAATGGGCCCTTATCCGTGGGCGCTGCTATCGATAGATTTGATATACACTCTGCAGAGGTTAGTACACTATACCCACACTACGAAACCCATGGCCTCGCACTCCCATTCGTGTGACCAATGGCGTTCCGACAAAACCGTCCTACTACCATGACACTCTCCCGGCCACTCCGACCAACTCCCCTTTGGGCTAAGTCATGGGTGGCCCCGTGTCTACCGAAGACACAACGACCACCGCCGTGGCCACGATCCCACTCGGGGACCCGGATCCATATAGCAACAATGGGCACACAAGGCTTAAGTCCGCCTACCTGATCAGGGTAGCGCGCGCCCATAACCTTCCCTCATTGGAGGCACCGGCGAGAAGCACAACAATAGACCCAGTTAGGGCCGTCCCATACCGGCAAGCGTGGTTGCACTAGTCAGCTCGATTCAGCTGCACCATGACTCAGCCAACAGTTGTTCAAGTTCAATTTAATCCGGTTAAACTTGAATGCAAATATGCTGAGCCATGATAAAGTAACATGATGCCAATTACAATGCATGAACATGATATCAACATAATCATGACGGTATCACATAACTATCCACCATACCAACAATGAATCATATCCATTGAGCATGGCATACTGACTAGCAAGAACATCACCAATACATACTTCTCTGAAACATAGCATGACCACTAGCATCAACAATAAATATCATGCAAGAACATATCAACAATGCCATCATGCAAGCATTTAACCAACTAGATGCAAGGGAACATGCATAACAACGGTACTCGGGACAGATGACAGTCATGCACCGAAGACCATCACCAATCATCAACATGTACTATTAGAAAGCATAAACATATGAAAGGAGATACTAGCAGGTAGAACATGATAACAGAGTACAAAACAACATAGCACAAAAGTGAACATGCAAATCTAAACATCACCGGAACAACGATAATCATATTTTCAACAAGCAAATATTTAATAAAGATTCAAGTTGAAAACCATGGCTACTGCATGACTATCATGCAAGTGGGTATTGTGGCTTGCCTGGGGTGGAAGAAATCACCGGGAGAAAGTGCGAGAAACTTGCGGAACGAATCACCGGAAAACCTTCTCTCTCGGAGGGGGCTGAATAAGGGCAAGAGCATAATGGTCATTTTCATAGTGTCAAACCATAGTGAAAGGGACACCAATAGAAAGGGCTCGATGAGACAAAACATTAGGCTTTGGAATCACCTCATTTGGAGTTACGGATAAAAAGATATAAGGGATTGACTGCCAATGGCCTATTTGTAAAAATTTATTTTACAGACTGGGCCAAAACAGAAAAACAGAAAGCGTATTCTAGGGATTACGCTTCCACTTATCCACGTCAGTGTGGACAGGTCAACGCGGGGCTGGCTCCTGGGATGCTGACAGGCGGGGGCCGCGCTACTTCTCTCTCTCCCCCCGCCTCCTTCTTCTTCTCCATCGACGCCCGACGGAGCAGAGGGAGGGGAGCGGCGCCGGCAGCCGTCCCGGCATCACCGGCCACCTCCGATGACACTCCGGCCACCGGAGTGACCAGGAAGAAGTGTCGCACCCGCCTGTTGGGTCTGCCCACGCTGGAGAGCGGCGGAGCAGGCAGAGCAACGGCCATGGCGGAGGAGGGCTTCAGACACCGACTGGGCTCATGGCAAATGGAGCTCCGGCGAGGGGAGAGGGCCTGGGGATGGTCGCCGGAGTGGTGGGGATCTACTAGTGGAGGAGGGGGAGAGGAACGAGCTCGGACTCGAGCTAATTTAGGAGGGAGGCCGCGGCGGCCATGACGGCGATGCCGAGCACAGAGAGCTCCCCGAGCTCGGGCTAGAGACTGGGCAGGGGGAGAGGAGGGTGGCGAGGCTGGTGGTGAGCTCGAGCGAGGCTGGGGATGGCTATTTATAGCGGGGGCGATAGGGATGGGCTCGGGTGCCGCCGAGCACGTCCGGCAGAGGCTCTAGCGACGGCCAGCGAGCACGGGGGGCACGGGGAAGGCGGCGAAGGGGATGCGAATGAGCCCCAGAGCTCACGAGCACAAGAGGTCGAGGGGGAAGCAGCCAAGCGACATTAATGCATGTCGGCACTGCTCACCCGTGGGCGCGCGCCGACGAGGAAGCAAATGGAGGGGGAGAGGGATCCAGGAGGACGGCGATGATGCGGGCTATCTGCTAGACATACTCACGAGCGCAAAGCCGACGAGAGGGGGAGGGGCCCGAGCAAGAAACCATTCTGGACGCGTCCATTGCATGCCAAAGCGGTGGTCACCGCGCAGACTGGCATCAAGAAGAGCCAAATGGCTGGCCAATGTTGTCTAGTGGTAAGTCCTTCGAAGGGTGGTTTCAACTGCGGTGGTAGCTTGGTGAAAAAGGCTCTTGTCAAATAGAAATCGCCCTCTAAAGTTTACTGCAGTAAACTTGGGTGAGCACTGGTGATCAATAGGAAGAGTTTTGGGAGCAATGGAGTTGTCTGCGAGGTTGAGGTAAAGAAGGACTTTCATCCTGGTAAGTCTGAGGAGAAATGGATCAAGATTTACTGCAGTTGCTTCACAACTAACCAAAATGGTCCAGAAACTAGATCATGATGGTGCACTCACATGGAGTGTCAACTTGGGCTAATATTGGGGAAAGCTTGATCATTTGGACATATGAAGATGATGTAAAAATCTTATGCCAAATGGACAAGCCAAAATGGCACTTGCTTCACAAACATCATTTCTATCCAGAAACTTGGAATAATTTTTGTGATCAAATGGATAAATGAAATGATTCCAAATGGAGTGGAGAGATTTTTTATGGATATAAGAATGATCTGGTAATTTATCAGGATTTTTGAAGCAATATAAAATGCACTTGCTTCACAACCTGAAAATATTGCCAGAATCAAAGATTTGCTCCTGTGCTCACATAGATAACTGGATGGGGCTGAAAATGGGTGGAGGGGGTTAATATGAGCACATTAAGGAGTGTGCAAAAGTTCAACTCATTTGGATACTCCTAGCTAGTACTTCCTTCACAAAGCCTTCTGTCTGGCAAAAACTTTGAAAATTCATTGAGGAAGATTGGCTAGGCAAATAAATTTGAACTTGTGCATGAGGCAATTATTTGGACATATAAACATGCCCAAAAAGGTTGGGATCCACTAGGAGAAATATAAATTATACTTCCTTCACAAGGTGCCATTCAGGGCAGCATGGAAAAAGGAATATTGGGGAATTATTTTTGAACTATCCAAGGAAATGTTTGGGCATATTTGAGCTATATATGACCCAAAGGAATTATGAGAATTGTTTGGGAATTTTTGGATGGACTGAAATATAGGTTGCTTCACAACCTAGGGCAGATAGGGTTATTCCTTTAGTGAAAAAGGAACTTTCCCTAGAAAAAGATTTTAGGGTTTGGTCAAGGAGTGAAGGGACATGATCTTGGCAACGTTTTGAGTATGATGATCCACATGGAAGGAGGAAATGAGGATGATTTCCTAGGTGGCAAGGCCATAGAACCACTCCAAAAAGAAAAATGGAGCAAAAACCAATTAAATCCAAAGAAAAAGAAAAGGGCCAAAATCCAGGCTGTTACAACTCTTACCCCCTTAAATAAATCTCGTCCTCAAGATTCTATTGCTCGGGGAACAAGTATGACTTGAGGACACCGTTTCCAACTTGGGTATCCTTGTTCCTTTATTTATTGTTCCCCCAAGAATTTCATAACATGCACTTACCTTGTTGTGGGGTGGTTTGCTTCACCTTTCCACAAATTCTGACGGGTTTTTGCTCACATACCAAATCTTTTTGTTGATGTGAATTTTCTCATATCTGCGGTGATATCCAATGAATATGAGTATAGATTTTCCTTTGGTCATGAAACCTTTTTACTTCTGTCATGTGGTTGCTCCAAATAAATGCAGGCCTTCTGGTTTCAATAAGTGCTGAGAATTATCATGGCCATCTTCTGACGGGGTCTGACTGATCACAGATGGCACTGATTTATCTTGATTTATTTCTTTGGCTCGAGCATGAGATATGTACCAAAGATTTGATCGCCTGCTGTTGTGAGCAATATAACGGTGTATGGAGTTATAGCTGTGTCATACCTCAAATATTTACATCTTGAGATTGGCCCAACAGGGGGCTGACAGACAATAGTTTTTGCTGACAGACTGACCATGTACTTGATTCTGTCAGTGAGGATACCGGGTCTGAGCCGATTGTTCAGCTTTTGATTTTTCTCATTTTGTTGGTATACCCATCTGTGGCAATAGGCTGTGATATGCTTTAACACTGCCGCTGAGGTCAGACTGCTGAGGTTGCACAGGAATCTTGGATCTGACAGAACAAACTTGGATATTCCATGCTAACCATGTTAATAGGGTCAGCGGGATATGAAAATCCTTGCAAATAGATTAGGCCCTTGAGAGTATCCTTTGGGGATCCATATGGAATAATGGCTTTCAACTGACTTGGGTATCAAGACCCTGATGGTCGTGCAAAAATCATCATACCGTTGCTATCATTCTCATCCTTTTGACGGTCATGATTTTCTTTGTTAGGATACCTTACTGAAATAACTTGGCCACACATATCCTTGATTCTTCGTATGACCATGGACGCGATTAGTGCAATATTTTTGACATTAGTCCTTGTGCTTGTTTTCTAACCTGGGTCCGCACACATATGACATATATCCGGGGTTTGTAGTTGTACGAAGCTCATTGTTGAGGCCAATCATATAAGAAGGTGACAAGGTTTTATGACATCTCCTTATCAACTTGCAGGAATAATGACCTTGGTGACCATTGTCAAAACTGTGGATTCTGTGATGTCATCTCCAGATCTTGTCGATCCTTGCAATTCAGGAGATGTATCTCTGCTTATTTTCCTTTGCCTGACTGGGGAGGTTGTTGAATCCTTACTTTCCTTAGGTATATCTGTTGGATCACTCTGACAAAATTATTGCAAGTCTGGTCCTTGAGTAGTACTGCCATACATCGGCAACTCATCCTATAATCTCTGAGGATGGTGCAATATTGTGGTACTGACGCGGACTGGGTAGCTTACGAGAGAAGCCATCCGAGTAGCTTGCTGAGGAAGACTTGTTTAACTTCTGCTCAAAGCTTTCGTCTGGGTATCGTGCAGATGAAGGCTCTATAGCTTACACACGAAGCTTGATCTGATTATTATGCTGGAAAAGTTTGACTTCCGTACTTGAGAAGCTTCTCCTCAGGTTTGCTTGTTTAGAAAATTTCATTTCCGTTTGTCAGAAGCTTTTACCGAGGTATCTTGCTGAGAAAGACTGGGTATCGTGGGCCGGAAATTGTTCACATATCATACCGAGGAAAATGGAGGGGCCTTGCATCATAAATTTCTTCCGATAGCGTGTGGAAGAAGACTGAGTTTCTTATATCCAAAACTTCATACTAATATGCAGACTGAAATCCATACACACGCCCATAATATTCTGAGGCTGATTATTTGCATGCGAAAAATGGTTTGACTGTCTTCCTTGAGCATATCGCGTTCTAAATTTATTTTGGATGATAACATATGTCAAACATCATGCATTGCTGAGCCAAATTTTTGTATATGATCCATACCTCTGTCTGAAGATATACCATTGATCTTGTACCTGACTTGTCTTTTTGCTGGCTGGATCATAACTGTTGTGAGGATTTTGCACTGAGGTAGACTCGATGTTGATAATCAATTCAATCCACCATTGGTATTCTGAGCAGATTTTAATCCCATAATGCAGTTGACTGGGTAGCCAATAATGTCTAGCTGAGCTTCTTTCAAATATTTCAAATCCTTATTGCTTCTTTGAGTCCGGTGTCGGTGGATGAGCAATTCTTTATAGGGGAAAAATAATGTAACACCGGGGCCCAAAAAGAAAGAAGCAAAAGAAAACTCAACTAAACAAAAACACACAACAGCAATCAATTCACACACAATCAATGTCACATATTACTGCTAGTCACACAATTTACATGCCTACTTAAGCACACAAATTTCGTGGAATCTCCGGTACTACGATCTAACATGTTGTGACGATGTGCACGAGGACGAATAAATGTGTGGAAGAATCGGTGTAAACAGCGCTACACCAAGTGCTAGCTTATCCAGGTAGCAACCTGGACTAGCTCGGAGGTAAGGACGTACTGGGTAATCATGCAATGGGACACGAAGGTCGCAACCACATTATTATCAAGCGGACGGAAAAATATCTGTACTCGTCCAAGAAATAGGATTGCGGGGAAAAACTGAGGCTGTTGACATTGCCCTACCTTGATTACTAAGATCATTAAGGGTTGCTGCTACCTCTTGAGCATTGCGTTGGATTTCCCCAAAGAGGAGAGGATGATGCAGCAAAGTAGCGTAAGTATTTCCCTCAGTTTTTGAGAACCAAGGTATCAATCCAGTAGGAGACCACGCACAAGTCCCTCGTACCTACACAAAACGATAGCTCCTCGCAACCAACGCGATTAGTGGTTGTCAATCCCTTCACGGTCATTTACGAGAGTGAGATTTGATAGAGATGATAAATAATATTTTTGGTATTTTTGGTATATAGATGCAAAGTGAAAAGTAAAAGGCAAAGTAAAAAACAAAGCAAGTAATAAAGTAAATGAAGATTGATATGATGAGAATAGACCGGGGGCCATAGGTTTCACTAGTGGCTTCTCTCAAGAGCATAAATATTCTACGGTGGGTGAACAAATTACTGTTGAGCAATTGACAGAATTTAGCACAGTTATGAGTATATCTAGGTATGATCATGTATATAGGCATCACGCCCGAGACAAGTAGATCGAAACGATTCTGCATCTACTACTATTACTCCACTCATCGACCGCTATCCAGCATGCATCTAGAGTATTAAGTTAAAAACAGAGTAATGCCTTAAGCAAGATGACATGATGTAGAGGGATAAATTCATGCAATATGATTAAAAAAAACCATCTTGTTATCCTCGATGGAAACAATACAATACATGCCTTGATGCCCCTTCTGTCACTGGGAAAGGACACCGCAAGATTGAACCCAAAGCTAAGCACTTCTCCCATTGCAAGAACTACCAATCTGGTTGGCCAAACCAAACGGATAATTCGAAGAGACTTGCAAAGATAACTCAATCATACATAAAAGAATTCAGAGAAGATTCAAATATTATTCAAGATAAGCTGGATCATAAACCCACAATTCATCGGTCTCAACAAACACACCGCAAAAAGAAGATTACATCGAATAGATCTCCATGAGAGAGGGGGAGAACATTGTATTGAGATCCAAAAAGAGAGAAGAAGTCATCTAGCTACTAGCTATGGACCCGAAGGTCTGAAGTAAACTACTCACACTTCATCGGAGGGGCTATGGTGTTGATGTAGAAGCCCTCCATGGTGGATTCCCCCCTCTGGCGGAGCTCCAGAACAGGCCCCAAGATGGGATATCGTGGATACAGAAGGTTGCGGCGGTGGAATTAGGTTTTTGGCTCCTCTTCTAATCTTTTGGGGATACATAGTTATATATAGGAGGAAGGCGTACATTGGTGGAGCAACAGGGGGGCCACGAGGCAGGGGGCGCACCCTAGGGGGGGGCACCCTCATGACCGACTCTTTTTTTCCTTGGAGCAGGGTCCAAGTCTCCTGGATCACGTTCGGTGAGAAAATCACGTTCCCGAAGGTTTCATTCCGTTTGGACTCCATTTGATATTCCGTTTCTTTGAAACACTAAAATAGGGAAAAAACAGCAATTCTGGGCTGGGCCTCCGGTTGATAGGTTAGTCCCAAAAATAATATAAAAGTGGAAAATAAAGCCCGATATAGTCCAAAACAGTAGATAAAGTAGCATGGAGCAATCAGAAATTATAGATACATTGGAGACGTATCAGGCATCCCCAAGCTTAATTCCTGCTCGTCCTCGAGTAGGTAAATGATAAAAAAAGAATTTTTGATGCAGAGTGATACTTTGGCATAATTTCAATGTAAATCTTCTTAATTGTGGCATGAATTTTCAGATCCAAAAGATTCAAGAAAAAAGTTCATATTGATATAAAGAATAATAATACTTCAAGCATACTAATCAAAGCAATCATGTCTTCTCAAAATAGCATGGCAAAAGAAAGTTCATCCCTACAAAATCATATAGTTAGGCTATGCTTCATTTTCGTCACACAAAGATGTTCCCAACTTCTATACCCCCGATGACAAGCCAAGCAATTGTTTCATACTTAAATAATCTCAAACTTTTTCAACCTTCACGCAATACATAAGCGTGAGCCATGGATATAGCACTATGGGTGGAATAGAATATGATGATGGGGATTGTGTGGAGAAGACAAAAAAGGAGAAAGTCTCACATTGAAGAGGATAATCAACGGGCTATGGAGATGCCCATTAATTGATGTCAACATGAGGAGTAGGGATTGCCATGCAACGGATGCACTAGAGCTCGGATGCTCAACAAAAGAAAATTAGTGGGTGTGCATCCAACTCGCTTGCTCATGAAGACCTAGGGCATTTGAGGAAGCCCATCGTAGGAATATACAAACCAAGTTCTATAATGAAAAATTCCCACTAGTATAATAAGACAACTTATGAGACTCACTACATGAAGAACAAGGTGCTACTTTGAAGCACAATATATGAGACTCACTACATGAAGAACAAGGTGCTACTTTGAAGCACAAGTGTGGAAAAAGAGATAGTAGCATTGCCCTTTTTATTTATTTTCTTTTTTTTGGGCCTTTCCTTTTTTTCGGCCTTTCTCTTTTTTTTGTTTGGGCAATGATCTAATAATGATGATCATCACACTTCTATTGATTACAACATGAGGATTACAACTCGAAACTTAGAACAAGATATGACTCTATATGAATGCCTCCGGCAGTGTACCGGGATGGTGCAATGAATCAAGAGTGACATGTATGAAAAATAATGCATGATGGCTTTGCCACAAATACGATGTCAACTACATGATCATGCAATGGCAATATGACAAAAGTAATGTATGTCATGATGATGATGATGGAAGTTGCATGGCAATATATCTCGGAATGGCTATGGAAATGCCATGCAATATAACTAGACCAAAAGAATTTCTGCCGAGACTTTTGTAAGCATTGGGACCGAAAAGATCCATGTGAAGTAGCTCGAGCGGCCTCCTTGTGGTCATGATGTTCTTCACGGGATGCCTTCCTCCTACCTGTTTACCTGCTTGACAAGCGTTGCAAAGTCTATCCTTATCAAATATGACATCTTTAATACCAAGGATATGATCTCCTTTAATAAGGTTGTCAAGGTTTCGCATGCCCACATGACCTAACCGTCTATGCCACAACCAACCTTTAGAGGATTTAGCAGTTAAGCAAGTTCTAGGTTGAGCCTTTTTAGTGAAATCAACAATGTATAGATCACCTTTGCATATGCCAGTAAAGACCATTTTATGATTATCTCTACGAAACACTTGGCAATCTACTTCGGTAAATAGAACAACTGAAGCCAAAGTCAGCAAGTCTAGAAACAGAAAGCAGATTATAGCCAAGGGATTAAACAAGCATGACATTTTGTATGGAGCTATCATGTGAGATGGCCACCTTACCGAGGCCAACCACCTTACCTTTGAGTTATCACCAAAAGTGACATACTTTCGAGGGCCGTGGTTTTCAACAAGCTCACGAAACATATCTTTATCTCCGGTCATGTGATCGGTACATCCACTATCAAAAACCCATTCTTTTCCTCCTGCCATGTATCCCCAAAGATTTTCCATAATACCAAAGTGTCTCATTGCATCATCAAGATCAAAGTAACTATCATCATCCTCATCATAGTATCCATGTTCAACATCGGCATGTGGTGGATCAATTCCTAGAGAGGGTGATTCATTAGAATGAGTTTGACAATGACCTTTTATGAATTTTAATATCTTCGGAAATAATATTGCTAATAATTCCAACATCTTCTTTGGCACAAATAAGATTTGTAAGCTCAAATAGATAATCACCAAACTTAGGATCATTGGAATTCATCTTACTCAAGGCAATAGACTTATGGAGAATTTTATCTAGATTTTGCAAGGAATAATTTGGAAATCGTTCCTCAAGAAATTTCCATATGGTATAGGCACACTTAAGAGTAGGCAAGCAACCAATCAAGTTTCTAGGCAAGCCTCTAGTGATAGGATCAACAGTTCTAAGATTGTGAATCATGTCAATTGACTCATCAAGAGTAGGATGCATAGGATCAACATGAGGTGCACAAGGGCTAGTAATGTACTTGTTCAAATGATATTCATTGAAAATCACAAGCATCTCATTTTTCCACTCATGAAAACACTCTCCATCAAGTATAGGCACTCTATGTCTAAGACTCCCCAAAGTAGAGTCATCCATCTTCCTCCAATGGTGCTTAAACCAAAGCAATGGAGACCAAAGCTCTAATACCAATTGAAAGGATCGAGAAGAGGTGTCTATAGGGGGGGTGATTAGACACTCAACACACAAATTTGACACTTTTTAAGTTTTTCAAGTTTGGGTGGAGTTTTAGTACAAGTCTAACCATTCACAATACAAATCAAGCAAGCATGCAAAGAGTATATGAGCAGCGGAAAGTAAAGCATGCAACTTACAAGAAAGCAAAGGGATGGGATTGGAGTGTGCAAACGCAATTGGAGACATGAATGTTTTTGTCGTGGTTCTGATATTTGGTGCTATCGTACATCCACGTTGATGGAGACTTCAACCCATGAAGGGTAACGGCTGTGCGAGTCCACGGAGGGCTCCACCCACGAAGGGTCCACAAAGAAGCAACCTTGTCTATCCCACCATGGCCATCACCCACGAAGGACTTGCCTCACTAGGGTAGATCTTCACGAAGTAGGCGATCTCCTTGCCCTTACAAACTCCTTGGTTCACTCCACAATATTGTTGGAGGATAATTTGAGTGGAAAGCAACTTGGGGAAGGCTAGAGATCAAGATTCATATGGTTGGAATGGCATATCTTGGTCTCAACACATGAGTAGGTGGCTCTCTCTCAAAAAATGAGTAGTGGAAGTGTAGGCATGATCTGATGGCTTTCCTCACGAATGAGGAGAGGGTGCAGGGGTATATATAGCCTACACACAAAAACTAACCGTTACACACATTATACCAAACTCGGTGGGACCGAATGAGAAAACTCGGCCGGACCGATTCAGTGCATATGTGACCATTAGGCAATTTCGGTGGGACCGATATGATCAACTCGGTGGGACCGATGTGCAAGGGTTAGGGTAAAACCTCATCTCGGTTTGGCCAATTACACAACTCGGTGGGACTGATTTGGTAATAAGTAAAACAGAGAGTTGGTCAGGCAAACTCGGTGTGACCGATTACGTATTCTTGATGGGACCAAAAATATTGCAATAGACAACAGAGAGTTTGCAAGCCCATCTCAGTGAGACCGAGATCCTTATTGTGAAACCGAAAAGACTAGGGTTTCTGGCAGTGACTATGTCAAATGAACTCGGTGGCGCCGGATGGATCAAATCAGTGGGGCCGAGTTTGACTTTTGGTTTGGGACATATGTGGATGTGAAAAAGTGGTTGAGGGCTTTGGAGCATATCACTAAGCATTTTGAGCAAGCAAGCCATTAAGCAACACCTCATCCCCTTTTAATAGTATTGGCTTTCCTATTGACTCAATGTGATCTTGGATCACTAATATAGAAATTGTAGAGTCCTGAGCTTTGAGCTTGTGCCAATCCTTTGTCCTTAGCATCTTGAAGGGGTTCCACATCCTCTTGTCCATGCCACTCCACTGTTGGGCTTATCTGAAATATATTAGATGAAAGTATTAGTCCAACAAGAGATATGTTGACATTAATTACCAAAATCACCCAGGGAGCACTTGTGATTTCAGGTGTGTCGATCTGTCGGTCACTCTTGAGAATGGCTAGGTGGGGTGAAGCTGGTAGTATGGCACATGGAGCTTGTCGAACGTCTGAACAGATAGAACATTGAGTCCTGCTCCACCATCAATGAGAGTCTTGGTGATGACCACGTTACTGATGACGGGGGAGTAGAGCATGGGGAGCATGCCAGTGGTGGCCGCGGACTTGAGCCGGTCAGTCGAAGGTGATGGCGCACTTGGACCACTTGAGAGGGCAAGTTGCTTCAGGCTTGGGGAGCGCCACATTTACCTTGCGCGCAAACTGCTTGAAGACGCGGTGGGAAGCTGGGGCCTCTGAGCCGCCCAAGATGCAGGCAATGGCCCGAGGCTCCTGGAATCCCCCTGCCCCCTCATCCTGGTGGTGATCTTCTTCCCTCCTCGTCGGTGGAGGCAGAGGAGGCAAAGCTGCGTTGCGCTGAGGTCGATCCTCACGAGGCTGCTCCCTCTAGTTTTCCTTGCGAGGCTAGCCCTGCCAGCGGTCCTCAAGAGGCTGGTCGCACCACTCCTGACAACGGTTGCGTCCATCCCAGCATCCTCCACCTCGGCCACTTTCGCAACTGTAGCCTCGATCGTTGCGCTCGGGGCGTCGACCGAGGCGCCCGTCACGGAGAGCCCTGAGTTCCTGGCAGTCGCTGGTGTTGTGACTGTAAACGTTGTGGAAGGCGCATAATGGCCGCTTGCCCTTGGATGACTCGGGGTGGTCGCAGACGCGCTTCGTCTCTGGCTCGGCCGCAAGTACGGCTGGCCCCTTGCGCTTCACGTCCTTGGTCTTGGTCTTCTTGTCTTCTAGATCAGCATCGGGGAGCTCAAGGAGGGAGAGGCGTCCTTCCTCAGCCCTTGCACACTTGTTCGCCATATTGAACATCTCTAGCACGGTGTAGAGATCCTCGTGGATGGTAAGCTCCTCCTTCATCTTGACATCGCGGACGCCATCGGTGAACGCGGAGATGATGGCCTCGTCGGACACCTTGGTAATCTTGAGGCGAACGTTGTTGAAGCACTGGATATACTTCTGCAGGGTTTCTCCAGGTTGCTATTTGATGCGGTGCAGGTCACCCACGGCCGGCGGACAGTCGCGAGTGCCCTGGAAGTTGGCGATGAAACATCTACGCATCTCCTCCCAGGAAGAAACCGACCCCTCGGTCAGGTTCAGGAGCCAAGAATGCGCGCCATCCTTGAGGGTCATCGGGGACCAGTTTTCCATGATCTTCTCGTTGCCGCTGGCCACTTTGATGCTCAGCTCGTAGAGCTGCAGGAACTCGACGGGGTCGGCGGTGCCATCGTAGCATGGAGGTTGGTCGGGCTTGAACTTGCTTGGCCAGATGAAGTTGCGGAGCTCCAGAGTGAACGCGCGGCATCCTGTCGTGGCCACCGGAGGTCGTCAAGGGGGTGGAACATGATCCTGGTGCACGCGCACTACCACCTCCTGTGGCGGCACGCGAGCCTGGTGCTAGGGTGCTGGAAGCACGCGCGCTTCTCCTTGCGGACGCTGCACCACCTGGCAGCTCACGTCATCCCGAGTCAGCGCTGGGCACTGCGGGTCGCGCCATGGAGCCATACGCCTCGGCTCGATGATGGCGCCCCGGGCCGAAGGTGGTGGAGGAGCCCCGTGCGCCACGTCGCCCGCTGCAGGTTATTGCTGAGGCAGCGAGCGAGCTGGACCGTCGAAGCCCCCGTGCATGACGCTGATGAGCTCGGCGATCCGCTCGAGCCACTCCTCGTAGAGATCACCCACCGGGAGGTAGCGAAGAAGCTCCCGTGCAATGAGGAGAGCGGCATGCGCGTCCACCTGGCCGCAATGCGCGTGGGATGACGAAGCTGCTGGGGTCAGTGATGGAGTAGCGGTGCGACCGTCACGGCGCACGACAGGTGCAGCGATGAAGCTTGCTGCTCATGGCCGGCAGGGTTCATGGCGGTGTTGGCCACCAGAGAAGGAGCTCGGCAGGCACAACCGTCACCCACCGGAGCTGTCTGAGCGACGTGGGCGGCGACTGCTGCCCGACACTTGGCGCGAGCCCAGCGAGCGTCAGCCATGGAGGTGTCGTTGCGGTGGAGGACTGGTTGACGAAAGAGAAGATCCGACACACTCCTACCTGGCGTGCCAAATGTCGAATTTAGGGATCCACAAATGCTTGAGAGGTTCGAACTCTGGGGTGCGTGTGGTGATCTCAACCTGCCTAGCCTGCCTACTCGCGATCCTCCTAAGCCTAGCGTGTCGAGCTTAAAGAGACACGAAGACACAGAGATTTATACTGGTTCGGGGCACCATTATGGTGTAATACCCTAATCCATTGTGGTGTGGTGGATTGCCTCGGAGGGCTGAGGATGAACTAGTACAGAGGATGAACAAGCCTCAGTAGGTGAGGTGTTCTTGAGCTGGTGTGGTGTATGCTAGCTCTATTCATTCTGAACTCGTTTTTTTTCTACGGTGGTGGCTAGTCCTATTTATAGTGCCTTGGTCCTCTTCCCAAATATGAGCGGGAAGGGATCCCACAACGGCGGGATTTGAAAGGGGACAAGTAATACAGTCTATCCTGACAAAATTAGTCTTCGCCTACGAAAAGCCTCTGGTCGTGACGCTGCGGTGGGCTCGTCGATGACCTCCGTCCTGGCGGTCTTGGTCTTGTTGCACCAGAATGGAAACCTTTGGCAGATTCCTCAAGACTCCGCGCCTGTGGCTTGCCTCCTTTGCACTGTAGAGGAAACCTGCGCTCTGCATCCGCCTAGCGCCCACCTGACCTTGGTCGTCATGGCTCACGTCAGCTGAGCCTCGTGAGGCAGCTTGCATAGAACTCTCCGCCCCTCAGGAGCCCTCCTGAGGAGGACGATCCCTTCGGGGGTCTTGGTGTTGCCCGCCTCACAAGGCTTAGCCCCTCGTGAGGGTCTTGCGGTGTTGGTGTTGAAGATGGGCCATACCAGCCTGTCGATGGAGCCACGTGGTAGGCCGCAGGAAGGCAGGGCTGGATACCCCCGAATCCAGGACACCGACAAAGACCGGTTGGATGACCAGTCTGTACTACTTTCACCCCCTTTCCTTCCTGTTTGTACCAAGTCCGATGTACATACTAAATTCCCCCAGCCCACTTTATTTCTCGTTTGAACCAAGTACAAGATTTGACTCCATGAAGTAGCTTTACCTCTAAGAATAGAAGAAAAAAATAGGTGACGTTGGACCATCCGATTGAGAGGGGCTAAGAGGTAGAAAATGATGCACATGCAGCAACATAGCAAGCTGGGGAAGTAGAGCTAAGGCGGTTTCGAAGGAACATATACCTGAAGGTCGTCGGGATGTGGATAGGTGGGCGGCGGGAGGCCGGATCCGCCCACACTAGGGCAACGACGAAGGGATCGGAGGACCTCCCACGCTGGCGCTCGGCCAGAGATAACGGTGCGGCCGGCAGTGGGTCTCCTCCCTCGCTATCGACGATGGCCTAAACACTGCCCCTCCTCCCCTTCACCGGCGGAGGGGGATACATCCGGATCTGTAACCAGCGATGAGGATAGAAAGACAGTGTTTTTTGAAGGGAGAAAGACAGTGTTACCACCCCTATCTTTTTTAGATCTGGAGAGGATGAGAGTGTGTGAATAGAGCAACCCTAGAAAGCAAGCGCGGAGGCTCCGGCCTGTATATATGTAGTGGGGTAGTTTTCCTTTTTCACTCCATCAAAACAATTGTTTAAAATTGTGTACTACATGCCAGGTTGCCGTTTTTTTAGTTGTTGATTGTTTTTTGAGATAGCTACCCGCTTGTTCCAAGTGGTGTTAGGTGTGCTAGGTCGCACTTTGTATCGTTCAAGTCTGGTACAAGTCCCTCCATTAAATGAACAACCACCCCCTCGTAAAAATTGTGAACAAGCCCATGGCTAAAATTATCGGAAACGTGGGTTGCCCCAACATGCATTATTATTTATATTTTCTACTCCCTCTGTTCCTAAATATAAGTCTTTTTTATTAGCCACACCTAAGACAATAATTTTTTATTAGCAGTGAACCCCACATGTCACAGACACAAAAAGTGTGGCAAGATTCCCTTAGGCAAGCCAACGTGTGTCTAACAATTTGAGCAACTCAAGTTAGGAAAGTGTGGCAAGTGTGGGAAAAATAATGTGGCAACATAAGACAAACATAGTCACAATCCAAACAGCCCCGTAATTTTTTGTGACATGCATGAACATTTGGTTATTTAAATTTATAGTCAAAATTTGGCAAGGTGCATCAAATCAACACATGCAAGTATCAAAAGGAAAGTCACAGCATGCATGCATGTGTTGTACTCCCTCCGTTTCCAAATATAAGTCTTTTTAGAGATTGCAACAAGTGACTACATACGAAACAAAATATGTTTACATACATCTGTATGTTGTAGTCCATTTGAAATGTCTAAAAAGACATATCGAGTGCAGTGCTTTGATGTGTCGCGTCAACTCGTACAAGACCGAGAAGTTTGATTACTACAACGCCCTCTCCCTCGCGGAGTGAGCTCCGGTGCCTTAACTGCACCTGCCTTTGGCTGCATGACAGGTGGGCCACCCACCTATTGGGCCCACCTGTCATAGACGCAAAGGTAGGAGCATTAAGTCAATGAAGATGCGCCCCTCCCTCGCGCATGAGCGTGGTGGCTGGCACGACTAGTAGAAGCTTTCGCCACACGCTATCCCTCCCGCACGAGGTGGATAGACATGCAGCAGTGGATTCGATACTGTAGAAGTAGTAGTAACATCATTGTTCGTCTTCTAGAAGAGGTGAAGAGCCAAGCGCAACCGGAACGTGGCAGTTGTGAACGCTCGTGTGGCAGTCTTTGTGTAGGGGTGGGGCGTGGTACGGTGCCTTGGAGCACGCATATAGCCTGGCTCTTGCATGAGACAAAATTGCTATTTGAGCCCACTATTGTAGTACTAGTACTTGCTAGTATAGCCCTGTAAACCAGAAAGGAGTATTTGCCTTTCTAGAGATTTCAACAAGTGCCTTGGAGCACGCATATAGCCAGTATCTTGCATGAGACAAAATTGCTATTTGAGCCCACTATTGTAGTACTAGTACTTGCTAGTATAGCCCTATAAACCGAAAAGGAGTATTTGCCTTTCTAGAGATTTCAACTAGTGACTAGACTACACTGCGTGCGATACTCCCTCCCTTCCGGTTTATAGGGCTCAAGTCTCAAATCTCATCAACCAAGGCATTTTGCGATTGGAGGAATGTATCTCGTACTTTATAAAAGTACCCTAATTAAACTCATGCATTAATTACGTAGTTCTCTCATTTTCCTCTTTGCCTTGGTCGCAGTGCACAATATTGTGCACTCCTATATGACTAGCCGCTCTATCTACATGCGGGACATCAAAGCATATGGGCCCGCGTGCCATCCGCCAAATCACAGCGAGGTGCTACAGTCGAGACTCACCAGTCACCCCGGTGTGGCCGTCATGACCCGTCATATCACAAAACCCACACCTTTACCAGCAGTGGTAAAGTGGCCTCGAAGTTGGACTGGACGAAGCAACCATCATTTCACTGGAACGCTCATTGAAGCCCTTTCTCCCATTTCTTGAAGAAACCTCACTCCAGGCTACTCACTTCTGCCATTTTTCTTCTGTACCGATGAAGGAAAGGTGGGCGAATCAGTGATGTTGCTATATTTTCGTTCCAAGAATCTTCTTTTTGCGAAGCACCGATCGATTCTCACAGCTTATTCTTTTCCCGTTTCATTGCGATTGTGGTTTCCTTTTGATTGCTTTTTGTTTGTCAGTTCATTGATGGATCCTAGAGCACTAGGCAAAGAGTTGTCGGCGGACAACCCACTGGAGACAGCGATCTCTAGGAAGTGAGCACCGACAACGAGTTGACCATGTTGGCGGGCGAACCCATGGAGACGAAGAACTCCAAGAAACAAGCACTCACCAAAGAGTTGACGACGTCGGCGGACGAACTCCTCAAAGAAAGTTGGAAGAACAGCAAGGGCCCCACCGTGCCTACCCCAGAAACTCTGATGACCACCTATGCGAGGCTCAAGGCCGAGATTGAGGAGATAGTCGCCGTTGAGAAGTAGTATTCCCCTGGCAAGGTGATCTCCCCAATCGAGGACGAGGAGATGTCCCCCGGAGGGATGGGATCCCCCGATGAGCTGCACAAGGTAAAAAATAATGGCTTATTATCATAGTTGTGGTTTTTGATTATTTGCAATGTGCTTGCTAATATGTTAGGGTTGTGCAGGTGCCTGTGGACGTCCTTGATGATTCTAATGTCGCGGCCCGTCCTGTGGACAACGCCCCAGAGATCGTTTTCGATGTCGCGGTCCATCCTATTGGCATCGCCCCGGAGATTGATTGCGATGTAACTGTCCATCCCGTGGACATCTCCCCAGAGATTGATTCTGATGTATCGGTCAATCCTGTGGACATCGCCCCAGATATTGATTCCCATGCTGTTGTCCGTGCTGTGGTCATTGCCCGAGAGATCGATGACAAGAAATAGTTGGTCGCGCTAATCCTTCAGGGTAGTTTGCATTGCCCTGTGTTTAATTACCAGAATGATGTGTGTTATCAAACCATCTTAGGGCTAGTGCACTATTTTGTGTGGGCGGTACTTGCTACTTTTGCTTGATAGTGAATCATGTGAACCCTCTCCGGGTTATGGAAACAGATGTATCCTCACCAGCTTTTGATGTAATATATGGCATGCTTAGATGTAAGTTTGAACTGTTTATCATATCAGCAGGGCTTGTTTGATGATTCTTGGTGTTAGTAGGCTAGCTACTGTGTGAGCTATAGTACTTGCAAAACACTCGCCGAAGAGAAACATTGGGGCTGATGAGCTCGTGGTACGCTTATACTTATCCGTCGTCGATCGGCCAATAGACCAAGCTCCTAAAATTGTAGGTTTAGTTGACACGGATACATTCAGGCCTAATTTGGTTCATAGGGTAGGAAAATCGTAGCGAAAGTACAGAGACGTACAACACAAAATCATAGCAGTACAAACATACTCCCTCCGTTCCAAAATAGATGACCTATAGGCATGCAAGTTTGGCCTAGTGGGTTTTTTTAGGATGGCTAGTGGGTTTCAGTGATATGACGTGGTACAGTGTCGTCCAGTCTTCGCATGTGGTAGCAGTATTGCGGGTACAGTAAGTTTTCTTGAAGAAGCGGAATTCAACGAAGTCATGATGGTTCCTTCGTCCGACCAACTTACATTGGGAAAGGTTGGGCCTGCGATACGACCGGGGTAGACCAGGATAATTTTGTGCATGGCAGGTGGACCAGGATGGTCGACGTCCCACATGTCGGCTAATGAAAGTATTCTTTCCAATAAAGAGGACGATCAACGAGTATTCATTGTTTATTGTTGATGAAAGCTATTGTCTCCACTATTACGACGGAGGAGCGTGATACACGGCAGCCCAGTGAACTTGGCATGTGCACCACTCCCTCCTTCCTCATGTAATACTACCATACTGTTGACTATAAAGTTGGCTATAAGGTTACAACTTTTTCTCACTTTCTCTCTATCTATTTCCTCTCAAATGTTTTTTACCTTTCTTTTTTTAGACACAATTGTTTTTTTATGCCTCTTTTTTAGAATTAGTTTTTTTATACCTAGGAGCATGTGTAGAGACAGGCTCTTGTAGAGCCCACTCCTTGACTTTGTCAATGCCTCTGTCTCCTCCACATAAGCGGGCTTATAGCCCAGTATTTTACTGGTACTACTTGTTATGCATGCATGCAGCAGGCAACTGGCGTCTGAGGGGCCAGGCTGGTCAGAAGCGGGCTTGGAAGCGGTCCAGACTCCCGCATGGCCCACCTCACATTATCACCATATATTTCTTGGAGTCCGTGCGTGGCGGGCGGGCGATCTCTTCTTCCTCCCCCGTCTCTCTCTTCTCAGCCGACGCCCGCCGAGCGATTAGATTTTGGCTATCGATGGTCTATCAATTGTAGTCCCACATGTCAGTGAAATTCGAAGACAACGTGTGTCATCTCTGGTGAGCGGCGTGTGAGCCGAACTATCAGGGTGCGACGCGTACGAGTCGTAAGTGTGCCGCCTTTTCCTTTAGAACTTGCAAAGCGTAAGATTTTCGTGCGATCGATCGATAGAAATCCAGAACAAAATGACGAGGGCGGTGCTTTCCCGCTTGTTAGGCGGGCTAGTTTGAGTGATATGACGTGCTACAGTGCCGTCCACTTGCTCCATTTTTACGTAAGCAAGAGTTTACACTCTTACGTGGGAGGAGTGCGAAACACGGCGGATCTGATTTTGATCGAGGGGTAACTGTTCCCTACCAAATAATGGAGCACTGTTAGCGATTATAGCATGATAGTTGGGGCATCTCCAGCGCTGGCCCACAAATTTACATCGGCATCTGTCCGAGGACACTGATGGATGCCATCCGATGCAGCCCGCATACCTTTCGACAACTATATGAACTGACCGGACGAAATTCATGCAAACAAAGCAAATTTCAAATTAACCAGATGAAATTCATTACATTTCAAAAACTTTTCCTACAAACAGGACAAAATTCATTACATATTTCGCACAAACCGTACTAAAACCTACTTTAAACCTAATCTAAACGATCGCCGGCGCCCGACCACCATGTCTGGCCATGAACCCGAGAAAGTTGGCCATTGCCTTTGCCTCCTCCTCATCCGCCTCGATAACCTCCTCCTCCGGAGCACAAGGTTTTGAATATTTCCGCCTCCACGTCGCCGTCAAGCGGCTAATCGGCGGCCGATGTTTACGCCACCAAGCTTGGCGTCAATTGAGTGGAGTAGCGGTGGCCTTCCTGGGACCAGAGCGGTGGCGACCTACCATGTACTACTCTTCCTCGCTGCCAGCTGTGCCCGTGCACGCGCGCCGGCTTCGTGGTCGTGGCAGCGGAGGGCGGCCGAGGGGTGCCGGCGATCTCCTTCGTGTGCTCCTGTGATAGTATGTCGAAGAGAGCTTTGGAGCACGCCCGGAGCGGAGCCGCTGATGTCCTTCGTCTACTCCTGCGACAGTATGTCCAAGAGAGCTTCGGAGCGCCAGGAGGCCATGGTTGGAGTGGTGCCGACAGAAGGAAGGGACCAGAGGAGAATGAGTGTGGGTCTTTGGCTATGGCTGGGAGCTGGGGCTCAAGTTAATATAGCGGGCGAATGGCAATGAGCCGCGGCAGACAGATGGACAGCTGGCGCCGGAGTAGGTTCGCCGGCGTGAATGCGGACGCTGCTTCAGTGACTTAACTACAGGTGCGTTGGGTTACTGACATGTGGGCCCAATGGGCATCTGGCCCGCATGTCAGTGACACACCAACTGCACCTGCAGTTAAGTCCCGTGAATGCGGCACTGACGTTCTGGAGAGACGGTTACCGTTTTAGGCGGGAAGCGCGCGCTAGCGATGGAAGGGGTTTTGGTAGGCCAGGGCGGTCAGACGTTGGCGTGGTGGTAAAGTGTGAACTCATGGATGACGAGCCTCTAAAGCATATGCGGCACGTATTGACAACCAGGCGTCCATGCAACCGCTCTTGTTGCTAGCTAGCCTTCGACAGCCACCATTAGACACCACACAACCATGCATAACTTACGAATAATGGACGAATCGATCAGACACACACTCGTGTGCAGTGGCACTAAGATCGGTCGCTCACGATAGTACATACTCCATACCATAGTACCCTCTCTAGCTAGGCTGTTTTATAGATTGTCGTTGTGATGGACAATATACATGAGCAAGGCGGTCCCGAGTATGACCGTTGGTGTTGAGCCAGGTGAATACATGCTCGGCGTTCGCGTAGGCCTCCATCAAACGTCTAAACAGTAATGTCAGGCACCGTCGGGGCACGCAGGTGATGGGCTTGCCATTTGCATTGCGTCATGAGCAGGACTTTGATTGAGAGGGCGACGTGCATGCATTACCATGCTTTGAAAGCGTGAGCGTGAGTGTATGATGCAAAGTATTTCATTTTCATTTGGCTGACGAGTGTGCATTGCAACGACGAGTCTGTGGTTTGATTCCCCACATACGCATAATTTTGGTTTTTATTTCTTTCTCCACTGACAGGTAGGCCCGCATAGATAGATAAAGAACACGAGCTTATGAGGCGTATGCGGACTGTTTGACTGGTCAACCAGACAAATACGGAGCTATACGCTGAGCCAGTGACCGTATAATCACCATATCTCATATACAATGATCAAAGTGAGCTATCAAGACAAGTTCGATGACCGCCAATGCATTTTACTCAGTAATAAATGACCAGGATTGAAGGGGAATCCAAATTTCCTTCGTCTTCTGTCCTTGAGCTCTTGACAAACCAATTCACTATACGGTTGTCCGACCACACCAAGCGTCGTTCATGCCACCGCGCCGCACACTAACCGGTAAGGAAGCGATGGCATCCCGCCACGCCGAGTTCCTCGCCGCCCACGACCGCACACAAAATGGTAGGGAAGCGATGGCATCCCGCCATGCCGAGTTCATCGCCGCTCGCGACCTCACACCTATGTGGGAGGAATTTTAAGCTACCAAGGCCGAATGGGCAGTAGAGAAAGAGGCGGCCAAAGCCGCACAGAGGGAGCGGAAAAGTCAGAAAGCACTCAAGAAAAGAGAGGCCCGTCGCCGCAAGAAAGAAGAGGACGCACGCGCTGCTATGGAGAGGTCGGCGGAGATCCAAGCACGGTGGGGTGTCGCCGACAAAGCCGGGAAGGAGAACGATGGCGTCTGGCTAGCATGTGAGAAGTAGTAGTACTAGTAGTTAGTGTGTGTGTGTGTGTGTCTGTGTCTGAGTACGAGCATGTACCAGTACTACTAGTTACTATTGTAGTTTTTAGAGCAAATTACCAGTACATTAGCCTAGACTCAATGGAAAAAATTCCTATCCTATGCATCAAATGGCATCTCTTTCTCTATAGGAATTGAGATGCATGTCATCTTACTTCCTATGATTTTCATATTCCTATAAAATTCCTATCCTATGAACGAAAGGAGGCCTCTGTTGGAGTAACTACTGTAGCCAGTAGTACTGCTGGTACAGTAGTTTTCTTCAAGAAGCGGAATTCAACAAAGTCATGATGGTTCCTTCGTCTGAGCAACTTCAAAGTGGGAAAGGTTGGGCCTGTGATTTGACGTCTCATTAGTCATTATTACTGTGACGCAACGACCGGGGTGACTCTCCCTTGGAGTTCTGCATGCATGGCGAGTGGACTAGGATGGTCGACGTCCCACATGTTGGCAAACGGAAGTATTCTTTCTGATATCGAGGAGCAAGGAAATCGCGTGGTATAGTATCACTGCTGATTTATATTTATTTTTTATTTCTGATGAATGCTAGCGTTTCAACTCTTACGATGAAGAGTGCCAAACACGGCACGTGCTGGATGTCCCACATGTCAGCGAAAGGAGTGGGACATGAACAACGTGGTAGAGCCCAGCACAAAACAAAAAAACAGCGTGGTAGAGCGTCTCCACTTCTTCCACTTCTGGGTTGAAGACCACACGTAGTAGTACTAGTGGTATGAATGATACAAAGTGCGACGGAGAGAAAGACACGTCTAGTTGGAAGGTCTCGGGGCATACATGTAAAAAATATAAAAGCTAATATGTGCCTCCAATTAATATAGTAGTAGTAGAGTACTTAGGCACGTACTCCATAACATCACCGTGCATTGCACGTACAACATTTAGTGGTACGTAGTAAGAGACAAATGCCTATATGCCACGCATGTTCATACCATTTGTGCCTTTCTACTTCACTTACTGTGCTACATTACTCAGGTTCGTATGTCCACTCCTGGGTACATGTCTGTCTCGTAGTTCCAGTCCCACATGTTCTTCATATAGATGGAATGATCCTTGCATGACACGTGCACCTTGATGCTAGATGTCTCGCGTGTTGGCAAAAGGATGAACAAAGCTCACGTAAAAAATAGAGTGGAAGAACATAGATTCCCGACGACCAAGAAGGAGCAAGGAACCTCGTGGTGGAGCGTTTGCACTCATAATATTTTATATTATTCAGTGATATAAAATCAACCAATCATCTCCATAGTGGACTGGAAGAGTACGAAACACGGAAGCCCAGTGTAGTTAAATCATACTGGTACATGGCTAACCCATGCTATCACCATATTTCTTGGCTTCCGTGCGACACCTATCTCTAGTAGTCCAGCAGCCCATATTGCTTCTCCCTCCTTGTCTATCTCAAAGTGCGGCGGGCTGGCGTTTTTGCCGTCTATTGAGGTCGGTTAACTCATCACATGTTAGCGACATGCCAAGAGCATTCTAAAAAAATAGTATTGTACTCTATTGTTATGCCAAGAAGAGGAAGCGCTTTGACCGATGGACCAAACGAGACAGGCGTGCCATGCCGTGAATGGGTCCAGTTTCTCGTTTTGAACTCGTTTAGAACACTTGGTTTTGACTATTGAAAAGATGTATATAGGGACTAATGTATTCTTCGAGGATGCCTTTGACTATTGATAAGATTTTATATAATTTGAAAATTATATCATTTGAAGATCCTTTCACATTCTGTTTTCAAAAATAAAAAAATCCTTTCACGTACGAATTTGACTACATGATTTGAGCAACTTGCATGTCCTATACTGCTCCTGTTTGGATACTCTAACTTAGCTAGAGGTTATACTAACTCATGACTAACCCTGAACTAACTATAGCCAAAGAGGTGTTTGGATACCAGGGTTAGATTGACAATAAATGCACTTGATGGAGAGAGAAAAGTGATTTTTTAGTGGGCCCAATGAGAACTATCTCCAGTTAGCACCTCTTGGGTGGGATAGTTTTTTTTGGTGGGTTCGGTGCAATTTGCTCCAATTTAACCCTCATGCTTCGATACTTTAGGGATATTTGAGCCCCAATTGGCTCAAACTAACTCTAACCCATGGATCCAAACAGGGCCTATGGCCAGCCTCGACGTGGAGCAGTCGCGTGCAACGGGAAGCGGCGCTCTCTCGGACGTTGCGCTGCTTCAAAGCCAGCGCCAGTGAGAGGTCGCCTCCGCTCTGGCCGGGCATTAATGCGGCACTGACGCTTCAGGGTGACGCTGGCCGTTTCACGTAGGAAACGTGCGCTAGCAAGGGAGTATTGGTTTTGAACCATTTCAGGTATAGTACTGGCAGTTTGCAAAACTACTCAATTATTGCACTCAGTTTCCTAAGAAACTGTGGTAAAAAAACGTTACTCCACAGCCCGCTTCCCTTCTCCTTCTTCTTCCACCGCCCGCGCACATCCGCAGGAAGTGACCGGTCAACCCTTATATAGGAGTGCTAGCACAAAAGGATGCATGCATGACCACTAAAAATTCCAGATTAAAGCACCGCTCCGGCGGGAGTATGGTGTATGTTGTTACCTTCGGCCGGGCCATGGCTATCGGGCGACGGCGACCAAAGAAGAGGCGGCGGGAGGGGAATGAATGCAGCTACTATTTGGGTTCGTCGTCCGGCTTAAATAAATGCGCAGCATCACGTGTACCCGCGGGTGCACAAATTGTAACATGCGTGTCTGCTTAAGTGGGCATCACGTAACTGGTGTGTGTGTGAGATTCTGAGAGATAGAGTGCGTGTGTGCAACTCTACTCTTCGGACATGTACTCAACCTTTTGCATCAGGATATAAGTATAATGGTATTATACTTTAGCTAATGATTTACATGGCCATGTTAACGTGGTTGTGTAAAAAAATGTCACTTCATGCTTGTGATTTGCGTTATATAATTACAAGCAAGAAGCTCGTGCATTGCACGGAACATCAATATGCATTTTTTTTACAAAACACTTGTTGTGATTGACCCATGCAGGAGTAATCCCATGTGTAAAAACTAATGATATCTCGAGAATTTTATCGGAAAACTGGTATCTCGAGAATGTCATCAAAAAAATAAAAGATGAGAGATAAGGTGAGGAGGAGTGGAGCGTGGTGGTGACTGGTGGTCGGACTGGGCGGAGGCATGGGGATGGACGGCACCGGCAGGCGGCAGCGGCCACTGTCGTGGTACTAAGTCTGAAAGTAAGTATAGGGGGTACGAATGAGGAGGCAAGGTCCTAGCTACGACAAGGTTGTACGCAAGTGTTTACAAGTTTAGGCCCCTCTCGGAGGAGGTAAAAGCCCTACGTCTCGGTGCCCGGAGGCGGTCGACTGGATTATATGAGTGTGTGTTACAGGGGGTGCGAACCCTTATGCCAAAGGAGGGGGTGGCTTATATAGAGTTCGCCAGGACCCCAGCCATCCCCTGTTACAGAGGATTCAATGTACATAAAGATGGGGTGTTACTGGTAACACCAGCCTTAAGTGCCTTAAATGACATTAAAGACTACATAGTGAATGCTTGCCCGTTGCTGTTCGGAGTGACTCCTGGTCTTCAGTAGGTCGAGTGGTTGACTGGTCGCGTGACTTCGGGAAGGATGGGTACCCGAGTGGTTGATTAGTTGAGTGGATCGCACTCGACGCCTTTATTGGGTGTTCCCTGTTGTCTCTTGAACTTCTATGCTTCTAGGGTAGTGACCTTAGGTAGGACATATAGGTAAGACCTATGACCCTACCCTAGGTCTGTATCATCATCATTAGCCCCGGAATGGATTGAGGTCCGAGTGGAAAGAAGGTTGAAGTTGATCCTGCTTCGACCCTTGCGCTTCACAAGTACTTACGTTGGATGGAAGGCTCATGTTGGAACTTCAGCTTTGTTTCAGTCGCCTTGATCGATTCAAAAGTTGCCGAGTGAATTTATAATGTCATCCGTCAAGTGTTGTTTTTGGGCGCGGAACCTTCGGCGCGATTGGTTACAGCGTATCCCGGATCTCACGGGATTCAAAATTTCGGGGAAGCGCGCAGGACAGAGCGTGTCGTGGTAAGCGGGATGGATAGACAGGAGTGCCTCGATCCCCACGCCACCTTTTTTGCCACGTACCCAGTGCACGACTGTTGCGGAATTTGACAGGATTGCCTGGGCCCACGCGTTAGCCACTCGGAAGTGTGTCCTTAAAAGGCGACGGGGCCGAGGCGCCTGCACTGTGCGCGTCCATTCTCTCCCCTTCTCCTCTGATTCTCCACCGCATCCGGCTCCTCTGCTCTCGAAGCCGCCGCTCCGCCACCATGGTGAAGGACAAGACGGCGGCGCTGGAACGCGCAAAAAAGGCGACGGGGGCGGCGAAGGGCAACAAGCAGAATTGGGGGTCGTTGTCCCGGTCGGCGCTGCCACCGGGTTGGATCCATGGCGATTGGATCTGATCCTCGCTCTGGCAGGATGACTTGGACGAGCTGGCTGGGTCCGGACTGATCGCCAACGGTGCTGCGCGGTTGCCGGAGGGGGAGACGGAGCCGCAGCCGCGACCGAGTGAGTGCGTTCTGCTCGCCACCCATGTCGACCGTGGTTTCTCGCTTCCTCCGCATCCTTTTTTCTGGGGTTTCTTGAACTTTGCCCAACTCCATCATTTTTCTCCCAATACCATCACATACCTAGTTGCGTTCGTGTCCATGTGCGAGAATTTTCTGGGTTGTCGACCGCACTGGGGTCTTTTCAAGCACATTTTCACTATCTGCTCCCAGTCGGCAAAGAAAGCTAACACGAGTGACGAGAAAACACACCTTATCCAGATGTGTGGGGGTTTGGGTATCCAGAAGAGGAAGAGGAGCTCTTTCCCTTGCATGACCCTTCCTGAGTCGGTCAGGGGCTGGCAGTTGACCTGGTTCTACTGCCAGGACATTGCAACTCCCGGCCAGTCGACTGGACTTCCCCATTTTACCTTCGATCGTGTTCAGACCCCTTCCTCACTGAAAGTGACCACTTCAGAGAGAGTGGACACAAGCATGCTGGTTGAGAGGGTGGTCCAGTTGATCAATCAAGGTGTCACTAGCATGGATTTGCTGGAGGTATTTCTCAGTCGGCAGATCCAACCGCTCCAGGCTCGCGACCACTCCATGTGGATGTATTCTGGAGTCAACGACACCGCTCGGGTATATCCAGAGGAAGTACCGGCCAAGACTGTGGCCCATTGGTTGAGGAGTATCACAAGAAACAAGGACAACCCTAGAGGCGCCAGGAAATTCGACCCCTTCAGTGACAGCAACCAGCCATACAAGGTTTGGTCTCTGTCACCGATTGTATTTGTGTACATATTCTGACTGTCTTTGTATCCGACTGACTTTCACTCGACTTCTTGTCTCGTAGGTTTATACTGCGATGTACTCGATGCCCAATGGCGAACAAGTTCTAGAGCAAGACCAGGAGGGAGAGGACAGCGCGGAGGAGAGCGGCGATTGGCAATCTCCAGACGACGAGGACGAAGAGGAGAGCGACGAATCGGACGATGAAGATATGGTCGACTCACCACCTCGTTCGGAATGTCGATCCAAACTACTCCATTATCCAGTGGGTGGGCGCGGCAAGACTGTAGCCTCGAGCACCCAAACTCAGAAGCGTACTCGGACTTCGACTCCGGAGCCCACAGAGAAAGTCGCCAAGCAGCCCAAGGTCGTTCCCCCAAAAGCTCAGAAGACTTTGCCCAGGATTAAGATGGATGTTCATGTTGCCTCTGGTGAGTGTTCTTTCTATGTTTTCCTCCACCGACTGGCTCTTCTGTTCTGACCGGAAGGATCGTACACTTTTCTAGCCCTACCTCCACCACGACTGATATGGATGTTGACAAGGCCCCAGGTGACGAGGAAGCCGATGACACGACTGAGGGAGTCCTGGATTAGGGGGTCCTCGGACAGCCGGACTATATACTTTAGCCGAACTGTTGGACTATGAAGATACAAGATTGAAGACTTCGTCCCGTGTCTGGGTGGGACTCTCCTTTCCGTAGAAGGCAAGCTTGGCAATTCGGATATGTAGATCTCCTTCTTTGTAACCGACTCTATGTAACCCTAGCCCCCTCCGGTGTCTGTATAAACTGAAGGGTTTAGTCCATAGGACAACATGCAATCATAATCACAGGCTAGCTTCTAGGGTTTATCCTCTACGATCTCATGGTAGATCAACTCTTGTAATATTCATATCATCAAGATCAATCAAGCAGGAAGTAGGGTATTACCTCCATCAAGAGGGCCCGAACCTGGGTAAACATCATGTTCCCCGCCTCCTGTTACCATTAGCCTTAGACGCACAGTTCGGGACCCCCTACCCAAGATCCGCCGATTTTGACACCGACATTGGTGCTTTCATTGAGTGTTCTACTATGTCGTCATGATAAGGCTTGATGGATCCTTCAATCATCTTCAACGATGTGGTCTAGGGTGAGGTTTTCCTCCCTGGACAGATCTTTGTATTCGGCGGCGGCGTACTGCGGGCCAACTCGCTTGGCCATCTGGAGCAGATCGATAGCTACGCCCCTGGCCATCAGGTCAGGTTTGGAAGCTTAAACTACACTGCCGACATCCGCGGAGACTTGATCTTTCATAGATTTGAGCCCATGTCAGGTGTGTCGAACAGTCACGACGATCATGACTTAGATCTGCCATCAGACAGTGTTCGGGAGATCACACCTGCGGCTGCCCCAGCCATCAATCCGGAGCAGATCGTGCCATCCGAGGACGGGTGGATGGACCCCGTCACGGAGGCCACACACTCATCGGCGCTTGTGCCGAACACAGACTTCACATCTAAAGAAATCTGTGTCATCGGACCATCGGACTCGTCTTCGGCCATAGGCTCCGAACCGCGTACGTCCATGCCTATCAAATCTGATTGGGAACCGGTCATGGAGTTTACCTCCGCGGATATCTTTCAGCACTTGCCCTTAGGCGACGTGCTAAATTCATTGAGGTCTCTCTCCTTGTCAGGAGACTCTTGGCCGAACTATGTCCGGCTGGAGTTGGAAGCGGACGATGAAGAAATTCGTTCCCCACCCACCACCCATTTAATAGCCACCGTCGATGACTTAACCGATGTGCTTGACTTCAACTCTGAAGACATCGACGGTATGGACGACAATGCAGGAGAAGAACAGGAACCACCGCCCACAAGGCACTGGACAGCCACCTCATCATATGATATATATATATATATATATATATATATATATATATATATATATATATATATATATATATATATATATATATATATATATATATATATATATGGTGGACATGCCCAAAGAAGGCGATGGCGATGAGGCAATGGAGGGTATTCCCCCTGAGAAGCAATCTAAGCACCAGCGTCATAGGCACCGCTCTAAGCCCCGCCATTGCAAAAATAGCGACACCAGCACAAGGGATGATAGCAATCCGGATGGTGCCGAAGACGAAAACAATCCCACCCAGCCAGGCTTCGAGCAGGCCGAGCGGGAGGATGGGAAGGCTAGCTCTAAGGAACAGGCAACAGCTGGAGAATCAGAGGATGACAATTACATGCCCCTCTCCAAAGACGAAGCGAGCCTTGGCGACGAAGAATTCATCATGCCTGAGGATCCCATCGAGCAGGAGCGCTTCAAGCGCTGGCTTATAGCCACTGCAAAAAGCCTGAAGAAGAAGCAGCAGCAGCTTCAAGCTGATCAAGATCTGCTGACCGATAGGTGGACTGAAGTCCTGGCAGCCGAGGAGTACGGACTCGAGCGCCCTACCAAAAGTTACCCAAAGCGCAGGTTGCTACCTCAACTCGAGGAGGAGGCATTAAAGCCCACACTACCAGTGCACGATGCGGCTGACCGACCACCTTGTGGCCGGGACAAAGCGGCGTATCAGCCCGAACTCTAGCCCGCACCCCGTCGCCAATCAAACAGTAACACTAAGGCTGGCTGCATGAAGGACCTGCGAGACACATTGGAAAACAAAACAGGATAGTCAAGATCGATCTATGGATCACGGGGGCGTGCCACAACGCGGGACGATGACCGTCATGCCGGATATGCTAAAAGAAAATCCGGCCGAGCCGAATACAACAGACCAGACTCATTTGAACTGCGTCGTGATGTAGCCCAGCATAGAGGCGCCGCACACCCCCTATGCTCCATCGATGAAGTAATGGATCATGAATTCCCAGAAGGGTTTAAACCCGTGAACATCGAATCATATGATGGTACAACAGACCCCGCGGTATGGATTGAAGATTTCCTTCTCCACATTCACATGGCCCGCGGTGATGATCTACATGCCATCAAGTACCTCCCACTAAAACTCAAAGGACCGGCTCGACATTGGCTGAATAGCCTGCCGGCAAACTCTGTTGGCAGTTGGGAGAACTTGGAAGATGCATTCCTTGACAACTTCCAGGGCACTTATGTGCGACCACCGTATGCTGATGATTTAAGTCACATAACCCAACAGCCCAGAGAGTCAGCCAGGAAATTCTGCACTCGGTTCCTAACTAAAAAGAACCAAATCATCGACTGTCCGGATGCCGAAGCCTTAGCAGCCTTTAAGCATAACATCCGCGATGAATGGCTCGCCCGACACCTCGGCCAAGAGAAGCCGAAGTCCATGGCAGCCCTCACGACACTCATGACCCGCTTCTGTGCGGGCGAGGACAGTCGACTGGCTCGCAGCAACAGCACATCAAGAAATCCTGGCACTTCCGATGCCAGAGATAGCAACGGCAAGCCATGACGCAACAGACACAAGCGTCGCAATAATGGTGACAACGCCGAAGACACGGCAGTCAATGCCGGATTCGGTGGCTATAAGTCCGGTCATCGAAAAAGCCATTCAAAAGAAACAATCTGAGCCCATCCAGTTTGGACCGCATACTCGATCACTCATGTCAAATTCACGGCACCCCCGATAAACCAGCCAACCACACCACCAGAGAATGTTGGGTGTTCAAACAGGCCGGCAAGTTGAATACCGAAAACAAGGAAAAGGGGCTGCCTAGCGACGACGACTTAGAGCCCCAGCCGCCGATCATAGGAGGACAGAAGAAATTCCCTCCCCAAGTGAAAATGGTGAACATGATATACTCAACCCATATCCCCAAGCAGGAACGGAAGTTTGAACTAAGGGACATCTATGCGATGGAGCCAGTCGCCCCAAAGTTCAACCCATGGTCTTCTTGTCCGATCACTTTCGATCGCAGGGACCATCCTACCAGTATCCGTCATGGCGGTTCTGCCCAATTGGTCTTTGACCCCATCATTGATGGATTCCACCTCACAAGAGTCCTTATGGATGGTGGCAGCAACCTCGGCCTGCTCTATTAGGATACAGTGCGCAAAATGGGCATCGACCCCTCAAGGATCAAACCCACAAAAACCACCTTTAAAGGTGTCATACCAGGTGTAGAGGCCTGTTGCACGGGCTCAATCACACTAGTAGTGGTCTTCGGATCTCCGAACAATTTCTGAAGCGAGGAGTTAATCTTCAATATCGTCCCCTTCCATAGTGGCTATCACGCACTGCTCGGACGAACCGCATTTGCCAGATTCAATGCAGTACCGCATTATGCATACTTCAAGCTCAAAATCCCAGGACCTCGCGGGGTTATAACAGTTAATGGAAACACAGAGCACTCGCTTCGTACGGAGGAGCACACTGCAGCCCTCGCAGCAGAAGTACAAAGCAGCCCTCTTAAGCAGACCGCCAATTCGGTGACAAAACCACCGGACACCGTCAAGCGAGTCCAGAGTACCCTGCAACAGGATCGTCCGGCACGTCCAGAGCTCGCCTAGCAATTCGGCCTCCGCCCTGGTCCCAGTCAAGCGGCAAAATTTGTGCCGCACAGACATAATTACGAACTCAAAATACCATGGGCATAGGCGGAGGCACGGCTATGACACGGTCCACAATGCGGCTCAGCCGCCTGAGGATTCGTATATCTTCACACCTTTTTCTTTTCAGGAGGCCCTCCCGATAGTACGAACAGCGGATATATAACGGGATGGAAACACCGAGGAGACAAGAAGCTTTGGCATACAATGGAATCCCCAAGTGGTCTGTGATAACAATTGTTATACCTATTTTACATACCCACATGCAGCTTACCCTTGGCCAGGACATGTCAAATAGTCCTATTTTGCTTATCGCATTACTTGTATACATACGCTTTGACGTATTATTTAAATAACAATGGAAAATAATGTACATCGTCAGCTTACTATTACATTTCTTTATCCTTTCCTTTACTGCTTATTTATTACAAACTGCACCCGTACATTTTGGTACGTCCGACTCGCCAGGGGCTTCAGTATACCCCATAACATGGCAAGAAAAGTCTGAACACTTTCGACAGTGCGGCACCCCGAACTTATAACACTATATGCATCAGCCCCGAATCATGTCTTGGGTCAATAGTTGGGTTTGCCCGGCTCCCATGTTTTGGTACCTTACGTTCCGCTATATCGGCTAAGGTAGCACATGGAGAACTACTGCGACTGTGTCTCGGTTCTTCCGAACTAGCACCTCAGTAGAGAAAGCCGAAAAGTGACTGTCATGATGAGACGAGAGCTGGTCGCTGGTCGAGAGGTCTCAAATCCTTAAAGATTTTTTCCGCTTCGGGCGAGGAATCGGCCTTGTCCGATTTAGGCATGCATAGCGCCCCATGTTCGGTCTTCTGAATACTAGGGGCTTCGCCAAAATTTAAAATTGTAGACTTCTATGGCTAAGTGAGAGTGATAAAGTTGTATAGTCCGATTGCCTTGTTCACTACGCTAAACACCTCCTTAAAGGACCAAAAATTGGATAAAGAGTGTTTAGATTTATCCCGAACACCCCAGTACTAGTTACATGGGGGCAGAAGCCGACGACTAGCCAACCAGACTTTATAAATGGCCGCACAGAAGGTAATATTATAAATCAACAAGCGTTATATAGCGCACATGAACTCGTTTTCATATTACAGGATGACATAAGTACATTCATTCAAATATTACATCCTTAGCACATTCCTCCGCCACAAGGCGGGCACCCTTCAGGACATTGTCATAATACTGTTCGGGGTGGCAGTGCTCCTTGCCCTTCGGCGGCCCCTCCGTCACCAGCTTCTCGGCGTCCATCTTCGCCCAGTGCACTTTCGCACGGGCCAAGGCCCTGCGCGCACCTTCAATGCAGACGGACCGCTTAATGACTTCAAGCTGCGAACAAGCATTTACCATCCGCTTTACAAGGCCGAAGTAGCTGCTGGGCAGGGGCTCGCCAGGCCACAACCGGACTATGAAGTCCTTCATGGCCAGTTCGACCGCCTTGTGCAGTTCGACCAGTTGCTTCAGCTGGTCGCTCAAGGGCATTGGATGTTCGGTCCCAATATATTGCGACCAGAACAACTTCTCTGTCGAGCTCCCTTCTTCGGCACGGTAGAACTCCGCGGCATGCCATATGCTGCGCGGCAGATCTGCGAATGCTCCTGGAGAGCTCCGAATTCGGGTAAGTAAAAGGAAAGTCTCCTTCACATGCTTGCTTTTCATAATGAATGCCTTACCCGCCGGTATCTTCTTGGCCGCCTGAATCTCCTGGAGGGCCTTTTGGGCTTTGGCCTTGGCGTCTTGCACGCTCTGGAGGGCCTTCGCAAGCTCGGACTCTTGCGTCTTGGAGTCACGCTCTAAGGATTCGAATTTTTTGACGAAGTCCTGGAGCTCTAGCTGGACCTCATCAACCCGAGCCTCCTGCTTCTCGCGCTCGGTGCGCTCCTTGGCCGCTTTGTCTTCGGCCTCGGACAGCGCCTTCTTAAGGGTCGCCACTTCAGTCGTGGCCCCTATTAAAATTCATGATACTTCTATTAGCATCAACAATCTTTCCTTTATATGACACAAGGACGGGGTATCGCTTACCTTTGTTCTCCTCGAGCTGCCTCTTCATGAGGCCAAGCTCTTCCTCGGCCCGCCCCAGGACCCGCTTCAGTCCGGAGACCTCCGCAGTGCGGGCGGCAGCGGCCAGCAGCGACGCCTGCATATTCACATAGACATAATATGATTAGACTCCTGGGGATGTTATTTGATCCTCTGTTCGGCCTTTCCTTCCGAACACCAAACAGAGCATCAGGGACTACTGTCTATACCGTGATATTTTCTCATAATTTAATTACTTAGCTCAAAGCCTGTTAGGAGGCTGGCGCAGGCTTCGGTCAATCCGCTTTTGGCGGACCGAACATTCGCAATCATCGTACTCATAAGAGTACGGTGTTCTTCATCAAGGGAAGCGCCCTGAAGCGCTTCCAGCAAGTTGTCCAATGGCTCTGGATGGGCAGAGGTCATCGGCATAGGCGGCTCGCCCCCCTTAGCGAGGGGCTGCCTGCCTGAATCCGGAACCACTGGAGGTTCCGGCGAAGTATCCGGCTGGGGGCCAAACTTGCTGCGGCCCTCCTCATCAGAATCCATGGGGATCTTTCCCCCCCCCCCATGTGCCTGGCGTTGGGGATTTCTCTTTGGGGCGCCTCCAAAACTGTCTCCCCCTGGGCCGGTATCCTCTGAGACAACACCTCAGTGTCGTCCGCGGGCCGGGGGGTGGTGGCCGTCGGGAGCGAATCGTTGTTCATTGTCGACGGGCTCAAAGACCCATACGAGGAGGATAAGTCGATGCGGGCTTTGGATGGACTGCACGATCATATTTAACATGATAAGAAGCAATAAATCAAAACATCCCAGAAGTATTATGGTATCCGATACTTACGACTTCGCCAGGGGCTTGTCCCTGGGCAACCACTCCTCGTCGCTGTAGGCGGCTGTTGTGGAGTGGTCTGGAGGGAGGGTCCTTCCCTTCTTGGACTCTTCGGCCTCCCCAGATGGGGCGACCTTCCTTTTATTCTCCACCTCGGTTTGGGGGGGAGGGTTTTCCTCTTCCTCCTCCTCGTTTTCGTTGGAGGAGTGCGCCTCGGTGTCTTCAGACGATGAGTCCGACACCACCTTGCGCCGGAGGCCTTTCCTGGTCCCCGTGGCCTTCTTCTTAGCCTTATTCTCTGGCACCTCATAAGGCGCCGGAAACAACATCTCCATCAAGAGAGTCGTTGCTGGATCTTTGGGTAGTGGAGCTAGACAGTCGATCCGCTCCGTTGTTGCTACCCAGTCCTGTTAAATTGGTGTGGAGTCTTAGATTCCTCCCACAGACATACTGGGGAACGACACATCTTGTGAAATACAAATAGCTTACCGGATTGGCGCGGCGCTTTGCGCTGAGTCCGCGATCCTCGGTAATGGGAGGAGGCACCTCGGTGGCCTTGAACAGCACCTTCCAGACGTCTTTGTGCGTCGTGTCGAAGAGCTCTCGCAGCGTCTGATGTTGGGCCGGGTCAAACTCCCACATATTGAATGCCCGTCTTTGACACGGAAGGATCCGGCGGAAGAGCATGACTTGGACCACGTTGACAAGCTTGATTTTCTTGCTTATCATATTTTTGACACAGCTCTGGAGTACGGTCAGCTCCGTTGGCTCACCCCAGGCTAAGCCCTTCCTTTTCCAGGAGGTAAGCCGCATGGGGATGCCAGATCGAAATTCAGGGACCGCCGCCCAAATGGAGTCGCTCGGCTCGGTGATATAGAACCACCCCGACTGCCACCCCTTCACAGTCTCCGCATAGGAGCCTTCGAACCAGGTGACGTTGGGCATCTTTCCCACCATGGCGCCTCCGCACTCCGCTTGCTGGCCAACCACTATCTTCGGCTTCATGTTGAAGATCTTCAGCCACAGGCCGAAGTGGGGCTTGATGCGGAGGAAGGCCTCGCACACGACGATAAACGCTGAGATATTGAGGATGAAATTGGGGGCCGGATCGTAGAAATCTAGCCCATAGTAAAACATGAGCCCGCGGACAAATGGGTGGAGAGGAAATCCTAGTCCACGGACGAAGTGGGCAAGAAACACAACCCTCTCGTGGGGTTCCAGAGTAGGAACGATCTTCCCTGTGTCCAGGAGCCGGTGCGTGATGTCTGCGGCCAAGTATCCGGCCTCCCGGAGCTTTGTGATGTCCTCCTCCGTAATGGAGGAGGCCATCCACTTGCCTCCCGCTCCGAACATGTTTGCAATGGCTTTCCGGAGAAGGTGAGAACTTGGGCGCTGGAGCTCGAGCGTGCGATAATGGATGAGCGAAGGAAGAAGAAGGCGCGGGTGAAAAAGGAGAATCCCTATCTCTTTATAAACGCGGTAGAAACTATGCGCCTCCCCACTTGCCTGTAAAATTGCTTATTCCCCAAGCGCAGCGATTGATGGTGCGGTTGGGTTACCCACACCCGTATCGATGAGAATCCCGTGATAAGGGGACACGATCTCTGCTTCGACAAGACATGCCAAGGAAACCGCCTCGCAATACATGCAGTAGCTGGTTGAGAAAAACGGCTCGAATAATGAACGGGTCGTAGCGTGATGTCACACTATGAAAAGTTGTCAGCAGATTAGATTTGTGGAATATTGTGCTCTCTACGGTGGTATGTGGAAATTATTTTGCAGAGTCGGACACGATCCTCGTGTCAAAATCTTCTATGGAGTATTCGAAGAAGGAACCCGCCTTGCAATGCCGAAGACGATCTGCGCGCCGGACTCATCGTCATTGAAGCCTGATTTAGGGGCTACTGAGGGAGTCCTGGATTAGGGGGTCCTCAGATAGCCGGACTATATACTTTGGCCGGACCATTGGACTATGAAGATACAAGATTGAAGACTTTGTCCCGTGTCCGGGTGGGACTCTCGTTTGCCTAGAAGGCAAGCTTGGCAATTCGGATATGTAGATCTCCTTCTCTGTAACTGACTCTGTGTAACCCTAGCCCCCTTCGGTGTCTATATAAACCGGAGGGTTTAGTCCGTAGGACAACATGCAATCATAATCATAGGCTAGCTTCTAGGGTTTAGCCTGTACGATCTCGTGGTAGATCAACTCTTGTAATATTCATATCATCAAGATCAATCAAGCAGGAAGTAGGGTATTACCTCCACCGAGAGGGCACGAACCTGGGTAAACATCATGTCCCCCGCCTCCTGTTACCAATAGCCTTAGACGCACAGTTCGGGACCCCCTACCCGAGATCCGCCAGTTTTGACACCTACAGCGGCCACCTCCAGAGCTAGTAAGTCCGTTCGACTTGAATTTATTTTGTCGATTGAGTTGTCGGTCAGTTGAATTTCTGATGTTTCTTTTAGTTGCAGCTACACGAGATGTAGTCGTGCTTCCATATGATGGTGAAGAAGAAGTGCCTCTGAGGGAGAGGAGGAGGAGGGGCAAGGGATTAAGCGGGAAAGCGCCAGAGGTTCAGGTCCCTCAGTCGACACTTGTGCTTGAGACGGTGGTCAAGCGATCCGGAGATCCGGTTCGGACCAACGTCACTTTGGCTAACCCGCTGTCGACTGATCGCCCATCAGGGTCGACTGCTCAGACCCCTGCTGCTCCAGCACAACTCCATGCGTCTGACCCAGTGGCTGCTTTGATTGCCTTGACACCATCGCTCTTTGCTGCGTACCAAACTCCAGACGACTTGCCAAGTGCCGCCAGGGAGGCTCTTCTCCAGGTGAATCTTGTGATGGAGCAGATGAAGGTGGTGCACGAGGCCAGTCAAGTGGCTTATAATGCCAGTACCGCTCTGCAAACCAACGCCTGCTACGTCTTGAGCTTGCGTTGGTTTTCCTTGAAGAGGAAAGGGTGATGCAGCAAAGTAGCGTAAGTATTTCCCTCAGTTTTTGAGAACCAAGGTATCAATCCAGTAGGAGGCTCCTCAGAAGTCCCACGCACCTACACAAACAAACAAGAACCTCGCAACCAACGCAATACAGGGGTTGTCAATCCCTTCACGGCCACTTGCGAAAGTGAGATCTGATAGAGATAATATGATAAGGTAAATATTTTTGGTATTTTTATGATATAGATTGGAAAGTAAAAGATGCAAATAAAAGTAGATGGAAAACTTATATGATAAAAGATAGACCCGGGGGCCATAGGTTTCACTAGTGGCTTCTCTCAAGATAGCATAAGTATTACGGTGGGTGAACAAACCCCATCTTTTTATCCTCGATGGCAACAATACAATACGTGCCTTGCTGCACCTGCTGTCACTGGGAAAGGACACCGCAAGATTGAACCCAAAGCTAAGCACTTCTCCCATTGCAAGAAAGATCAATCTAGTAGGCCAAACCAAACTGATAATTCGAAGAGACTTGCAAAGATAACTTAATCACACATAAAAGAATTCAGAGGAGATTCAAATGTTTCTCATAGATAAACTTGATCATAAACCCACAATTCATCGGATCTCGACAAACACACCGCAAAAAGAGTTACATCGAATAGATCTCCAAGAAGATCGACGAGAACTTTGTATTGAGATTCAAAGAGAGAGAGAAGAAGCCATCTAGCTAATAACTATGGACCCGAAGGTCTATGGTAAACTACTCACAACTAGGGATGGCAATGGGTCGGGTTTGGGGCGGGTGGAGTTGGTCCAAATCCAACCCATGACCCATCTTCCCGCCCTCTGCCCATCAACCAAAGTATCCATGGGCACAACTTGTGCCCATGCCCAAATCCACTAGATACCCAGATACCCATGGAGCTCCATGGGCATAGAAAAATCAGCATGAAGACTTCCCAGAGAACAAATCAAAACAAAAGTTGCATAAATAAAGTACATAGCATACTTAAATTCAAATGCACTACCAACATTATGTGCACTAGTAATTGGAGACCCATCCGACTGTCCACATGAGCACACTTGGCTCCAAATTAGTCTTCAATAATGATGGAGTCATTTTCATCCTAACATATGGTCCCATGTGTCATAAGGGTATCCACTGGATATCCATGGAGCAGAAATTGTAACAGTGCCCAACCCAACCGTTCGCGGGTATCCAGATCCATGGATACATGGGCGGAAATGCGCTCCATACCCTTGCCCAACCGGGTCGGGTATCCACGGATATCCAGATCCATGGATAAAATTGCCATCCCTACTCACAACTCATCGGAGAGGCCTTGGAGATGATGTAGAGGCCCTCCATGGTCAATTCCCCCTCCGGCGGAGCGCCGACGAAGGCTCCAAGATGGGATCTCGCGGATAGAGAAGGTTGCGGTGGTGGAATTAGGTTTTCGTCGTGCCCCTCGATGGTTTCAGGGTACGTGGGTATATATATGAGGAAGAAGTAGGTCGGTGGATGCTTGAGGGGCCCATGAGGGTGGGGGGCACGCCGGGCACCCTTGTGGCCGCCTCCTCTATTTCTTGACGTCCACTCCAAGTCCCGTGGATCACGTTTGTTCCAAAAAGATCGCTCCCGAAGGTTCCATTCCGTTTGGACTCCGTTTGATGTTCCTTTCCTTCGAAATACTGAAATAGGCAAAAAAACAGCAATTCAGGCTGGGCCTCCGGTTAGTAGGTTAGTCCCAAAAATGATATAAAAGTGTAAAGTAAAGCCCATAAACATCCAAAACGGGTAATATAATAGCATGGAACAATCAAAAGCTATAGATACGTTGGAGACGTATCAAGCATCCCCAAGCTTAATTCCTGCTCGTCCTCGAGTAGGTAAATGATAAAAACATAATTTGTGATGTGGAATGCTACCTAGCATAATTCTCAATGTAATTTTCTTTATTGTGGCATGAATGTTCAGATCCAAAAAGACTAAAAATTAAAGTTCATATTGACATAAGAAATAGTAATACTTTATGCATACTAATCAAAGCAATCATGTCTTCTCAAAATAGCATGGCTAAAGAAAGTTATCCCTACAAAATCATATAGTCTGGCCATTGCTCTATCTTCATCACACAAAGTATTTAATCATGCACAACACCGATGACAAGCCAAGTAATTGCTTCATACTTTAGTAATCTCAAACCTTCTCAACTTTTACGCAATACATGAGCGTGAGCCATGGACATAGCACTATATGTGGAATAGAATGGTGGTTGTGGAGAAGACAAAAAGGAGAAGATAGTCTCACATCAACTGGGCGTATCAACGGGCTATGGAGATGCCCATTAATATATATCAATGTGAGTGAGTAGGGATTGCCATGCAACGGATGCACTAGAGCTATAAATGTATGAAAGCTCAATAAAAGAATCTAAGTGGGTGTGCATCCAACTCACTTGCTCACGAAGACCTAGGGCATTTTGAGGAAGCCCATCATTGGAATATACAAGCCAAGTTCTATAATGAAATATTCCCACTAGTATGTGAAAGTGATAACATAGGAGACTCTCTATCATGAAGATCATGGTGCTACTTTGAAGCACAAGTGTGGTAAAAAGGATAGTAGCATTGTCCTTTCTCTCTTTTTCTCTTTTTTTATTTGGCCTTTCTTTCTTTTGGCTTTCTTTTTTTTGGTGGTCTCTTTGGCCTCTTTTTTTATAAAGTCTGAAGTCTCATCCCGACTTGTGGGGGAATCATAGTCTCCATCATCCTTTCCTCACTTGGGACAATGCTCTAATAATGAAGATCATCACACTTTTATTTACTTACAACTCAAGATAACAACTCAATTCTTAGAACAAGATATGACTCTATATGAATGCTTCTGGCGGTGTACCGGGATATGCAATGAATCAAGAGTGACATGTATGAAAATTATGAAGGTGGCCTTGCCACAAATACGATGTCAACTACATGATCATGCAAAGAGTAATATGACAATGATGATGCGTGTCATATAAACGGAACAATGGAAAGTTGCATGGCAATATATCTCGGAATGGCTATGGAAATGCCATAATAGGTAGGTATGGTGGCTGTTTTGAGGAAGGTATATGGTGGGTATATGGTACCGGTGAAAGTTGCGCGGCACAAGAGAGGCTAGCAATGGTGGAAGGGTGAGAGTGCGTATAATCCATGGACTCAACATTAGTCATAAAGAAGTCATATACTTATTGCAAAAATCTACAAGCCATTGAAAACAAAGCACTACACGCATGCTCCTAGGGGGATAGATTGGTAGGAAAAGACCATTGCTCGTCCCCGACCGCCACTCATAAGGAAGACAATCAATAAATAAAATTGTGCTCCAACTTCATCATAAAGCGGTTCACCATACGTGCATGCTACGGGAATCACAAACTTTAACACAAGTATTTTTTAAGTTCATAATCACCCAACTAGCATGACTCTAATATCACCACCTCTATATCTCAAAACAATTATCAAGTATCAAATTGATCATAGCATCCAATTCACTTTCTATGATAGTTTTTATTATACCCAACTTGGATGCCCATCATTCTACGACAAAATTTATAACCATAGCAAATACCATGCTGTTCTAAAAGACTATCAAAATAATATAAGTGAAGCATGAGATATCAACAATTTCTTCAAAATTAAACCATCGCCGTGCTCTAAAAGTTATAAGTGAAGCACTAGAGCAAAAATTATCTAGCTCAAAAGATATAAGTGAGGCACATAGAGTATTCTAATAAATTCTAAATCAGGTGGGCTTCTCCCAAAAGGTGTGTACAGCAAGGATGATTGTGGTGATCTATAAAGCAAAGACTAATAACATACAAGACGCTCCAAGCAAAACACATATCATGTGGCGAATAAAAATATAGCTCCAAGTAAAGTTACCGATAGACGAAGACGAAAGAGGGGATGCCTTCCGGGGCATCGCCAAGCTTAGGCTTTTGGTTATCCTTGAATATCTTGGGGTTCCATGGGCATCCCCAAGCTTAGGCTCTTGCCACTCCTTATTACATAGTCCATCAAATCTTTACCTAAAACTTGAAAATTTCACAACACAAAACTCAACAGGAAATCTCATAAGCTCCGTTAGTGCAAGAAAGAAAAACCACCACATAAGGTACTGTAATGAACTCATTCTTTATTAATATTGGTGTTAAAACTACTGTATTCCAACTTCTCTATGGTTCATACCCACCGATACTAGCCATAGATGCATCAAAATAAGCAAACAATACACGAAAAATAGAATCGGTCAAAAACAGAACAGTCTATAGAAATCTGTAACTTTCGAATACTTATGGAACACTAAAAATCCTACCAAAATAGGAAGTCCTGGGAAATTGGTCTATTGATCTACATCAAAAAGAATCAACGCAAAATCACGTTTCTGTGAATTACTAAAACTATTTTAGTGCGTGCAAAAGTTTCTGTTTTTCAGCAGAATCAAATTAACTATCACCATAGGTTATCCTAAAGGTTCTACTTGGCACAAACACTAATTAAAACATGAAAACACATCTAAACAGAAGCTAGATGAAATATTTATTACTAAACAGAAGCAAAAAGCAAAAAACAAAAATAAAATTGGGTTGCCTCCCAACTAGCGCTATCGTTTAACGCCCCAAGCTAGGCATAAAAGCGGGGATAGATCTAAGTAGTGCCATCTTTGGCACTCAATTCATAAGTAGCTCGCATGATAGATTTATAAGGTAATTTAACTTTATTTCTAGTGAAGTGTTCCATGCCTTTCCTTAATGGAAATCGGAATCTAATATTCCCTTCCTTCATATCAATAATTGCATCAAACGTTATAAGGAAAGGTCTACCAAGAATAATAGGACATGAAAGATTGCAATCTATATCAAGAACAATAAAATCTACGGGAACATAATTCCTATTTGCAACAATAAGAACATCATTGATCCTTCCCATAGGTTCTTAACGGTGGAATCCGCAAGGTGCAAATTTAAAAAGCAATCATCAAAATCATGGAAACCTAGAATATCACATAAATTTTTTGGAATCGTGGAAACACTAGCACCCAGATCACACAAAGCATAACACTCATGATCTTTAATTTTAATCTTTATAGTATGTTCCCACTCATCATGAAGTTTTCTAGGTATAGAAACTTCCAAATTAAGTTTTTCATCATAAGATTGCATCAAGGCATCAATGATATGTTTGGTAAAAGCTTTATTTTGACTATAAGCATGATGAGAATTCAACACGGATTGCAACAAGGAAATACAATCTATTAAAGAACAATTATCATAATTAAATTCCTTGAAATCCAAGATATTGGGTTAAATTCTATTTAAAGACTTGACCTCTCCAATCCCACTTTTACCAAATTTAGCATCAAGATCTAAAAACTCCGAATCATTGGGGTGCCTTTTAACTAAAGTTGACTCATCTCCAGTCCCATCATTATTAAGATTCATATTGCAAAACAAAGATTTAATAGGGGACACATCAATAAATTTTAGATCTTCATCATTATTTTCCCCTAACCCTTTGGTTTGGCAGCCATCTTATTGACCAAGGTGGCTTGCTTATCAGAAATTTGGGATATTGGTTTTTCAAGATGAGTAATTTGAGAGTTCAAACCATGAGTAGGGCAATTGCAAATCATTAATTTCATTCTTTCTCAAGATTGGGCAACATG
>NC_041387.1:314241485-314252505 GCF_002162155.2 Triticum dicoccoides | reverse complement strand
ATACTTAGAGATAAAAACATATTTGCACTTATTCCATGAATCAATACTATTCTTAGGCAAAGACGAAAACCAAACTTTAGCACGATCTCTAATTGAAAAAGGAAATAACTTCAATTTAACAATATCATTATCCGTATCTTTCTTCTTTTGCATCTCACACAAATCAATAAAGTTGTTTAGATGGGTAGCGGCATCTTCACTAGGAAGGCCGGAGAATTGATCTTTCATAACAAGATTCAGCAAAGCAGCATTGATTTCACAAGATTCAACATCATTAAGAGGAGCAATCGGAGTTCTAAGAAAATCATTATTATTGGTGTTGGAAAAATCACACAATTTGGTATTATCTTGCACCATTGTGACAAGCAATCCAACACACAAGCAAACAAAAAGGCAAGCGAAAGAGAGAGGAGATTGGGAAAGAGAGGGCGAATAAAACAGCAAGGGTGAAGTGGGGAAGAGGAAAACGAGAGGCAAATGGCAAATTTTAACATAAAAGGATGCTAGCCAACCTGCCTCCACGAAGCTCCCTCGATTGGGTCGTTCTTGGCTGTTGGATCTGCCCTTCTAACGCATCCAGACCGTCAGATCTTCACCTTGCGGTCAAACTCTTTTGACCTTGCAGTCATTTCCACTAGCCAATGACGGTGAGCTCGCATTGCACGCTCATTGGTTGGGTGAACTCTGCGCATGTCCGGGAGAGATTCGCCAATCTTGTCTGCCCGCACATCGTGCTCGACCCGCAAAAAAGTGCAAAAGGTCAAAAACCCTAGTCGGCGCCTCTTCTCGTCCACCACTCGCCCCTCTGCCTCCTCTCCCAGGCCGCAGCCCTCGACACGCCGCCAGGGCACCATCGACACGTCGGTGATAGGCAGTGGTGGAGCCCAACCCGAGCCCAGTAGCAGTCCACTCCTAACCCTAGCTAAAGCGGGCAGCGGATTGGATCAGGGAGCCCTCGCGGCCACGCCGCTGGCGCTTGGATTTGCTAGTCGTCACGTGGATCCGCCTAGCCTCCGCCTCGAGTCACCTCCGTCGTTGATGTGGGTCAACTCCACCACTGCCGCCAGGAATCGCATCCTGGCAAGTAATTTCCTCCAAATCTCTGCTCTCCCTGTTCCTCCTGCCCTGCTCGCTGCGTGTGTGGTTCTGTGTGCACCGTGCGTCGTGCCTCGCATGCCTCATATGCGGTTGGTGCGAGAAAGCAATCCTAGAGCCCTCCCTCCTCCTTTCCATCCACTCATGTCATGCCTCCTCCCCTTTCTCCCTAGCCGACGGTGGCTCCTCCCCGTGTGCCCACGGTCTCCAATGCGCTCAACCCGGCCCACCTCAGTCCCCTCACCCTCTGGTCACCGTCCTCCCGTGCCCTCACCCGCTGGTGGCCCTCCCATGCATCTCGGGCTTGATGGCTGCTTCCCCACCTCGCCCATTCAGCTCCGCCATCGCCTCCCTCCCTTGCTGATATCCATCTTATCTCCTTTTGCAGGGGCTTGTCCTTCCGTGGTGGTCATACGCCGTTTGAGATTGGAGGGAGACTAGGAGACCCTGGCGGAAGCGAGCCTGCTAGCAGAGGCTCCAGGGATGCTGGGTGATAGGGCCTAGTCCATGCCCCGGTTGTGCTGCTGGGTGATCTTATTCATCCTTCTTGTCAACGAGTTGTTCATGTCTAGCGAGGTTCCTACAATTTTTTGTTTATTTTAGTTGACCTGATGCTCAGATTTAGCTAGGCTTTCATATAGGATTTTTTTACCTTTTAAGTTTGTTGGGTACCTCAGATAAGTTTCTGCAAAGGGAATTTTTGTTTGTTCCTGCTCAGGAGATGCTCTCTGACCTAGCTAGATTCATAAAAATTGTTTTGTTTCTTAGTTTGTTTGGTAGCTTGCTCTTTCCTCGTCAAGAAGGGGATCGATTTGCCATGGACCTCCTTTCCCCACTATAAAAGAGGCTTTTGTTCCTTTGCTTGATGTGTTTCCCTCTTTTCGATTGTAGGATTTTTAGGACGAGCCTTCCTATCTAAAATTATCGGATAAATTCAACATATCTGTGGAAATCTAGGTATGAGATGGTTTTTTTCTATCTTGTGTTCTTACATTTTAATAGAAGTTGTCTGTAATTTTGCCTTTATACTGCACATTAATTCATTCTTTTGGGTAGGTAACTAAACTCCTTTAATTTTACTGAATCATTGAAGTTGTCTTTGCTAACCTGAGTTTTGCTTTGCAACAATTTGATTGCTTGTGTAATTGTGTAGTTTTCTGCAGATTCATACGACTCTGAATGTTATTCCATAACCGATGACTCAAAGTGATTATACACTGAAACCGAAGCCTTTGGAAAATGAAACAGAAACCTTACTTGAGAGCAGGCAGAGGCGTGGAACCAATGGTATGCTCTTGGATCAATATTCTACAGTTAAACAACATTCATATGTTCTGGCATCTATAGATTTACATTTGCCTTTTAACAGTCTAATTACATGTAAAAACTCCATCCATTCTGGTATGTGATACTGCAAGTGTACATTAAGAAAGTAGCCTTTACGGTCTAGCTTCAGTATCTGTAAATCATGGTTACGTACATACTACATAAAAAATGGAGCATCCTTATACTACCAAATTATTTGCTTGATCTGGTTGTTGGTTTCTGAATACTCAATTTCGTTCTTCTATTTTACAGGTGATGTTGTTGTTGCCTGCTCTTCTAAACTGCTGCTTGTTCATCGTTTGCTGTTTTGCCTATCAAGGTTTGTGCTTCCTCTTTAAGCTATATTTTCTTTTGATTATTGTTTTTGTCTGCAGTTTTCTTCTCCTCTGTGGCAACGTATTTGGATCATGTTTCTCTCTCAAGCATATTGGTTGTCTCGCTTGATCTTTGTACTAGCAGGAAGGTAACTACTCAAAGCAGTTGGCAAGACAAGCATTCGATGGAGCTCAAGCGTTGATCTTGAAGGAAGGTAACTACTCAAAGGTATGCACCTATTCATGTTGGAGCAGTTAAGTTTGCAAGGATTTCCTGCTGGAGGGCATGGTATGTGCTTGCAAGAAGTTCTTTGTGATCTGGTGACATCTTTTGGCCTATTGGGGAACTGGACATGATTTATATTGCGAAGTTCAATGTATGGATGAAAACTTCCTTTCATATCTGTTATGTATATTTTATATACATGGCTTTTGTGTTCTATCATGTGTGTTCCTGCTGCAGAATTTTGTATGGAAATTCACCATGAGTTAGAATGTATGTATTTTCAACTACAGCCATTTTTTTCAAAAGTCAAAAGAATTTCTGCATGATCACATATCATGATTATATTTTTTTACGAAACCTTTTATCCCAAACAAGTTGGGGTAGGCTAGATATGAAACCCTTTCACGAGGACTTTCCAGGAGGTCACCCATCCTAGTACTACTCTCGCCCAAATGGGTTTCATACCCAAAAGACTGGCTAGTTTTTACGTTGGCTCGCCAAGCCTATCACAACCCTTAGATATGAAACCCTTTCACGAGGACTTCCTAGGAGGTCACCCATCCTAGTACTATTCTCGCTCAAATGGGTTTCATACCTATGGGACTGGCTAGTTTTTACGCTGGCTCGCCATGATTATCTCCATGAAAAAAGCTTTAGACAGTACAAAATTGTAAAGGAATCATGGAACACTGTTGTATGTCGCTGCTGAACAGAAGCAGGATGCAACCATAAAGATTTTGTTGGATCACCATTCAGATGTAAGTCCCATTAAATGTCTCTCCATTATTATCTTATAAATCACATTCATTTACAGTTTTCTCACTCTTATATTTGATAATATTCAATTGTCTTCTTTCTCCATTTTCCAATTAGTTGAATCTCAATAGTAAATTAGTTAGTATTTTGTTTTATCTCTGAAATCTCGAGATGTACACAAGTTGTTAGGTGTCAAAAAAAGTACACAAGTTGTTAACATTTGAATTTAGATTTACGTTCGCCTTTTACTCGTTCTATTTTTTGCATAATTGTGTCCTGTCTGTTAAGACATGCTGAAAAGCTAGCTATTCTGCAGCAAGCAGAGAGTCATGGGCTCTTTCTGTGAGTCACCTGCTTCTCATGTACAAATATTTCACCATCTAAGTTTGAAATAAAATTGTACATCGAAGATATCAATGATTTGCCAAGACTCCAAAGTCTTGTTGTTATTTTTTGTAACTTCTGATCTTGAACTTTGATAGACAGATAATTATGACTCTTTGACATCAGAAAATATTTTAGTTTATTTTGGGGTGGATGTTATTATGGCATCAATACGGCTTCATTCCACTTTATCTGGCGCGACACAGGTCAATAACTACTTCCTTTGATTTCTTCATCATGAATGCCTATGTGCATCTATTAAAAAACCTTTATTGTTTGTATTGAGTGAATAAGAACTGCAGTAGTTTCTCAATGTGGAGGCCATTATATTTATGATATAAGATGGAATCCCGAAGGGCGATGTATACTTTTGGGGTTAAGGATATAAAGAACAACATGGCTTATGAGGTTGAAGAGAGCTCAAGTGGCATCTTTTGGTTCTTGGAGGCCTGCACTTTCCTGGTGGAGCAGTAGCAAAATAATTCAGAGGCTTTAAAGCTACTCCACTTCACGTAGTTAGGATCAATTCTTTGTTTCGGTTTGAAATATTCCCCAGTCCCTCCTATTTGATCGATTCATCTAATGGACATTTTGCCAGGCAAATAAAGAGAAGGCAGATGTATTGTTTTTTCTGGAGTACGGGATATGTATTGTTACGAGTGAAGCCATCCATACAAGTCGGTATATTAATAACCCCATATGTGGAATTCAAGATATAGAGAAATGTTCTTGTTCTGCTAATCGGTTGCTTTACCAAATGTACTGTAAATGACGTTATTATTGTTCAAGATATAGATAAATGTTATTGTTCTTCATTGTAGTGGATGATATCCATTCCAATTATTGAGATGATGGAAGCACCACTTAGGAGTTTTGTCTCTGACCTAACGAAGCTGTTGAGGAAGAAGGGATAAATAAGTGCTGAGAAGACGGGATAAGTAAGTTGCTTGATTCATGGGCCGAACTGGTTGCCATACGATTGCTTTGAAATATACATGCATCTAAGTGGCACATAATACTCTCTTTTTTCAAACACACAAAAACAAAGTTGATAGAAACACTACTCTTTCTAAAATAATATGAGGCCTCCTTAACAGGTTTTATACGTGGTGTTTAGTATACATATGTTCTCAATGTGTTTTATTGCCTGGCATTTTGAACCCAAGGGTTTTTTTCTCTGTCAAATCAGCTTATCAAATTCAGTTTGGTATTACCCATCAACAAGCTAACCGTGCTACTGGTGAAGGCTCAGTAGGCTCGCAATCGCAGCGGAGCATAGGGGTCTGGCACACGGTAGGGAAAGCTCATTGCCCTCCCTAAGTACAACACTTCTTATGGAGGTCCGCTCATAATAGCCATCCCTTGCTAATGAATATAGAAAGACGTGGTGTGGAGCTGGATACTCTTTGTTGCGTTTGCGGGCGTCTGCTTGAAGTTGGCGGCCACCTTTTCCTTCGCTGTAAGGAAGTCAAAAAAGTTTGGCGAACCACCCAGCTAGAGGGTGTGAGACAGGAGCTGCTTTTATGTCAATCTCAGTTGGAGATTCTTGAGCGTATTTTTTGCACAACCGGAAAACATCAAGCTTCAGGTCATATGCCTATTGTGGAAGTGGTGGACTGAGGAATAATGGCATGTTGAACGCAGACTAAGGCCTGAAGAATTTAGTGCACAACTGTCTTTTGATGTTGCTGAATGGTGCCAGTTTTTTACGCCCTCTCCAAAGCCTGTTATACAGGATACGAGCAAGTGGAAGCCGCCACCTGACTTCGTCAAGATCAACCTGGACGGTGCATACTATCCGGAATCTGGTACGGGAGGTTGGGGCTGCATTGCTAGAGCGCCGGACGGAGATATCCTATTCGCAGCCGCTGGACCGCTCAGTAACTTGTCTGAACCGTTACAGGCTGAAAGCAATGCGTTTTTGAAGGCGATCGACCTTTCGGAAAATTTGCCATGGGCAAAGTCATCTTTGAAACGGATTGTCTAAATCTGAAACAGGATGTGTGTTCGGACGCCTGTGACGGCGCAGCTCTAAGAGCTTTATTCAGAGAAGAAAAATATCATCTCCGTTTGGGTTTCATCGAGTACCGAGTGGAGTTCTCTCCCCGAAACTGTAACACACCAGCGCATGTGCTAGCAAGTCTCGATTCTCGGGAAGTTCAAAGTGACCATACTCTGTGGATTACCAATTTTCCTGCTGATGTAACCCGTGCAGTGGCCGGCGATCTTGCCGCGACCACATGTTAATGGAATGCAAGGTGTTTCATATAAAAAAAGAAGTATACATATGTTCTAAGGCAAAAAGATATGTACTTTATATACGTTCTTAGGCAAAAAGTATAGAGAAGGGTCTAAATTCTTGCCGTGCGTACTTGCTCAAATAGAAGAACACTAAAAAATACATATATTTCCAAAATGATGTGGTTTTGAATGAGACTCCACACTACCAAAGTAAAATGTGCATGTACATCTTATTGTAGACACCAAAACTATTATTTATTAAAGGGGATTATTTGTTACCGTATGTGCATGCTCATAACTAAGACAACTAATACATGGTTTTTACAATGTGCACACTGATTCAAAAAGATACACCTATTTTCGGCGACATGATTTTGAATGGGACTTTATGCTATCAAATTAGAATGTGTATATACATCTCATTATAGACAACAAAATACCATTGTTTTTTACTAAAGGGGATTAGATTTGTTACATAGATTTTGTTTCATATAGAACTCTATGCTACCAAATTTAAATGTGTATATACATCTATTATAGAAAACAAGCCCTTGTTTGCCTAAACTAAGAGAGGTTAAATTTGTTGTTATATGTGCTTGCCCGTAACAAAAACAACTAAATCATGGATTTCTTTTCATCGCCAACATGGAATCAACAGGTCTCTGCGCCATTTGGCGCAACGGGTCAACTAGTAATGTAGTGCGAGGGAGATGAGTTTGTGCTGGGTACTTGGTATGTCTTGACTTGAGCGAAGACCTCCCCGGCAACGGCGCCAGAAATCCTTCTTGCTACGTCTTGAGCTTGCGTTGGTTTTCCTTGAAGAGGAAAGGGTGATGCAGCAAAGTAGCGTAAGTATTTCCCTCAGTTTTTGAGAACCAAGGTATTAATCCAGTAGGAGGCTCTTCAGAAGTCCCACGCACCTACACAAACAAACAAACAAGAACCTCACAACCAACGCAATAAAGGTGTTGTCAATCCCTTCACGGCCACTTGCGAAAGTGAGATCTGATAGAGACAATATGATAAGATAAATATTTTTGGTATTTTTATGATATTGATTGGAAAGTAAAAGATGCAAATAAAAGTAGATGGAAAACTTATATGATAAAAGATAGACCCGGGGGCCATAGGTTTCACTAGTGGCTTCTCTCAAGATAGCATAAGTATTACGGTGGGTGAACAAATTACTGTCGAGCAATTGATAGAAAAGCGAATAATTATGAGATTATCTAGGCATGATCATGTATATAGGCATCACATCCGTGACAAGTAGACTGACTCCTGCCTGCATCTACTACTATTACTTCACACATCGACCGACTCCTGCCTGCATCTAGAGTATTAAGTTCATAAGAGCAGAGTAACACATTAAGAAAGATGACATGATGTAGAGAGATAAACTCATGCAATATGATATAAACCCCATCTTTTTATCCTCGATGGCAACAATACAATACGTGCCTTGCTGCCCCTGCTGTCACTGGGAAAGGACACCGCAAGATTGAACCCAAAGCTAAGCACTTATCCCATTGCAAGAAAGATCAATCTAGTAGGCCAAACCAAACTGATAATTCGAAGAGACTTGCAAAGATAACTTAATCACACATAAAAGAATTCAGAGGAGATTCAAATGTTTCTCATAGATCCACAATTCATCGGATCTCGACAAACACACCGCAAAAAGAGTTACATCAAATAGATCTCCAAGAAGATCGAGGAGAACTTTGTATTGAGATTCAAAGAGAGAGAAGAAGCCATCTAGCTAATAACAATGGACCCGAAGGTCTGTGGTAAACTACTCACAACTCATCAGAGAGGCCTTGGAGATGGTGTAGAGGCCCTCCATGGTCGATTCCCCCACCGGCGGAGCGCCGACGAAGGCTCCAAAATGGGATCTCGCGGATACATAAGGTTGCGGCGATGGATTTCGTGGTGCCCCTCGTTGGTTTCAGGGTACGTGGGTATATATAGGAGGAAGAAGTAGGTTGGTGTATGCTCGAGGGGCCCATGAGGGTGGGGGGCGCGCCCAGCCCTAGGGGGCGCGCTGGGCACCCTCGTCGCCGCCTCCTTTGTTGCTTGACGTCCACTCCAAGTCCCCTGGATCACATTTGTTCCAAAAAGATCGCTCCCAAAGGTTTTATTCCATTTGGACTCCGTTTGATATTCCTTTCCTTTGAAACACTGAAATAGGTAAAAAAACAGCAATTCGGGCTGGGCCTTCGGTTAGTAGGTTAGTCCCAAAAATGATATAAAAGTGTAAAGTAAAGCCCATAAACATCCAAAACGGGTAATATAATAGCATGGAACAATCAAAAATTATAGATACGTTGGAGACATATCAATGTCAAGGTTAGTTGATTCCCGACTAATCTTTTGAATAATGAAAACTGCCGTTGTTGCTTCGCTGCCCATATTTGCATCTACTATCATGGGTCTGTGTTTCACATCCAATCACCCACTGGGGTGTGTCTGTCTTCGAGTTGAATATGTTTTCCACTCCAGTCGACTTAGGTTGAGTTGAGTGTTTGTACGAACCAGTGGGGACACGCAGAGAGCACCCACTGGGTGTAGTCCCCGAGACCACGGTCGACTGCTGGCAGTCGGCTGGGGTCTGAGAATCTCCTCTCTTTTTTGAACTCACGCTGGACAGACCATGCTGAGTGTTGAACCAAACCAGTTGGGGCACGCTAAGTGCACCCACTGGGTGTAGTCTCCGAGACTACTGCTGAACGTTTGATTCAACGGTAGTCTTAGAGTAACTTTCACTGTGATTGTCTTTTGTTTCTGTCAACTGATATATCTCATTCGCTGACTGCAGAGGTCTTGTGATCTTGGGGCTCAACTTTGTGAACTGAACAAGAAGCAAATCAGCCTCAATCTTGATCTTGAACTGGCGAAGAAGAACCTCAAGGCTGCCGAGGAAGAAGCAACTATCATGGGAGGTAACCAGTCGTCAACTACCCATCTTGTGACTCACACTTCTCAGTGTTTTTTCTTTCAGTCTCTTTGAACCGAGTGACTTCACTCGAACAGATGTGCGTAGTGAAAACCGTCAACTTCAAGCTCATCTGAAGAATGTTATTTCTTTAGAGAAAATGAAGTAGGCTCTGGAGAAGAAGGATCAGGATCTTGCTGCTGCCCAGAAGGAGGCGCGAGAGAAAACAACACTTGCTGACAAGAAGCTGGCTTCAGTCAGCAAATTAGAAGAGGAGAACTCTAAGCTGAAGACCGTTGTCTATGAGGCCAATCGGGAGGTCGAGCAACTTAAGAAAGTCAAGGACAACTTGACTGATGAAGTTGTGAACCTCAAGGCCAAGAAGAGCGAGCTAGAGTCTTATCTGGGACAGCTTGCTGCAAAACTGGTCTTGAAGCTTGAAGGTATTATTGTTCGACTGATTTGTTGTTGTCGATTGGTACATCTTGTCATACTGTCGACTCACCATTTTTTCCGACTGTGCAGAACTTTGTCAGGACTTTGAGGCTGAGACTGGGCGGGTCGAGACGGGTCTCGACCCCATCAATTATCCTGTTAAAGATGATGTTGCGATGAACTTGCTGTGGTTGGAATCACTCATGGACAGCGATGTTGCTTATCTTGCCCGACTGAAGGCGGCGATGACTCGGGTTGATGCCGGACTCTGGCCTCAGGCGGAACTCTCACAAGATCTCGAGTCTTTGATGGCTCGACTAAATCAGATACCTGGCCGAGTGCGAGAATGGAAGAAATCGTCCGCTCGCTGCGGTGCTGACGTCGCCCTGTCATTGGTCTGAGTGCACTGCAAGGACATCAGAGAAGACAAGCTGGCGGACCTCAAGGTTTTGAACACCAAGAAGCACACTTTCCAGTCCTTCATGGACATTTTCCTCGACGCTGCCACTCGCATCGTGAACAACATTGATCTTTCCAGTTTCTGTGATCCAACAAGTCCCTCTCTAGATGAGTGACCAAAAACATTATGCTCCACCCTTATTTGCCTCGGAATGCCGAGTGATTATGTAATCGTTAAACTCTTTCAGGCTTGATGACTGAGTACTTCTGCCTACTGCAATCCTAAACTTTTGCAGGGTTTCTCCGAACTTGGATTCCTTCGAATATCATGACTATTGCTCTGTTTTCGAACTGTTTCTAATTGTCTTTTGGTTCAGAGTGGACTTGATCTTCTCACCCTTTGCTGAATGAAAGTACATTGTACTTGTGATGGAGCTTAGACGCGGTGTTCAGTCGACACCTCGCCGTCCTTGTGGATAGGGACGGAACATTATACTTGTGGCGTAGCTCAAACGCGCTGTTCAGTCGACACCTCGTCGTCCATGCGGGTAGGGACGGAACATTGTACTTGTGGCATAGCTCAGAGGTGGTGTTTGATCTACAACTCGTCATCCATGCGGATAGGGATGGAGCGTATGATGTATTCGTGGCGGAGCTCAGAGGATATTTGTGACTTAGACGATTACGGGGTCGCAGCTAAGCCTCGAGTGGGAGGATTGCTCTCCACTCGGAATGTTTTAAACTTAGGCGATTATGGGGTTGCAGCTAAGCCCCCGAGTGGGAGGATTGCTCTCCACTCAGAACGTTTTTAACTTAGGCGATTACGGGGTCGCAACTAAGCCCCCGAGTGGGAGGATTGCTCTCCACTCGGAATGTTTTTAACTTAGGCGATTACGGGGTCGCATCTAA
>NC_041387.1:314200482-314240899 GCF_002162155.2 Triticum dicoccoides | reverse complement strand
CGCAGCTAAGACCCCGAGTAGGAGGATTGCTCTCCGCTTGGAATGTTTTAAACTTAGGCGATTACGGGGTCACAGCTAAGCCCCCGAGTGGGAGGATTTCTCTCCACTCATAGTGTTTTTAACTTGGGTGATTACGGGGTTGCAGCTAAGCCCCCGAGTGGGAGGATTGCTCTCCACTCGGAATGTTTTTAACTTGGGCGATTACGGGGTCACAGCTAAGCCCCGAGTGGGAGGATTGCTCTCCACTCGGAGTGTTTTTTAACTTAGGCGAATCGGGTTCGTAGCTAAGCCACCCATTGGGGGATTTGGACACAAATGATTACGAGAAACCAATCATTAAGATACTGTAAAAATCTTGTCTTTGGAAAAAAAACTGAAGTGCTTTTATTACAACTCATCGGGTCGAGTGATTTTAGGTATAGAAAGGACGAAGCAGCTCTGCGTTCCATGCACATGGCTCGTCCATTTTCTTGGCTACGTTGTAGATGTGATATGCCCCATTGTGAAGCACCTTGGTTATGATGAAGGAACCTTCCCAAGTCAGAGCGAGCTTGTGAGGTCGTTTCCGAACCACTCGGAGCACAAGGTCTCCTTCTTGAAACGCTCGACCTCTGACATTGCGGGCGTGGAATCGACGCAGATCCTGCTGATAAATGGTCGACCGAACAAAAGCCATCTTGCATTCTTCCTCCAAGAGATCGACTTCGTCTTCGCGTGCTTGCTCTGCTTTGGCTTCTGAGAACAGTTCAACTCTGGGAGCATTGTGTAGCAAGTCACTCGGAAGCACAGCCTCAACGCCGTACACCAGGAAGAAAGGGGTTCAATCAGTCCACCAGTGGGGTGTTGTTCTCAGCCCCCATAATACTGATGGTAATTCGGTCACCCAAGCTCCAGCAGCATGTTTAGGATCACGCATCAGACGAGGCTCTAAGCCCTGAAGGATCAAACCACTCGCCCTTTCAGCCTGTCCATTCGACTGCGGGTGCGCGACAGACGTGTAGTTGACCCGAGTGCCTTGAGATGCACAGAATGCCTTGAATTCATCAGAATCAAAGTTGGAGCCGTTTTTTGTGATGATGATATGAGGAACTCCATATCTGAATATCAACTCTCTGATGAAACTGACGGCAGTGCCTGCTCCAAGGTTTTTGATGGGCTTGGCTTCGATCAACTTGGTAAACTTGTCGACTGCTACGAGTAAATGGGTGAAGCCACTCGCGCCAGTGTTGAAGGGCCCAACCATATCCAATCCCTAGACTGCAAACGGCCAGACGAGTGGAATAGTCTTCAGGGCAGATGCGGGCTTGTGAGACATGTTGGAATAAAACTGGCAACCTGCGCACTTGTCGACTATATCTTTCACCATCTCATTTGCTCGAGGCCAATAAAATACCGCTCGGTATGCTTTGGCCACGATGGTCCGAGAGGACACATGGTGACCACATGTACCCGAGTGGATGTCATTTAGGATCATTTGACCTTCTTCCGGGGTGATGCAGCCTTGGGCTACTCCTGTGACACTTTCTCTGTAAAGCTGCCCTTTCATCATTGTGAAAGCTTTGGATCGACGGACTATCTGGCGAGCCTCGTCTTCGTCCTCTGGGAGATCTTTTCTGAGAATGTATGCGATGTACGGTACTGTCCAATCGGGAGTGATCACCAAGACTTCCATGATCAAGTCGACCACGGCTGGAACCTCTATCTCAGTCGGGTTGGTTGGACTTATTGGTTGCGGGGGCTCTTCCTTGAAGGTATCTTCTTGTACTGACGGGGTATGGAGATGCTCCAAGAACACATTGCTGGGAATAGGCTTCCGAGTGGAACCTATCTTCGCCAGATCATCAGCAGCTTGATTTTTGATTCATGGTATGTGGTGGAGCTCCAATCCCTCAAACTTCTTCTCTAGCTTTCTCACTGCGTTGCACTAACCTGTCATTGCGGGACTCCTGACGTCCCATTCCTTCATTACTAGGTTAACCACTAAATCTGAGTCGCCATAAACCATCAGGCGCCGGACGCCGAGTGAAATGGCCATACGCAACCCATATAATAGTGCCTCATACTCAGCTTTGTTGTTTGAAGAGTCAAAGTGAATCTGGAGGACATAACTGAGCTTTTCTCCTCGTGGGGACACTAAAACCACTCCTGCACCAGAGCCATTTAACATCTTGGATCCATCAAAGAACATGGTCTAATGTTCCGACTAAATTTGAATCGGTTGTTGTTGTTCAGTCCACTCTGCGAGGAAGTCTGCAATTGCTTGAGACTTAATGGCCTTCTTTGCCTCAAATCTGATATCCAAAGGAAGAAGTTCAATCGCCCACTTTGCCACTCGACCAGTTGCATCTCTGTTATTCAGTATCTCTGATAATGGAGCGTCGCTGACGACTGAAATTGAGTGATCAGAGAAATAATGAGCAACCTTCTTCGTGTTCAGGTAAATTCCATAAACAAGATTCTCATAGTGAGGATATCTCTGCTTGGATGGAGTTAAGATTTCTGAAATGTAATACACGGGGCGCTGAACTTTGAAGGCCTTGCCTTCTTCTTCCCGCTCGACCATGAGCACTATGCTAACAACTTGTCCCGTGGCTGAGATGTAAAGCAGTAGAAGCTCCTTGCTAACCGGAGCAGCAAGCACCGGCTGGGTCGAAAGCAGGGCTTTGAGCTCTTCAAACATTGCTTCAACTTCGTCATTCCACTCGAACTTGTCAGATTTCTTCATCAGTCGGTAAAGAGGCAGTGCCTTTTCACCGAGGCATGAGATGAATCGGCTCAAAGCAGCCAAGCAACCAGTAAGCTTCTGAATGTCATGCATGCGCACTAGGCGTTTCATTCGGAGGATTGTGCCAATCTTTTTTGGGTTTGCGTCGATCCCTCGTTTGGAAATGAGAAAACCGAGTAACTTTCCGCCTGGGACTCCAAATGTGCACTTAGATGGATTAAGCTTGATATCATACCTTCTCAGGCTGGCAAAGGTTTTAGCAAGGTCAGTCAGCAGGTCGGAGCCTTTGCGTGACTTAACCACTATGTCATCCATGTATGCTTCCACATTTCGACTGCTTTGAGTGAGCAGGCACTTCTGAATCATCCGCATGAATGTGGCACCAGCATTCTTAAGGCCGAAGGGCATAGTAACATAGCAAAGGCACCCAAACGGGGTGATGAAAGCTGTTTTTATCTCGTCGGGTCCATATAGTTGGATCTGATGGTACCCGGAATAAGCGTCTAGGAAGGACAGCCGCTCACATCCCGCAGTTGTCGACAATCTAGTCGATGCGGGGTAGAGGAAAATGATCTTTTAGGTGGGCCTAATTGATATGTTTGAAGTCAATACACATTCGGAGTGATTTGTCCTTCTTGGGAACCATAACAACATTGGCGAGCCACTCGGAGTGGTATATCTCGTGGATGAACTCTGCGGCCAGTAGCCGAGACACTACCGCGCCAATGGCCTTTCTCTTCTCCGTGGCGGACCGACGGAGGTGCTCTTTGACGGGTTTTACTTTCGGATCGACACGCAAACGGTGCTCAGCCAACACCCTGGGTACACCCGACATGTCAGATGGTTTCCATGCAAAGATGTCCCAGTTCTCACGGAGGAACTGGATGAGCGCTTCTTCCTATTTCCTGTCGAGTGTCATCGAGATATGGGTCGGAGCGGCATTGGGATCGGTCGGGTGAATGTGGACTGGCTTGGTCTCGCCGGCCGACTAAAATGCGGACTCCGAGGCAGGCCTCTTAGCATGCAGCAAATCACTCGGATCTGCAGTCTTCTGGTATTCTTGGAACTCCACTGCTGCCATCTGCTCATCTGCTACTTTTGCCCCATCCTGAAGACAATCTTCTGCTCTCTAACGGTTACCGGAAACCGTTATTATGCCTCTGGGGCCAGGCATCTTCATCTTGAGATAAACATAGCACAGTCGAGCCATAAAGCTAGCGTAAGCGGGTTTGCCCAGAATGGCATGATATGCACTCTGGAAATCCAGTACCTCAAACATCAACTTCTCCTTGCGGAAATTCTTCTCATTGCTGAAAACCACATCAAGAGTGATCTGGCCGAGTGATTCAACTTTCTTTCCTGGTATGATCCCATGGTACCGCATGTTACTCTCGCTGAGTTTGGACATTGGGATGCCCATCCTTTGAGAGCTTCGGCATACAGAATATTCAAGCCACCGCCACCATCCATCAGGACCTTAGTCAGTTGGGTGCCCCCTACGACTGGGTCGACCACCAGCGCCTGCCACCCAGGGGTAGCTACGCGTGCCGGGTGGTCGGGCTGGTTGAATGTAATGGGGACCTTTGACCACTTCAGATATCTTGGTGTTGCCAGAGCAACCATGTTTACCTCCCTGTTAATGACCTTCAGTCGACTTTTGCTCTCAATATCTGCAAAAATTACCAGGGTGGCATTGACATTGGGGTAACCGCCGTCGTCATCCTTATCTTGTTCTTCCTTCTCAGGCTCTTTATCCTTATCACTGGGTTTATTTTCTCGGAAGCTCTGGATAAGGAGTCGACATTGTCGAGTGGTATGCTTGGGGAGAATCAGGTTCCCCTCCTCATCCTTCTTGGTGTAAATATGACACGGCAAATCCATCACATCGTTTCCTTCCTGATCCTTCACCTTCTTGGGGGTCCAAGGCCCTTTAGGTTTCCCTTTGAACTTTCCTTGATTCAACACTGCTACCTCGGCAGGACCTACGGCCTCAGCCTTTCGCTTCTGCTTCAGACTGGAATTTCCTCCTCCGGTGTCCTGGACGACTATTTTGTGCTTGCCACTCCTGAGTCAATCTTCCTCTTCGCCGTTAGCATATTTGGTAGCAATCTCCATCATCCGAGCCAAAGACATATCTCCAGTCCGAGCGAACTTTAGATTGAGCTCTCTGTAGTGAACGCGTTCCTTGAAGGCACAGATGCTTGGTGATCTGACACATTCTCCACTATGTGGTGCAGAATGATCCATCTTTGGATATAGTCCCTCAGGGTTTCATTCGGTTTCTGCATGCAATGCTGCAGCTCCGGTGGACCGGCAGGTCTCTTGCAAGTGCCCTCAAACGTTCTGGTGAACACTCGGGCTAACTCATCCCGACTCAAAATACTCCTAGGGGCCAACTGATTCAGCCAAGCTCTGGCAGACCCTTCAAGCATCAGAAGAAGGTGCTTCATGGCCACCTCATCGCTACCGCCACCAATGTGCACAACCACTCGGTAGTCTTCGAGCCAAGTATCGGGCTTTCACTCGCCCGTAAACTTACTAACGCCAGTCGCCAGTCTGAAGTTATGGGGTATCTCAGCAGCTCTGATGGCCCTTCCGAAACACTCGGGGTCGGAAACGTGGACTCTGCCTCCACTGGGTCTGTCCCGATCCAACCCTTCTCTGTATGCTCTGTTCCGGTCGACCAAACCTTGCACAAGGACGGACCTTGAGTCAAAGCCATGCTCTCTGGGGTCGTCTGGAACTCTGCGGTCGTTCCCATACGGACGCCTGTCATCATTGCGTTGGGGCGCGTATGACCCATCCCTCGAAAGGGGTGAAGGCGCTCGACGATAGTTGTCGCGGGCGTACTCACAATCATATTCGCCATGAGCTCTTCCCAGGTACTGATCCTGGCGGTGATCACGGCCTCCCTGTCACAAAGGGGACCTAGGACTATGAGCCGATTGAACGGTATCTGCTCTCACTGATCTGCTGTGGATCCTGTTCCCCGACTGGGACACAGTGGAGTTCTGGTCTTCCGCTGCTCGGAGCAGTGTCCTGATCTGCTCCAGGCCTCTCCTAGCCTCTGAACGAGACGGCTGAATAGACTCTGCAATACGTGCAGCGGGTGCGAAATTCTGAATCGGTGTACGGAATACCTGAGTTTCCGGTGGAAAAAACTGTCGTGGACGCTGACTGGACTCAGGAATCAATCGATGGGCACGCTTGTCGAGAGAATGTTGGAGATTCTCTAGACGAGTGTGCTTAGCTAGAGTGGCCAGGCGCACCGCCTCCAAGGCCCGGGCCTCGGCGGTTTCCCCTATGATCGGGGTCTGGAGAGCCTCCACGTTGTGGCGATGCAGCTCCTCCCTCTGTTGCGAGCTGAGAGGTTGGGGCTAGTATTCTTCATGGTAGAGTGACGGACCAGCGCTTCTGCCGCCGTCGCCGCTGCGACGGAAGCCAAGCGGACCGCGGTGGGAGTCGACCATGAGGACCTCCGCCGCGGGGTCACTACTCCCGCTCTCAGAAAGGGTATCTGCAAAATCAGTCGACAGGTCGACCGATCCACGAGAATACATGTCAGGCTCAATCGCCGCGACTTGGGGGGTGAAGGCCTAACGAGCCACTGCGTGTCTCACCCATCGCTACAGTCACGAACGACCAGACCGCTTGCGGCACCGTCCAACAGAGTGAGTCGACGACGCGATGACCAACCGGTACGGTGGAGACGGCTGCCTGAGTTGGACGCCGCAGGAACTTACGCAAAAGTGCACCGAGCCACGAGCCGGGAGAGCCTCGACATCGAGGGGGGCCTCCTGGAGCCAGGCAGAGTCATCAGCGACGAAAGTGAGTGCGCCGAGTCGGAACTCGCGACACATGACCAAAACCACCACCAGAAACCATGCTGATGAAGATCGAGGAAAATGCAACCTCGCCTGAAGTCGCTGATAACCCACAAGTATAGGGGATCGCAACAGTTTTCGAGGGTAGAGTATTCAACCCAAATTTATTGATTCGACACAAGGGGAGCCAAAGAATATTCTCAAGTATTAGCAGTTGAGTTGTCAATTCAACCACACCTGGATAACTTAGTATCTACAGCAAAGTATTTAGTAGCAAAGTAGTATGATAGTAATGGTAACAGTAGCAAAAGTAACGATAGCAGTTTTGTAGTAGTTGTAACAGTAGCAATGGAAAAGTAAATAAGCAAAGCACAATATGTGAAAAGCTCATAGGAATTGGATCAGTGATGGATAATTATATCAGATGTGATTCCTCATGTAATAGTTATAACATAGGGTGACACAGAACTAGCTCTAGTTCATCAATGTAATGTAGGCATGTATTCCAAATATAGTCAGACGTGCTTATGGAAAAGAACTTGCATGACATCTTTTGTCCTACCCTCCCGTGACAGTGGGGTCCTAATGGAAACTAAGGGATATTAAGGCCTCCTTTAATAGAGAACCGGACCAAAGCATTAGCACTTAGTGAATACATGAACTCCTCAAACTACGGTCATCACCGAGAAGTATCCTGATTATTGTCACATCGGGGTTGTCGGATCATAACACATAATAGGTGACCATAGACTTGCAAGATAGGATCAAGAACTCACATATATTCATGAAAACATAATAGGTTCAGATCTGAAATCATGGCACTCGGGCCCTAGTGACAAGCATTAAGCATAGCAAAGTCGAGGCAACATCAATCTCAGAACATAGTGGATACTAGGGATCAAACCCTAACAAAACTAACTTGATTACATGGTAAATCTCGTCCAACCCATCACTGTCCAGCAAGCCTACGATGGAATTACTCACACACGGCGGTGAGCATCATGAAATTGGTGATGGGGGATGGTTGATGATGATGACGACGACAAATCCCCCTCTTTGGAGCCTCGAACGGACTCCAGATCAGCCCTCCCGAGAGAGATTAGGGCTTGGCGGCGGCTCCGTATCGTAAAACGCGATGAAACTTTCTCTCAGATTTTTCTCCGCGAAACGGGATATATGAAGTTGGAGTTGAGGTCGGTGGAGCATCAGGGGCCCCACGAGATAGGGGGGTGCGCCCAGGGGGAGGGGGGGCGCCCCCTGGCCTTGATTCTTTCGCCAGTATTTTTTATATTTTCCAAAAGTTATCTCCGTGGATTTTCAGGTCATTCCAAGAACTTTTGTTTTCTGCACAATAAACAACACCATGGTAGTTCTGCTTAAAACATCGTCAGTCTGGGTTAGTTTCATTCAAATCATGCAAGTTAGAGTCCAAAACAAGGGCAAAAGTGTTTGGAAAAGTAGATACGTTGGAGACGTATCAACTCCCCCAAGCTTAAACCTTTGCTTGTCCTCAAGCAATTCAGTTGATAAACTGAAAGTGATAAAGAAAAACTTTTACAAACTCTGTTTGCTCTTGTTGTTGTAAATAGGTAAAGCCAGCATTCAAGTTTTCAGCAAAGATTATGAACTAACCATATTCATAATAACACTTAGGTATCATGTTTACTCATATCAATGGCATAATCAACTAGCGAGCAATAATAATAAATCTCGGATGACAACACTTTCTCAAAACAATCATAATATGATATAACAAGATGGTATCTCGCTAGCCCTTTCTAAGACCGCAAAACATAAATGCAGAGCACCTTTAAAGATCAAGGACTGACTAAACATTGTAATTCATGGTAAAAGAGATCCAGTCAAGTCATACCCAATATAAACTAATAGTAATGCATGCAAATGACAGCGTGCTCTCCAGCGGATGCTTTTTAATAAGAGGGTGATGACTCAACATAAAAGTAAATAGATAGGCCCTTCGCAGAGGGAAGCAGAGATTTGTAGAGGTGCCAGAGCTCAATTTGAAAATAGAGATGAATAACATTTTGAGCGGAATACTTTCACTGTCAATGCAACAACTATGAGATGGCGATATCTTCCATGCTACACACATTATAGGCGGTTCCCAAACAGAATGGTAAAGTTTATACTCCCCCACCACCAACAAGCATGCTCCACGGACATCCGAAACAACAAGGTACCGTCCATACCAACAACAGTCCTGGGGGAGTTTTGTTTTAATTATTTTGATTTGCTTTGATCTTTTTGATCATGGGACTGGGCATCCCGGTTACCAGCCATTTTCTCGTGAATGAGGAGCGGAGTCCACTCCCCTTGAGAATAACCCACCTATCATGGAAGATACAGACAGCCCTAGTTGAAACATGAGCTACTAGAGCATAAAAAATAGAATTTCATTTGAAGCTTTGGAGTTTGGCACATACAAATTTACTTGGAACGACAGGTAAATACCGCATATAGGAAGGTATGGTGGACTCGTATGGAACAACTTTGGGGTTTATGGAGTTTGGATGCACAAGCAGTATTCCCGCTTAGTACAGGTGAAGGCTAGCAAAAGACTGGTAAGCGACCAACTAAGAGAGCGACAACAGTCATGAACATGCATTAAAATTAATCGACACCGAGTGCAAGCATGAGTAGGATATAATCCACCATGAACATAAATATCGTGAAGGCTATGTTGATTTGTTTCAACTACATGCGTGAACATGTGCCAAGTCAAGTCACTCGAATCATTCAAAGGAGGATACCATCCCATCATACCACATCATAACCATTTTAATAGCATGTTGGCACGCAAGGTAAACCATTATAAGCTCCTAGCTAATTAAGCATGGCACAGGCAACTATAATCTCTAAATGTCATTGCAAACATGTTTACTCATAATAGGCTGAATCAGGAACGATGAACTCATCATATTTACAAAAACAAAAGAGGTCGAGTTCATACCAGCTTTTGTCATCTCAATCAGTCCATCATATATCGTCATTATTGCCTTTCACTTGCACGACCGAATGGTGTGGATAATAATAATAGTGCACATGCATTGGACTAAGCTGGAATCTGCAAGCATTCAATTCAAGAGAGAAGATAAAGTAATATGGGCTCTAAGTTAAATCAACAATCATGCATATGAGAGCCACTAAACATTTTCAATATGGTCTTCTACTCTTGACCCCCAAAGGAAAGAAAAGAAATAAAACTATTTACTCGGGAAAGCTCCCAACAAGCAAAAGAAGAATGAGAAATCTTTTTAGGTTTTCATTTTAATTACTACTACAAGCATGGAAAGTAAACTAACTAATTTTTTTCTTAAGGTTTATCAAACACACAAGAAGAAAGCTAGAAAAAGAAATTAAACTAGCATGGATAATACAATGAAAGAGTATGAGCACCGACACCTAGAATAGTGTGTGAACATGAATGTAAAGTCGGTGTGAAATACGTACTCCCCCAAGCTTAGGTTTTTGGCCTAAGTTGGTCTAATTCCAAGGATAACCTGGCTGACATCCGAAGTTATAACCGGAGTCGTACTAAGATGCAGCAGCTAATGCCTCCAGAGCTGCGGCATGTTGGCAAGCTGCCTCCGCTCTCCTCTCGTGTTCGGCTGCCTCCTCCCTGGTAACAACATATCTTCGTTTTGCCTGGTAATCAAAAAGGGAACGAGCAGGGAGAGTAACATGGAGAGCGCAACGTCTATCAAAGATTAGTCGATACTGGAGGAATTGTTCATTCCTCACAAGAAAATGGTGCCTGACCATAGCATCAAAATCTAAATAAGCGGCAGGCAAATCAATATCACCCTCACGTGGAGATATACCAAGATAATTAGCAACACGGGTCGCATAAATTCCTCCAAATAAATCTCCAGATATACCGTTATTATGCAACCTACGTGCAACTATTGCTGTCACATCCCTAGTTCTGGTATGCTCAAGGCTAGCTAGTCATGTGTGCATCATGTTTAAATTCCATTTAATTTTGAAATGAGGATTTGTGAAACCCTCAAAATCATCTCTGGAAATGACCTAGATAAAAATTGCTCCAAAAAGGTCCAAGAAAATGTTCATGTTGCTCTCTGAAAATATTAGACAGAGATAAAAATCAAACCAATATTTTTAGGAGCTCATAAGTATTTATTTTGGGCATTTGGAATTAATGCATAATTATTTGCATTGGATATATATTTGTTATATATATAATATATGTCCAAAAATTATGCCATTTGTTGAGGAGCTCTGGAATAATACCACTAGCTCCTGCAAAAATTGGCATAAGAAATAAAATGATTTAGTATTTTTTTAAATCAAAACATATGTCAGAAAAATAGAAAAGAAAAACAAAACAGGAGAAAACTTACCTGCGGCCAGCTCCTGTGCTGGCCCAGCACTGTGCGGCCTGGCCGGCCCAGTTGGCCAGCCCAGCCCACCTGTCCCCCTCCTCCCCTGTCATCTTCCTCCTCTTGCCAGTAGGCAGAGGGGAAGCGGTGCCCGACGCTGTGCGTGCCGGCACGCAGCTGCCTGCCTGGCGTCCTCCTCGTCGCCCAGGAAAGTCTAGACGACGCCACGCAACCCCACCGGCTCCCCTCACTCTCAGCCGTACTCATCCCCTCCCCTTTCTCTCTCTCGCGAGCACCACCGAACGAGCCGTCGCCGCCGCTTGCTGTTGCCGCGCCCACCGCCACGGCCTCGCCTCTCTGACGAGTCCACGAGCATCTCCGCGACTCCCTCGTCCTCTCCACCGAGTCACACGACGCCGGGCGCTCTGCATCGCCGCCACCAACGTCGTCTTCACCTCCGGCCGCCGGAGATCGTCTTCGCCGCTCCGCCGTCTCCAGCGCGTCCCCGGCTACACCGAGCAACCCTGCGAGCCCGCTGTGAGCCCCGCCATCTTCTCCCCCTTCTCCCCTGGCCTTCTGCGCCCTCTAGCCCCCCTGGCTGCACGAGCCGAAGCTCACCTCCGCTCGAGCTCGTCGCCGGTGACATTCCGGCAACCCCATGACCACCCAACATGCCCAACGGCCTTGTGAGCTCGCGTAGAGGCCTTAGGAGGCAAGAGCCATGCGTTCTGCAGCCCGTAGAGTCGACCTCCTCCACGGCCAAACTCCGGCCACCGCAGAGGTCGATGCCACCGTCGCCTCCAGCCACCCCACGGCCTCCCGCGTGAACCATTGGATGTGCACGAGCCTGGGCATCGCGTAGGTGGTCTCCGCCACGCGTTTGGTCACCGGAGGGTGATTTCCGCAGGCCGCCGCCGCGTCTAGCCTCGCCGGCGTCGAGTCGCCGGTGGGGTTAGCCCCGGTTGACCGGGTTTGACCCCGTTTGACCAGGGTTTGACCACCCTGTGTCACTGACGTGTGGGGTCAGCCCCGTTAATTAAACAAGTTTAGGTTTAATTTAATTTAAGATTAGCCACAGTCACTGACACATGGGTCCCACTGGTCTGGTTTGACCTGGACCGACCCGTTGACCTGCTGACACAGGCATGACGTCATGCTGACACAATTATCCATTTTCTGGATTTAAATTAAATCAGGAAATTCCAGAAAATGATTTAAGCTTCAAAAAAATCATAGAAATTCAACCGTAGCTCAGATTGAAATAAATTATATATGAAAAATTATCAGAAAAATTCAATCTATCCATTTTTACCAGTTTCATGCATGAGAAACCAACCTAAACCAGATGTATAAGTGAAACACTAAAAAGGGCATTTATAAAGAGCTTACTTGGAGTTGCATTTGAATCCTTGATTCAAATGGACTTCATCCAAATATAATGCTAGCTGCATTAGCACAAACAACATCACATCTTCATGCCATGTTCATGCATCATATTGTTGCATATGCTTGTGTATTGATTGTTGGCACCATTTCTTCTCGATAGGCCCTGCTCCGGAGACCGTTCCAGAGTACCTGTCTGTGAAGCAGTGCCTCCCTTGTTGATCTACCAGGCAAGCAAACCCCCTTGTTCATTCCGATACAATCCTACTCTCTCGCTCCTGCTCTCAGTTATTGCATTAGGACAACAATGATTTATCTGCTACTTTGTGCTGCGGTAGTTGAACCTATTCCTCTGCATGACCTGTCATTGCCACAGTAAATAGTTGAAACCCACTAGAATGTGTAGGAGTTGATTGAAGCCATTGTTGTGTTCCTACCATGCCATGCCTGCTATTGCTTAGAGTGTGTCAGGTCTGATTCATTGGGAATGAATTGGAGTGCAGTGTTCTATGTTCTGATGCTGAGAGTGAAGTGTGTGAACACGATTTGGTAAAGGTAGCGGTGAGAGGCCATGTAGGAGTACATGGTGGGTTGTCTCACTGGAGCCGTCCTTAAGCACTGAGTTCTATGTATGTTGTCCAATGACTCGATACTACCACACATTGGGATCCTTAATTGACTCTCTCGACTTATTAACCGACTTGATCTCTGTCCAGGAGTCGCAACTAGTTTCTGGTGTTTGTAGGTAGTGCTATTTTTCTACCAAGTGGCACCCGGCAGGGTGGGCTTGGGACAGACTAGGCACAGGTGGCACGATGTACCAAGTGGCACCCGGATGGTGGGCTTGGGAACCCTGCTCACATCGTTTGGGGCCGTGAGCGACACCCGGCCGGATCTCCTTGCGGATGGAACCCGAATAGGCGATAACCTGGATTAGAGTCTTGTGTGGTTAGTCAGGTCATGGCCGACACCCTCGCCAGGCTTCCGCTTGAAGGTTGCCGAGATACATGACGTGTACATGGCGGTAAGTGGCGAGAGCGTGTGTGAAGAATTACACCCCTGCAGGGTTAACATGATCTATTCGAATAGCCGGGTCCGCGGTTATGGACTTCTTGGATGCTTACATGGTACATAGACAACTTGAAGTGGATACTCTAAAATGCTCAAGACATAGTGTGAGTGCTATGGATGGCCTTCTCATAGGGAGACGGGGATGAATCCATAGTAGTGTATTGTGTGGTGATTAGTGGACTCATGTGCGCCATATCACCTCAAGAGTTTCTGGTAGTCGTAGAACAGGATAGCCACTGAGTCAAAGCTGGCTTGCTGCAACTAAACCCCACATTACCCTCTTGATACAAATGCATGTATGATAGGATCTGATGTAAGTCTTGCTGAGTACCTTTGTACTCATGTTGCTTTATTTATGTTTTTGCAGCAGAGACTTCGTTCTTACTAGTGTTCTCGTGGACTTCGACGAGTAGCTTGTACCTCAGCTACGATCTTGATCGGATGTTGTAGATAGTCAGGCTCTTTAGCCTTTTTCATTTGTAGATGCCTGTACTCAGACATGTAATGCTTCCGCTTGTTGCTTGTGTGCTCTGAATGTTGGGTCATGTGACCCCTGTTTGTAATATATGCTATGATGGCTCTTCTGAGCCTTTATCTATTTGAGTCATTGAGTTATGTTGTGATGCCATGTTGTACAACACATACCTGCATGTTATGCGTACGTGTAATGTGTATTGCTATGTGTGGGATCTGACTATCTAGTTGTTTATCCTTAGTAGCCTCTCTTACCGGGAAATGTCTCCTAGTGCTTCCACTGAGCCCTGGTAGCTTGCTACTGCTCCGGAACACTTAGGCTGGCCGGCATGTGTCCTTCTTCGTTCCTGTGTCTGTCCCTTCGGGGAAATGTCACGCGGTGTCTACCGGAGTCCTGCTAGCCAAGTAGCTACAGCCCGGATTCACTCGCTAATGACCGACACGTTCGATGCTGGGTCATGTATGCATGTCCCTGTAAGTTAGTGCCACTTTGGGTTCACGACTAGCCATGTCAGCCCGGGTTCTTTGTCATATGGATGCTAGCGACACTGTCATATACGTGTGCCAAAAGGCGCAAACGGTCCCGGGCATAGTAAGGCGACACCCGTGGGAATACCGTGCGTGAGGCCGCAAAGTGATATGAGGTGTTACATGCTAGATCGGTGTGGCATAGAATCGGGGTCCTGACAGCTTTGGTATCCGAGCTTGACTGCCTGTAGGATTACCAAGCCAAACTGGTTGAAGTTGAGTCTAGAAATTCTTTAGTTATGTAAGGGAATTGATTGTGGGAAGGAACGTAAGGCTCTTTTTACTCCTTTACCTCATGGCCTTCTGATCTGAGTCATCCTATCTTTCCTGCGGGGTTAAGGAACTAGGCTTTCTCTCCTATCTATCAGGATCACGTGTTACTACTCTGTAGTCCCATAGGATTGATTGATTAGAGTCATACCCCAGTTTTTGAGTACTTCCGGTGTAGCTTGTTTAGTACTGTCCCAGAACCTTGAGTGATGATGTTGAGTATGGTACTACCCCATTTTAGCAGGATGTCTCATTCTGAGCATTTTACTGCCGTTATGCTGTCGGAATTTCTCTAGGAGTTTGAGAGTTACTAATTTCCTTGTCCTACATTCTACAGCCTATAGTTGATGCTGATTCCATCCTTGGTTTCGTTTCTCAGGATGTCATCAGTTAAGCGAAGTTCTGTTGCTCGTAGCCAGAACCACGGAGATGGTAGAGATGAGGATCCTCCCGACCAGCCTTCGTTGGCAGAGTTCATGTTAGAAATGGAGAGGAACAAGCGTGAGTCTAACCGCTTATTGGCTCGTATCGAGGAGAACACCGCACATCAGTCCAATAAGTCTGCGACCATTCATGACTTCATTCGCTTACACCCACCTACCTTTCATCATTCCATCAAGCCACTCGATGCAGATGACTGGCTCCGTAGCATCACTCATAAGCTGCGTTCCGCGAATGTAGTTGAAGATGACAAGGTCACCTATGCCACATACCACCTGGAAGGTCCTGCTAGTCTTTGGTGGCAGAACTATGAGGCTATGCTTCCAGCTGGCCATATTCCTACTTGGAGAGATTTCACTAAGGCTTTTCGCGAGCATCACATTCCTAAGGCCCTCATCGATCGCAAGAGAGAAGAGTTCTGTAGTTTCACCCAGAGTAAGATGGCTGTTGATGCTTACAGTAGAGAGTTTGAGAACCTCGCCCGCTATGCCATAGAAGAAGTGTCCACGGATGCCAAGAAGCAGGCTAGGTTCCGGAAGGGTCTCAACCCCAAGTTACGTCGTGATCTCCACCTGCATCATTGTGATACATTCCAAGCTCTTGTGAACAAGGCCATTAATGCAGAGACAGCTCAGCTAACTTACGAGGAGTCCCGTAAGCACACCCGTGATTTGGGATCTTCCTCCGACTCCAGTTCTCAGAAGCACTGGATTTGGGTTCCAAACTTCGCTCTTCCTTCCGGATATTCAGCGAGACCATCTTATGTGGCGCCTCACCCAGCTCAGTCATATGTTCCACCCAGGCCTATTGGTAGACCGCTTGTTAGTGCGGGTCCACGTCCAACCTCAGGGACTTGCTTCACATGCGGGAAGCCAGGACACTATGCACATGACTGCTCTCAGACTAGTTATGCCCCACCCTAGCCCGAGAAGTCTATGGGCCATGGTAAGCCATCAAGCAAGATGATCAGTGTCAAGTCAGCCCCCACTGAACGTGGACGTGTGCATCACGTCTCAGCTAAAGACGCTCATGATGATCCGGATGTCGTTCTTGGTACACTCCTTGTCAATTGTCATCCAGCATCGGTTCTGTTCGATACTGGAGCATCTCACTCCTTCATTTCTGAAAGCTATGCTAACTTGCACAACATGTCATTTTGTGATATGCCCTCTCCACTAGTCATTCAAACTCTTGGATCCAAATGGCAAACCTCTAGTGTAAGCCATGGTAACGGGATCCTTGTTGACAGACTTGTATTCCTTGCATCACTTATAGCCCTCAAGTCTACAGATATTAACATCATCTTGGGTATGGACTGGATGAAAGCTCATTATGCCAAGATTGATTGTTACACTAGGTCTGTTCAGCTTACACACCCATCTGGCAAGATAGTCACTGTCTCCACTAGAGTTGCAAGGCGTCAGCTCTATTCTCTCAATGCCAGCCCTCTTCCAGACCTTGAAGATATCCCGGTAGTCCGTGACTTTCCGGATGTCTTTCCAGAGGAACTGCCAGGTGTTCCACCTGACAGAGATGTAGAGTTCGTCATAGATCTTATCCCAGGAACTGCTCCAATCTCTAGGAGTCCTTACAAGATGGCACCCTTAGAACTAGCCGAGCTTAAGAAACAACTTGATGAGTCCTTGAAAAAGGATTTCATCCGTCCTAGTTCTTCTCCTTGGGCTTGCCCTGTCCTCTTCGTCAAGAAGAAGGATGGTACTGACCGGATGGTTGTAGATTATCGTCCCGTTAATTTGGTCACGATAAAGAACAAGTATCCGTTCCCCAGGATCAATGACCTGTATGATCAGCTCGCTGGATCCTCAGTCTTCTCCAAGATGGATTTGAGGTTAGGCTACCACCAAATCAAGATCAGAAATGGGAACATTCCTAAGACGGCTTTTGTCACTCGTTATGGCCAGTACGAGTACACCGTAATGTCCTTCGGTCTAACCAACGCTCCAGCTACTTTCTCCCGCTTGATGAACTCGATCTTCATGGAGTACTTAGATAAATTCATCATGGTTTACCTCGATGATATTCTTATTTACTCGAAGAACGAGGAAGAGCATGCCGAACATCTTAGACTTGTGTTAGAGAAACTCAGAGAGCATCGCCTTTATGCCAAGTTCTCCAAGTGTGAATTTTGGTTGCCAGAAGTGACCTACCTAGGCCACGTAATCTCTGGTAAGGGCATTGCTGTCAATCCCGAGAGAGTTAAGGCCGTTCTCGATTGGACTCCACCTGAAACCGTTAAACAAGTTAGGAGTTTCGTTGGTCTAGCCAGTTATTGTCGCCGCTTTGTTGAAAACTTCTCTAAAGTGGCCAAACCTCTCACGGAACTTCTCAAGAAAGATAAAAAGTTTGAGTGGTCCCCACAGTGTGAGTACAGTTTTCAGGAACTGAAAAGATGCCTGACTTCTGCTCCCATACTTGTGCCACCGGATTTCACAAAGGACTTTGTTATCTACTGCGACGCCTCACGACAGGGACTAGGTTGCATTCTTATGCAGGATTGTCATGTGATTGCCTATGCATCTCGACAGTTGCATCCACATGAGGAGAATTATCCTACACATGATCTAGAGCTTGCAGCCGTAGTCTATGCACTCAAGACCTGGCGACATTACCTTCTTGGTAAATGTTGCGAGATCTACACCGATCACCAGAGTCTCAAGTATATCTTCACCCAACCAGATTTGAACCTTAGGCAAAGACGTTGGTTGGAGTTGATCACAGATTATGATCTAGGGATTACCTACACCCCAGGCAAAGCCAATGTCATGGCTGATGCACTAAGCCGTAAATCCTATTGCAACAATCTCATGTTGCAGCAAGGCCAACCACTTCTCCATGAGGAATTCTGTAAGCTTAATCTTCACATTGCTCCTCACGGATTCCTTTCTACCTTAATGGTGAAACCTACTCTCGAGGATCAGATCATAACTAGCTAGCAATATGATACGGGTATTTCTCGAATCAAGGATAACGTTAAGAAGGGAGCTGCTGGTAGCTTCTCTATTGATGATCGAGGTGTTGTTTTCTTCGAGAACTGTCTGGTGGTTCCCAAGAAGCAACATCTTCGACAACTGATCCTTAAGGAGGCGCATGAATCTCCTCTCACAATTCATCCCGGTAGTACTAAGATGTATCAGGACCTACGCCAGAGGTTTTGGTGGACTAGGATGAAGAGAGAAATTGCTCAGTTTATTGCCAACTGTGACGTTTGTTGTCGCGTTAAGGCAGAGCATCAAAGACCTGCTGGCACCCTTCAGCCTTTAGCTATTCCTGAGTGGAAATGGGATAAAGTTGGTATGGACTTCATTACCGGTTTTCCCAGGACCAAAAGAGGGAATAATGCTATCTTCGTAGTCATTGATCGTCTCTCCAAAGTGGCACACTTTCTACCTGTTCGAGAGAGTATCACTGCTAGTCAGCTTGCTGACTTATACATTTCTTGAATAGTGTCACTTCATGGTGTTCCACTAGAGATCAATTCAGACCGTGGTAGTCTTTTCACTTCTCATTTCTGGGAGAGTTTCCAAACTGCCATGGGAACCCATCTTTCCTTCAGTACTACTTTCCACCCTCAGTCGAGTGGTCAGGTGGAACGGGTCAACCAAATTCTCGAAGACATGCTTAGAGCTTGCGTTATCTCATTCGGTATGGATTGGGAGAAATGTCTTCCCTTCATCGAGTTTGCTTATAACAATAGCTATCAATCCAGTCTCAAGAAAGCTCCTTTTGAGGTTCTCTATGGACGAAGATGTCAAACACCTTTGAACTGGTCAGAAACCGGTGAAAGACAATTCTTTGGACCGGACATGATCCAGGAGGCAGAAGAGCAAGTTCGCATCATTCGTGAGAACTTGAAAACAACCCAGTCTCGTCAAAAGAGCCAGTATGATCGTCATCATAAGGATATGACTTATGAAGTTGGCGACAAAGCTTACCTTCGGGTTACTCCTTTGAAGGGTACCCATCGATTCGGTATCAAGGGCAAGTTGGCTCCTCGTTACATTGGTCCTTTTCGCATTCTCGCTAAACGAGGAGAGGTTGCCTACCAGTTGGAACTACCCCCACATCTTTCTCGAGTTATGATGTCTTCCACGTCTCTCAACTCAGGCATTGCTTCTTGGATCCTATCCGCGGAGTGGACCATGAAATGCTTGATCTCCAAGATAACCTCACATACCGAGAGTACCTGGTTCACATTCTTGATCAAGCAGAGCGTGTTACCCGACGTCACAACATCAAGTTCCTCAAGGTTCAGTGGTCTCATCATTCCGAGAGAGAAGCTACTTGGGAGCGAGAAGATTGTCTTTGACTAGAGTACCCCACTTTCTTTCCGCCGACCCATGAATCTCGGGACAAGATTCTTTCAAGTGGGGGCGAGTTGTCACATCCCTAGTTCTGGTATGCTCAAGGCTAGCTAGTCATGTGTGCATCATGTTTAAATTCCATTTAATTTTGAAATGAGGATTTGTGAAACCCTCAGAATCATCTCTGGAAATGACCTAGATAAAAATTGCTCCAAAAAGGTCCAAGAAAATGTTCATGTTGCTCTCTGAAAATATTGGACAGAGATAAAAATCAAACCAATATTTTTAGGAGCTCATAAGTATTTATTTTGGGCATTTGGAATTAATGCATAATTATTTGCATTGGATATATATTTGTTATATATATAATATATGTCCAAAAATTATGCCATTTGTTGAGGAGCTCTGGAATAATACCACTAGCTCCTGCAAAAATTGGCATAAGAAATAAAATGATTTAGTATTTTTTTAAATCAAAACATATGTCAGAAAAATAGAAAAGAAAAACAAAACAGGAGAAAACTTACCTGCGGCCAGCTCCTGTGCTGGCCCAGCACTATGCGGCCTGGCCGGCCCAGTTGGCCAGCCCAGCCCACCTGTCCCCCCTCCCCTGTCGTCTTCCTCCTCTTGCCAGTAGGCAGAGGGGAAGCGGTGCCCGACGCTGTGCGCGCCGGCACGCAGCTGCCTGCCTGGCGTCCTCCTCGTCGCCCTGGAACGTCTAGACGACGCCACGCAACCCCACCGTCTCCCCTCACTCTTAGCCGTACTCATCCCCTCCCCTTTCTCTCTCTCGCGAGCACCACCGAACGAGCCGTCGCCGCCGCTCGCTGTTGCCGCGCCCACCGCCATGGCCTCGCCTCTCCGACGAGTCCACGAGCATCTCCGCGACTCCCTCGTCCTCTCCACCGAGTCACGTGACGCCGGACGCTCTGCATCACCGCCACCAACATCGTCTTCACCTCCGGCCGCCGGAGATCGTCTTCGCCGCTCCGCCGTCCCCGGTCACACCGAGCAACCCTGCGAGCCCGCTGTGAGCCCCGCCATCTTCTCCCCCTTCTCCCCTGGCCTTCTACGCCCTCTAGCCCCCCTGGCTGCACGAGCCGAAGGTCACCTCCGCTCGAGCTCATCGCCGGCGACATTCCGGCGACCCCATGGCCACCCCACCATGCCCAATGGCCTTGTGAGCTCGCGTAGAGGCCTTAGGAGGCAAGAGCCATGCGTTTTGCAGCCCGTAGAGTCGACCTCCTCCTCAGCCGAACTCCGTCCGGTGCCGAGGTCGATGCTGCCGTCGCCTCCGGCCACCCCACGGCCTCCCGCATGAACCATTGGATGCGCGCGAGCCTGGGCATCGCGTAGGTGGTCTCCGCCACGAGTGTGGTCGCCGGAGGGCGATTTCCGCAGGCCGCTGCCGCGTCTGGCCTCGCCGGCGTCGAGTCGCCGGTGGGGTTAGCCCCGGTTGACCGGGTTTGACCCCATTTGACCAAGGTTTGACCACCCTGTGTCACTGACGTGTGGGGCCAGCCCCGTTGATTAAACAAGTTTAGGTTTAATTTAATTTAAGATTAGCCACAGTCACTGACACATGGGTCCCACTGGTCTGGTTTGACCTGGACCGACCCATTGACCTGCTGACACAGGCATGACGTCATGCTGACACAGTTATCCATTTTCTGGATTTAAATTAAATCAGGAAATTCCAGAAAATGATTTAAACTTCAAAAAAATCATAGAAATTGAACCGTAGCTCAGATTGAAAAATTATATATGAAAAATTATCAGAAAAATTCAATCTATCCATCTGTACCAGTTTCATGCATGACAAACCAACCTAAACCTGATGTATAAGTGAAACACTAAAAAGGGCATTTATAAAGAGCTTACTTGGAGTTGCATTTGAATCCTTGATTCAAATGGACTTCATCCAAATATAATGCTAGCTGCATTAGCACAAACAACATCACATCTTCATGCCATGTTCATGCATCATATTGTTGCATATGCTTGTGTATTGATTGTTGGCACCGTTTCTTCTCGATAGGCCCTACTCCGGAGACCGTTCCAGAGTACCTGTCTGTGAAGCAGTGCCTCCCTTGTTGATCTACCAGGCAAGCAAACCCCCTTGTTCATTCCGATACAATCCTACTCTCTCGCTCCTGCTCTCCGTTATTTTATTAGGACAACAACGATTCATCTGCTACTTTGTGCTGCGGTAGTTGAACCCATTCCTCTGCATGACCTGTCATTGCCACAGTAAATAGTTGAAACCCACTAGCATGTGTAGGAGTTGATTGAAGCCATTGTTGTGTTCCTACCATGCCATGCCTGCTATTGCTTAGAGTGTGTCAGGTCTGATTCATTGGGAATGAATTGGAGTGCAGTGTTCTATGTTCTGATGCTGAGAGTGAAGTGTGTGAACACGATTTGGTAAAGGTAGCGGTGAGAGGCCATGTAGGAGTACATGGTGGGTTGTCTCACTGGAGCCGTCCTTAAGCACTGAGTTCTATGTATGTTGTCCAATGACTCGATACTACCACACATTGGGATCCTTAATTGACTCTCTCGACTTATTAACCGACTTGATCTCTGTCCAGGAGCCGCAACTAGTTTCTGGTGTTTGTAGGTAGTGCTATTTTTCTACCAAGTGGCACCCGGCAGGGTGGGCTTGGGACAGACTAGGCACAGGTGGCACGGTGTACCAAGTGGCACCCGGATGGTGGGCTTGGGAACCCTGCTCACATCGTTTGGGGCCGTGAGCGACACCCCGGCCGGATCTCCTTGCGGATGGAACCCGAATAGGCGATAACCTGGATTAGAGTCTTGTGTGGTTAGTCAGGTCGTGGCCGACACCCTCGCCAGGCTTCCGCTTGAAGGTTGCCGAGATACATGACGTGTACATGGCGGTAAGTGGCGAGAGCGTGTGTGAAGAAGTACACCCCTGCAGGTTTAACATAATCTATTCGAATAGCCGGGTCCGCGGTTATGGACTTCTTGGATGCTTACATGGTACATAGACAACTTGAAGTGGATACTCTAAAATGCTCAAGACATAGTGTGAGTGCTATGGATGGCCTTCTCGTAGGGAGACAGGGATGAATCCATAGTAGTGTATTGTGTGGTGATTATTGGACTCGTGTGCGCCATATCACCTCAAGAGTTTCTGGTAGTCATAGAATAGGATAGCCACTGAGTCAAAGCTGGCTTGCTGCAACTAAACCCCACATTACCCTCTTGATACAAATGCATGTATGATAGGATCTGATGTAAGTCTTGCTGAGTACCTTTGTACTCATGTTGCTTTATTTATGTTTTTGCAGCGGAGACTTCGGTCTTACTAGTGTTCTTGTGGACTTCGACGAGTTGCTTGTACCTCAGCTACGATCTTGATCGGATGTTGTAGATAGTCAGGCTCTTTAGCCTTTTTCATTTGTAGATGGCTATACTCAGACATGTAATGCTTCCGCTTGTTGCTTGTGTGCTCTGAATGTTGGGTCATGTGACCCCTATTTGTAATATATGCTATGATGGCTCTTCTGAGCCTTTATCTATTTGAGTCGTTGAGTTATGTTGTGATGCCATGTTGTACAACACATACTTGCATGTTATGCGTACGTGTAATGTGTATTGCTATGTGTGGGATCTGACTATCTAGTTGTTTATCCTTAGTAGCCTCTCTTACCGGGAAATGTCTCCTAGTGCTTCCACTGAGCCCTGGTAGCTTGCTACTGCTCCGGAACACTTAGGCTGGCCGGCATGTGTCCTTCTTCGTTCCTGTGTCTGTCCCTTCGGGGAAATGTCACGTGGTGTCTACCGGAGTCCTGCTAGCCTAGTTGCTACATCCCGGATTCACTCGCTGATGACCGACACGTTCGATGTTGGGTCATGTATGCATGTCGCTGTAAGTTAGTGCCACTTTGGGTTCACGACTAGCCATGTCAGCCCGGGTTCTTTGTCATATGGATGCTAGCGACACTGTCATATACGTGTGCCAAAAGGCGCAAACGGTCCCGGGCATAGTAAGGCGACACCCGTGGGAATACCGTGCGTGAGGCCGCAAAGTGATATGAGGTGTTACATGCTAGATCGGTGTGGCATAGAATCGGGGTCCTGACAATTGCCCCCAAGTTCTAATCTTTATTACCTAATACACCACTCTTGAGGACACAAAGATCAGGGACACACATGTGACATGCTTCATCTTTACCATTAATGCATCTACCAATGAAAAGAGCAAAATAATGTATAGCAGGGAAATGAATGCTCCCTATGGTAGCTTGTGCTATATCCCTAGATTCTCCCAAGGTGATGCTAGCAAGGAAGTCTTTATATTCAGATTTGTGGGGTTCATTAACATTACCCCACTTTGGGAGTTTGCAAGCAGTTGTAAAATCTTCTATGTCCATGGTATAAGATTGATCATAAATATCAAACAGGGCATTCTGAGAATTACGCGAAGATGTATATTTAAACCTTCTCATGAATGAATCAGTCAATTGGTAGTACCGAGGACACTTATCTTGTATGAAGTCCTCAAGCTCGGCATTACGCAAATATGCGTCAAATTCATCCTTGATGCCTGCATTAACCATAAACTTTTCTGACGGCCATTCACAAGACCGCACCTCAGCTTCCCTTGGTGGTTCATCGTCTTGCTCACGCATAGCACGCCTGGGTCCTCTCTTTGTTGAGGAACCACCTTGGTACATTTTCCTGGACATATTTCTTCCTCTGAAAGATTTCTGAAATTTTTAGTAACTTCAAAATAAAAGTGAATCAAACCAAACAAGATCGATAGCAACTACTCCCACAAGTGCCTAGAGCCTATATCATGCATTAGAATTACTTGGGACCTCATAAATTTGACATGCAAGCTCAAGAACAGGGTCACCTATGCAGCAAAAATTTGCAATGAATAAAGCACTAGAACAAAAACTAATTGGACCAATGGAGGAGTCACATACCAAGCAACAATCTCCCAAAGCAGTTTTGTGAATGGAGCTTTGAGCAAGGAGATCAAAAATCGCAGCAAAATGAGATAGAACTCGTGCTTGAGCTGGATGGGGATTTTTTGGGAGGAAGATGAAGTGTGTGGGTGCAGGAATAAGTGGAGGGGGGCCACCATGGGCCCACGAGACAGGGGGCGCGCCTAGGGGGAGTGGGCGCGCCCTCCACCCTCGTGGCCAGGTGCTTGCCCCCCTGCTGTGTTTTTAGTGCCTAAAATCCTCAAATATTCCATAAAAAATCATACTAAATTTCCAGGGCATTTGGAGCACTTTTATTTTCGGGATAATTTTTTATTACAAGGATAATTCAGAAAACAGACAGATAATGCTATTTTTGCTTTATTTATTCTAAATAACAGAAAGTAAAAAGAGGGTACAGAAGGTTGTGCCTTCTAGTTTCATCCATCTCATGATCATCAAAATGAATCCACTAACAAGGTTGATCAAGTCTTGTTAACAAACTCATTTCGAATAACACGGAACCGGGGAAATTTCGAATAACACTAGGTTACCTCAACGGGGATATGCACATCCCCAACAATAAGAATATCATATTTTTTCTGGACAGTAGGAAGAGGAAATTCAAAACCTCCAATAATGATAGTTGCAACTTTTCCAATAGAATTGATGCTATGAACTTGAGGTTGTTTCCTCGGAAAGTGTACCATATGCTCATTACCATTAACATGAAAAGTGACATTGCCTTTGTTGCAATCAATAACAGCCCATGCGGTATTCAAAAGGGGTCTACCAAGGATAATCGACATACTATCGTCCTCGGGAATATCAAGAATAACAAAGTCCGTTAAGATAGTGACATTTGCAACCACAACAAGCACATCCTCACAAATACCGATAGGTATAGCAGTTGATTTATCAGCCATTTGCAAAGATATTTCAGTAGGTGTCAACTTATTCAATTCAAGTTTACGATATAAAGAGAGATGCATACCACTAACACCGGCTCCAAGATCACATAAAGCAGTTTTAACATAGTTTCTTTTAATGGAGCACGGTATAGTTGCTACTCCTGGATCTCCAAGTTTATTTGGTATTCCACCCTTAAAAGTGTAATTAGCAAGCATGGTGGAAATTTCAGCTTTCGGTATCTTTCTTTTATTTGTAACTAGATAATACCCCGCGCATTGCTGCGGGACATGTTACGTGTATCCGGTGCTATAATAGGTATATGAATATATGTGTAATTAGGAGTGCACTTGGTTTGCCAGATAGATTTAGGTGGCTGCGGGTATCTGCAACCGAGGGCTAGAAATGGCCATTTTTCTGCTTGGTTGAGAAGATAATAAGTGGCTATAGGTAGCCAATTTTGTATTTTGTTGAAAGGATAAAAGATGGATAATTTGTTGAGATGACCTCTTCACTATGATATGGTATGCAACTGGTTCATAACAATCTCTTGAGAGTGCCAAATACATAGATTAGACGAAGGTGTAGGATACAGTCGCACATGCCCACTAAACCCGTCGCACGCATTCAGAGTCTGGGATTCATAATCTGTTGATTCTTCATAAAAAATAACAGAGAGAAAGTTAATTCAGATAGGAGACATAGAAATTTATGGAGAGAGAGGCAATATTAACAGAGAGAAAATCTCGAGTCCATCACCGCCTAGCTCCTGGTCGTGGCCTCATTTTTGTGCACCTGTAATCAAAGGAGAAAAAATAGTACAATGCCCTGCAATCAAAAGGAAGGGTTTAATGGCTGGAGGAATGGATGGATCATGCACGTACGGTTCATCTAGTTTTTCTCAGGCTGGAAACGGAAGTCGGTGCACTGCCACTGGAGCATGGCTTTGCTCCAGGGGATCCCGTCAGCGTCGGCACCGGCGCCGAGGAACCCCATCTCATCCGCACGCCGCCCCAGAGGTCTTCTCTGACACGCCGGCTTCCCTGCCCAAACTCCACGCCGTCTCCGCCAGCCGCGGCACGTCCGCCGCAACATCGCCGCCCACCACCAGCACCACCACGCACGACGACGCACACACGCCACCTCGCCCCCGCTGTGGCGCTCCTCCATGGGGTCGGACGGGGCCAACGGCGGATGCGCATACGGCAGCGCCGTCTCGCTGGGACTAATGGCCTGGGACTCCATTGGCGATGATCTTCGAGAAAAATAATATGAACCGATTCCGGCGGATCGAACGACGGGTGGACGAAATGGATAGGCATGGCTCGATCCCCCGGCGAGTGTGATTTATAGTTGGAGACTCACCTGGATCCGGTGCTTCCGCTCTCCATGCTATTGTGTAGCCGCCACCTCCGCCGGTCGATTCCCTCCGAACGCCGCTACATCCCGATTTACGGAGGGGAGGAGCCGGGTTTGAAGCAGACTACATAAGCCACCATCCTCATATAGCAGTATAGGCGGGTTGAGGATGTAAAGGGAGTTTTGATTTCAATACTTGAAGGCCAATTGAGTGGAGACATTGATTCACGGAAGATGGAAGGAACAATCAGGATAGGGAATGACACAGTGTTTGTTTCAATAAAAAATAAGTCAAAGTGGCTTTTGATCTGTTCGGTGGGTAGAATTGGAGGAGACAAAGAATTGAAGAGAGGACGTACAACCCATCCATAATAACAAATCGAGAAGGCAGCGACAAATTTAAATCACCGGGCAGTAGAGCAAAAGAGGATGACATGGAGGCACGAATAAAATTATTTGGGATCAGAGATAACGTGGCTGCATGAGAGTGGTTGCTTAGGTGGATAGCTTGCATGTCAAGAGAAATAAGATAGTGGGGATGAACTATTTAGGTATTATAGATGATATCCTTCATATATTTAGCATAAGGATTTACTTTAAGCATATCAGTTAAGCGCATACGTAAGAAGATAGGTCTAATCATTTCAGCAAAGCGCTCAAAATCCTCATCATCCTTTGTCTTGGATGGTTTAGGAGGAAAAGGTATGGGTTTCTAAACCCATGGTTCTCTTTCTCTACCGTGCTTCCTAGCAACAAAATCTCTTTTATCATAATGTTGATTCTTTGATTGTGGGTTATCAAGACCAACAGCAGGTTCAGTCTCTACATCATTATTATTGCTAGGTTGAGCATCAACATGAACATTATCATTAACATTATCACTAGGTTCATGTTCATCACCAGATTGTGTTTCAGCATCATAAATAGAAATATTATTGGGATTCTCGGGTGTGTCTACAACAGGTTCACTAGAAGCATGCAAAGTCCTATCGTTTTTCTTTTTCTTTCTTTTAGAAGGACTAAGTGCATCTAACTTATTTCTCTGAGAATCCTGCTCAATTCTCTTAGGGTGGCCTTCAGGATACAAAGGTTCCTGAGTCATTCTACCAGTTCTAGTAGCCACTCTAACAGAAAAATCATGTTTACTATTTAATTCATCGAGCAAATCACTTTGAGCTTTAAGTACTTGCTCTGCTTGAGTGGTAACCATAGAAGCATATTTGCTAATGATTTTAAGTTCACCTTTAACTCTAGCCATATAATCACTCAAGCATCCAATCTCGAAAGCATTATTCTTTAATTCTCTACCAACATAAGCATTAAAACTTTCTTGTCTAGCCATAAAGCCATCAAATTCATCTAAGCATGGGTTGTGAAATTTAGTAGACGGGATTTCAACTTTATCATATCTATAGAGAGAGTTTACCTTTACTACCTGTGTCGGGTTATCAAGACAATGTGTTTCTTCAACAGGCGGTATATTAAGACCATGTATTTCTTCAATAGGAGGTAAATTCTTAACATCATCAGCTTTAATACATTTTTATTTCATTGATTTCTTTGCCTCTTGCATATCTTCAGGTCTGTGAAATAGAACACCTCTCTTCTTCGGAGTTGGTTTAGGAATAGGCTCAGGAGTTGGCTCAATTGGCTCAGGAAGAGTCCAATTATTTTCGTTAGTCAACATATTATTCAATAACAATTCAGCTTGGTCGACCGTTCTTTCCCTAAAAACACAACCAGCAGAACTATCCAAGTGGTCCTTGGAAGCATCGATTAGTCCATTATAAAAGATATCAAGTATTTCATTTTTCTTAAGAGGATGATTAGGCAAAGCATTAAGTAATTGGAGAAGCCTCCCCCAAGCTTGTGGGAGACTCTCTTCTTTGATTTGCACAAAATTATATATTTCCTGCAAGGCAGCTTGTTTCTTATGAGCAGGGGAATATTTAGCAGAGAAGTAATATATCATATCCTAGGGACTACGCACACAACGAGGATCAAGAGAATTAAACCAAGTTTTAGCATCACCCTTTAATGAGAACGGAAATATCTTAAGGATATAGTAATAGCGGGACTTCTCATCACTAGTAAACAGGGTGGCTATATCATTTAACTTGGTAAGATGTGCCACAACAGTTTCAGATTCATAGCCATAAAAAGGATCATATTCAACCAAAGTAATTATCTCAGGATCAACAGAGAATTCATAATCCTTATCAGTAACAAAGATAGGTGAAGTAGCAAAAGCAGGGTCATATTTCATTCTAGCATTCAGAGTTTTCTGTTTAAGTTTAGCTAGTAATTTCTTAAGATCAAATCTATCATTGCAAGCAAAAAGATCTCTAGCAGTTTCTTCATCCAAAACATAACCCTCGGGAACAACAGGCAATTCATACTTAGGGGGAGAACCTTCATCATCACTATCTTCAATAATTTCATCATCAATAATTTCGTTCTCTCTAACACTAGCAAGTTGTTCATCAAGAAATTCACCTAATGGCACAGTAGTATCAAGCACAAAAGTAGTTTCATCATAAGTATCATGCATAGTAGAAGTGGCATCATCAATAACATGCGACATACCAGAATTCATAGCAGTAGCAGGTTTAGGTGTCGCAAGCTTACTCAAAACAGAAGGAGAATCTAGTGCAGAGCTAGATGGCAGTTCCTTACCTCCCCTCGTAGTTGAGGGAAAAATATTAGTTCTTTCATCTTTCAAGTTCTTCATAATGATGAGCAGATATAAATCCCAAGTGACTCAAAGAATAGAGCTATGCTCCCCAGCAACGGCACCAGAAAATAGTCTTGATAACCCACAAGTATAGGGGATCGCAATAGTTTTTGAGGGTAGAGTATTCAACCCAAATGTATTGATTCGACACAAGGGGAGCTAAAGAATATTCTCAAGTATTAGCAGTTGAGTTGTCAATTCAACCACACCTGGATAACTTAGTATCTGCAACAAAGTATTTAGTAGCAAAGTAGTATGATAGTAATGGTAACAGTAGCAAAAGTAACGATAGCAGTTTTGTAGTAGTTGTAACAGTAGCAACGGAAAAGTAAATAAGCAAAGCACAATATGTGAAAAGCTCGTAGGCATTGGATCAGTGATGGATAATTATGTCGGATGCGATTCCTCATGTAATAGTTATAACATAGGGTGACACAGAACTAGCTCTAGTTCATCAATGTAATGTAGGCATGTATTCTGAATATAGTCATACGTGCTTATGGAAAAGAACTTGCATGACATCTTGTGTCCTACCCTCCCGTGGCAGCAGGGTCCTAATGGAAACTAAGGGATATTAAGGCCTCCTTTTAATAGAGAATTGGACCAAAGCATTAGCACTTAGTGAATACATGAACTCCTCGAACTACGGTCATCACCAAGAAGTATCCCGATTATTGTCACTTCGGGGTTATCGGATCATAACACATAATAGGTGACTATAGACTTGCAAGATAGGATCAAGAACTCACATATATTCATGAAAACATAATAGGTTCAGATTTGAAATCATGGCACTCGGGCCCTAGTGACAAGCATTAAGCATAGCAAAGTCATAGCAACATCAATCTCAGAACATAGTGGATACTAGGGATCAAACCCTAACAAAACTAACTTGATTACATGGTAAATCTCATCCAACCCATCATCGTCCAGCAAGCCTACGATGGAATTACTCATGCACGGCGGTGAGCATCATGAAATTGGTGATGGAGGATGGTTGATGATGACGACGGTGACGAATCCCCCTCTCCGGAGCCTCGAACGGACTCCAGATCAGCCCTCCCGAGAGAGATTAGGGCTTGGCGGTAGCTCCGTATCGTAAAACGCAATGTAACTTTCTCTCTGATTTTTTTCTCTGTGAAATGGAATATATGGAGTTAGAGTTGAGGTCGATGGAGCATCAGGGGGCCCACGAGACAGGGGGCGCGCCAGGGGGAGGGGGTGAAGGAAATATGCCCTAGAGGCAATAATAAAGTTATTATTTATTTCCTCATTTCATGATAATTGTTTATTATTCATGCTAGAATTGTATTAGTCAGAAACATGATACATGTGTGAATACATAGACAAACAGAGTGTCACTAGTATGCCTCTACTTGACTAGCTCGTTAATCAAAGATGGTTATGTTTCCTAGCCATAGACATGAGTTGTCATTTGATTAACGGGATCACATCATTAGGAGAATGATGTGATTGACATGACCCATTCCGTTAGCCTAGCACTTGATCGTTTAGTATGTTGCTATTGCTTTCTTCATGACTTATACATGTTCCTGTAACTATGAGATTATGCAACTCCCGTTTACCGGAGGAACACTTTGGGTGCTACCAAACGTCACAACGTAACTGGGTGATTATAAAGGAGTACTACAGGTGTCTCCAAAGGTACATGTTGAGTTGGCATAATTCGAGAATAGGTTTTGTCACTCCGATTGTCGGAGAGGTATCTCTGGGCCATCTCGGTAATACTCATCACTTAAGCCTTGCAAGCATTGTAACTAATGAGTTAGTTATGAAATGATGTATTACAGAACGAGTAAAGAGACTTGCCGGTAACGAGATTGAACTAGGTATTGGATACCGATGATCGAATCTCGGGCAAGTAACATACCGATGACAAAGGGAACAACGTATGTTGTTATGCGGTTTGACTGATAAAGATCTTCGTAGAATATGTAGGAACCAATATGAACATCCAGGTTCTGCTATTGGTTATTGACCAAGAATAGTTCTAGGTCATGTCTACATAGTTCTCGAACCCGTAGGGTCCACACGCTTAAGGTTTCGATGACAATTATATTATGAGTTTATGAGTTTTGATGTACCGAAAGAGTTCGGAGTCCCGGATGAGATCGGGGACATGACGAGGAGTCTCGAAATGGTCGAGATGTAAAGATCGATATATTGGACGACTATATTCGGAGTTCGGAAAGGTTCCGAGTGGTTCGGGTATTTTTTGGAGTACCGGGGAGTTAGGGGAATACGGGGGAGAAGTATTGGGCCTTATTGGGCCATACGGGAAAGAGAGAGGGGCTGCCTAGGGCAGGCCGCGCGCCCCCCCAAGGCCTAGTCCGAATTGGACTAGGGGGAGGGGCTGCGCCCCCTCCTTCCTTCCCTTCTCCCTCCCCCTTCCTTGTCTCCTACTCCTAATACTTGGAAGGATTCCTAGTTGGACTAGGAAAGGGGGAATCCTATTCCCGGTGGGAGTAGGACTCCCCTAGGGCGCGCCATAGAGAGGGCCGGCCCTCCCCTCCTCCACTCCTTTATATACGAGGGCAGGGGGCACCCCATGGACACACAAGTTGATCTACGGATCGTTCCTTAGCGGTGTGCGGTGCCCCCCTCCACCATATTCCACCTCGGTCATATCGTCGCGGAGTTTAGGCGAAGCCCTGCGCCGGTAGAACATCATCATCGTCACCATGCCGTCGTGCTGACGGAACTCATCCCCGAAGCTTTACTGGATCGGAGCCCGGGGATCGTCATCGAGCTGAACGTGTGCTGAACTCGGAGGTGCCGTACGTTCGGTGCTTGGATCGGTTGGATCGTGAAGACGTACGACTACATCAACCGCGTTGTCATAACGCTTCCGCTTACGGTCTACGAGGGTACGTGGACAATACTCTTTTCTCTCGTTGCTATGCCATCATCATGATCTTGCATGTGCGTAGGAAATTTTTGAAATTACTACGTTCCCCAACAGTGGCATCCGAGCCTAGGTTTTATGCGTTGATATTATATGCACGAGTAGAACACAAGTGAGTTGCGGGCGATACAAGTCATACTGCTTACCAGCATGTCATACTTTGGTTCAGCGGTATTGTTGGATGAAGCGGCCCGGACCGACATTACGCGTACGCTTACGCGAGACTGGTTCTACCGACGTGCTTTGCACACAGGTGGCTAGCGGGTGTCAGTTTCTCCAACTTTAGTTGAACCGAGTGTGGCTATGCCTGGTCCTTGCGAAGGTTAAAACAGCACTAACTTGATGAAATATCGTTGTGGTTTTGATGCGTAGGTAAGAACGGTTCTTGCTAAGCCCGTAGCAGCCACGTAAAACTTGCAACAACAAAGTAGAGGACGTCTAACTTGTTTTTGCAGGGCATGTTGTGATGTGATATGGTCAAGACGTGATGCTATATTTATTGTATGAGATGATCATGTTTTGTAACCGAAGTTATCGGCAACTGGCAGGAGCCATATGGTTGTCGCTTTATTCTATGAAATGCAAACGCCCTATAATTGCTTTACTTTATCACTAAGCGGTAGCGATAGTCGTAGAAGCAATAGATGGCGTAAACGACAACGATGCTGCAATGGAGATCAAGGTGTCGCGCCGGTGACGATGGTGATCACGACGGTGCTTCGGAGATGGAGATCACAAGCACAAGATGATGATGGCCATATCATATCACTTATATTGATTGCATGTGATGTTTATCTATTATACATCTTATTCTTGCTTTGATTGACGGTAGCATTTTAAGATGATCTCTCACTAATTATCAAGAAGTGTTCTCCCTGAGTATGCACCGTTGCCAAAGTTTGTCGTGCCCAGACACCACGTGATGATCGGGTGTGATAAGCTCTATGTCCATCTACAACGGGTGCAAGCCAGTTTTGCACACGCAGAATACTTAGGTTAAACTTGACGAGCCTAGCATATGCAGATATGGCCTCGGAGCACGGAGACCGAAAGGTCGAGCGTGAATCATATAGTAGATATGATCAACATAGTGATGTTCACCATTGAAAACTACTCCATCTCACGTGATGATCGGTTATGGTTTAGTTGATTTGGATCACGTGATCACTTAGATGACTAGAGAGATGTCTTTCTAAGTGGGAGTTCTTAAGTAATATGATTAATTGAACTTAAATTTATCATGAACTTAGTCCTGGTAGTATTTTGCAAATTATGTTGTAGATCAATAGCTTGCGTTGTTGCTTTCATATGTTTATTTTGATATGTTCCTAGAGAAAATTGTGTTGAAAAATGTTAGTAGCAATGATGCGGATTGGATCCGTGATCTGAGGTTTATCCTCATTGCTCCACAGAAGAATTATGTCCTTGATGCACCGCTAGGTGACAAACCTATTGCAGGAGCAGATGCAAACATTATGAACGTTTGGCTAGCTCAATATGATGACTACTTGATAGTTTAGTGCACCATGCTTAATGGCTTAGAATCGGGACTTCAAAGACGTTTTGAACGTCATGGACCATATGAGATGTTCCAGGAGCTAAAGTTAATATTTCAAGCAAATAGCCGAGTTGAGAGATATAAAATCTCCAACAAGTTCTATAGCTAAAAGATGGAGGAGAATCGCTCAACTAGTGAGCATGTGCTCAGATTGTCTGGGTACTACAATCGCTTGAATCAAGTGGGAGTTAATCTTCCAGATAAAATAGTGATTGACAGAATTCTCTAGTCACCATCACCAAGTTAGTAGAACTTCATGATGAACTATAATATGCAAGGGATAACGGAAACGATTCCCAAGCTCTTCCTGATGCTAAAATCAATGAAGGTAGAAATCAAGAAAAACATCAAGTGTTGATGGTAGACAAGACCACTAGTTTCAAGAAAAGGGCAAAGGGAAGAAGGGGAACTTCAAGAAGAACGGCAAGCGAGTTGCTGCTCAAGTGAAGAAGCCCATGGCTGGTCCTAAGCCTGAGACTAAGTGCTTCTACTGCAAAGGGATTGGTCACTGGAAGCGGAACTACCCCAAGTGATTGGCGGATAAGAAGGATGGCAAAGTGAACATAAGTATATTTGATATACATGTTATTGATGTGTATTTTACTAGTGTTTATAGCAACCTCTCAGTATTTGGTACTAGTTCAGTTGCTAAGAGTAGTAACTCGAAACGGGAGTTGCAGAATAAACAGAAACTAGTTAAGGGTGAAGTGACGATGTGTGTTGAAAGTAGTTTCAAGATTGATATGATCATCATCGCACACTCCCTATACTTTCGGGATTAGTGTTGAACCTAAATAAATGTTATTTGGTGTTTGCGTTGAGCATGAATATGATTTGATCGTGTTTATTGCAATACGGTTATTCATTTAAGTAAGAGAATAAACTGTTATTCTGTTTACATGAATAAAACCTTATATGGTTACACACCCAATGAAAATGGTTCATTGGATCTCGATCGTAGTGATACACATATTCATAATATTGAAACCAAAAGATGCAAAGTTAATAATGATAGTGCAACTTATTTGTGGCACTGCCGTTTAGGTCATATTGGTGTAAAGCGCATGAAGAAACTCCATGCTGATGGGATTTTGGAATCACTTGATTATGAATCACTTGATGCTTGCGAACCATGCCTCATGGGCAAGATGACTAAGACTCCGTTCTCCGGAACAGTGGAGCGAGCAACTGACTTATTGGAAATAATACATACTGATGTATGCGATCCAATGAGTGTTGATGCTCGTGGCGGGTGTCGTTATTTTCTGACCTTCACAAGATGAATTGAGCAGATATGAGTACATCTACTTGATGAAACATAAGTCTGAAATAATTGAAAGGTTTAAAGAATTTCAGAGTGAAGTGGAAAAATCATTGTAACAAGAAAATAAAGTTTCTACGATCTGATCGCGGAGACGAATATTTGAGTTACGAGTTTGGTCTTCAATTAAAACAATGTGGAATAGTTTCACAGCTCACGTCACCTGGAACACCACAACGTTATGGTGTGTCCGAACGTCGTAACTGCACTTTATTGGATATGGTGCGATCTATGATGTCTCTTATCGGTTTTACCACTATCGTTTTGGGGTTGTGCATTAGAGACAGATGCATTCACATTTAAAAGGGCACCATCTAAATCCGTTGAGACGACACCGTATGAACTATGGTTTAGCAGTAAACCTAAGCTGTCGTTTCTTAAAGTTTGGAGTTACGATGCTTATATGAAAAAGTTTCAACCTGATAAGCTCGAACCCAAATCGGAGAAGTGTGTCTTCATAGAATACCCAAAGGAATCTGTTGGTTACTCCTTCTATCACAAATCCAAAGGCAAAACATTCGTTGCTAAAAATGGATCCTTTCTAGAGAAGGAGTTTCTCTCGAAAGAAGTGAGTGGGAGGAAAGTAGAACTTGATGAGGTAATTGTACCTGCTCCCTTATTTGAAAGTAGTTCATCATAGAAATCTGTTCCTGTGACTACTACACCAATTAGTGAGGAAGTTAATGATGATGATCATGAAACTTCAGATTAAGTTACTACAGAACCTCTTAGGTCTTCCAGAGTAAGATCCGCACCAGAGTGGTACGGTAATCCTGTTCTGGAAGTTATGTTACTAGACCATGATGAACCTACGAACTATGAAGAAGCGATGGTGAGCCCAGATTCCGCAAAATGGCTTGAGGCCATGAGATCTGAGATAAGATCCATGTATGAAAACAAAGTATGGACTTTGATTGACTTGCCCAATGATCAGCGAGACATTGAGATTAAATGGATCTTCAAGAGGAAGACGGACACTGAGAGTGTTACTATCTACAAAGCTAGAATTGTCGCAAAAGGTTTTCGACAAGTTCAAGGTGTTGACTACGATGAGAGTTTTTCACTCGTATCTATGCTTAAGTCTGTCTGAATCATGTTAGCAATTGCCACATTTTATGAAATCTGGCAAATGGATGTCAAAACTGCATTCCTTAATGGATTTTTTAAAGAAGAGTTGTATATGATGCAACCAGAAGGTTTTGTCGATACGAAAGGTGCTAACAAAATGTGCAAGCTCCAGCGATCCATCAATGGACTGGTGCAAGCATCTCGGAGTTGGAATATACGCTTTGATAAGTTGATCAAAGCATATAGTTTTAATACAGACTTGCAGTGAAGCCTGTATTTACTAGAAAGTGAGTGGGAGCACTACAGCATTTCTGATAAGTATATGTGAATGACATATTGTAGATCGGAATAATGTAGAATTATTCTTCAAAGCATAAATGAGTGTTTGAAAGGAGTTTTTCAAAGAAAGACCTCGGTGAAGCTGCTTACATATTGAGCATCAAGATCTATAGAGATAGATCAAGACGCTTGATAAGTTTTTTCAATGAGTACATACCTTGACAAGATTTTGAAGTAGTTCAAAATGGAACAGTCAAAGAAAGAGTTCTTGCCTGTGTTACAAAGTGTGAAATTGAGTAAGACTCAAAACCCGACCACGGCAGACGATAGAAAGAGAATGAAAGTCATTCCCTATGCCTTGGCCATAGGTTCTATAAAGTATGCCATGCTGTGTACCAGATCTATTGTATACCCTACACTGAGTTTGGCAAGGGAGTACAATAGTGATCTAGGAGTAGATCACTGGACGGCGGTCAAAATGATCCTTAGTGGAATAAGGATATGTTTCTCGATTATGGAAGTGACAAAAGGTTCGTCGTAAAGGGTTACGTCGATGCAAGTTTTGACACCGATCTGGATGACTCTAAGTCTCAATCTAGATACATATTGAAAGTGGGAGCAATTAGCTAGAGTAGCTCCATGCAGAGCATTGTAGACATAGAAAATTGCAAAATACATAACGAATCTGAATGTGAAAGACCCGTTGACTAAGATTCTCTCACAAGGAAAACATGATCACACCTTAGTACTCTTTGGGTGTCAATCACATAGCGATGTCAACTAGATTACTGAATCTAGTAAACCCTTTGGGTGTTGGTCACATGGCGATGTGAACTATGGGTGTTAATCACATGATGATGTGAACTATCGATGTTAATCACATGGTGTTGTGGTCTAGATTATTGACTCTAGTGCAAGTGGGAGACTGAAGAAAATATGCCCTAGAGGCAATAATAAAGTTATTATTTATTTCCTTATTTCATGATAATTGTTTATTATTCATGCTAGAATTGTATTAATCGGAAACATGATACATGTGTGAATACATAGACAAACAGAGTGTCACTAGTATGCCTCTACTTGACTAGCTCGTTAATCAAAGATGGTTATGTTTCCTAGCCATAAACATGAGTTGTCATTGATTAACGGGATCACATCATTAGGAGAATGATGTGATTGACATGACCCATTCCGTTAGCCTAGCACTTGATCGTTTAGTATGTTGCTATTGCTTTCTTCATGACTTATACATGTTCCTGTAACTATGAGATTATGCAACTCCCGTTTACCGGAGGAACACTTTGGGTGCTACCAAATGTCACAACGTAACTGGGTGATTATAAAGGAGTACTACAGGTGTCTCCAAAGGTACATGTTGAGTTGGCATAATTCGAGAATAGGTTTTGTCACTCCGATTGTCGGAGAGGTATCTCTAGGCCATCTCGGTAATACTCATCACTTAAGCCTTGCAAGCATTGTAACTAATGAGTTAGTTATGAAATGATGTATTACGGAACGAGTAAAGAGACTTGCCGGTAACGAGATTGAACTAGGTATTGGATACCGACGATCGAATCTCGGGCAAGTAACATACCGATGACAAAGGGAACAACGTATGTTGTTATGCGGTTTGACCGATAAAGATATTCGTAGAATATGTAGGAACCAATATGAACATCCAGGTTCCGCTATTGTTTATTGACCAAGAATATTTCTAGGTCACATCTACATAGTTCTCGAACCCATAGGGTCCGCACGCTTAAGGTTTCGATGACAATTATATTATGAGTTTATGAGTTTTGATGTACCGAAAGAGTTCGGAGTCCTGGATGAGATCGGGGACATGACGAGGAGTCTCGAAATGGTCGAGACGTAAAGATCGATATATTGGACGACTATAATCGGAGTTCGGAAAGGTTCCGAATGGTTCGGGTATTTTTCGAAGTACCTGGGAGTTACGGGAATACGGGGGAGAAGTATTGGGCCTTATTGGGCCATACGGGAAAGATAGAGGGGCTGCCTAGGGCAGGCCACGCGCCCCCCCAAGGCCTAGTCCGAATTGGACTAGGGGGAGGGGCTGCGCCCCCTCCTTCCTTCCCTTCTCCCTCCCCCTTCCTTGTCTCCTACTCCTAATACTTGGAAGGATTCCTAGTTGGACTAGGAAAGGGGGAATCCTACTCCCGGTGGGAGTAGGACTCCCCTAGGGCGCGCCATAGAGAGGGCCGGCCCTCCCCTCCTCCACTCCTTTATATACGGGGGCAGGGGGCACCCCATGGCCACACAAGTTGATCTACGGATCGTTCCTTAGCCGTGTGCGGTGCCCCCCTCCACCATATTCCACCTCGGTCATATCGTCGCGGAGTTTAGGCAAAGCCCTGCGCCGGTAGAACATCATCATCGTCACCACGCCGTCGTGCTGACGGAACTCATCCCCGAAGCTTTACTGGATCGGAGCCCGGGGATCGTCATCGAGCTGAACTTGTGCTGAACTCGGAGGTGCCGTACGTTCGGTGCTTGGATCGGTCGGATCGTGAAGACGTACGACTACATCAACCGCGTTGTCATAACGCTTTCGCTTATGGTCTACGAGGGTACGTGGACAATACTCTTTTCTCTCGTTGCTATGCCATCACCATGATCTTGCATGTGCGTAGGAAATTCTTGAAATTACTCCGTTCCCCAACAGGGGGCGCGCCCCCACCCTCATGGACAGGGTGTGGGCCCCCTGGCCTCGATTCTTTCGCCAATATTTTTTATATTTTCCAAAAGTTATCTCCGTGGATTTTCAGGTCATTCCGAGAACTTTTGTTTTCTGCACAATAAACAACACCATGGTAGTTCTGCTGAAAACAACATCAGTCTGGGTTAGTTTCATTCAAATCATGCAAGTTAGAGTCCAAAACAAGGGCAAAAGTGTTTGGAAAAGTAGATACGTTGGAGACATATCAGTCGCTAAGACGCTTTGCCCCATGGTGGGCGCCAACTGTCGTGGTACTAAGTCTGATAGTAAGTATAGGGGGTACAAATGAGGAGGCAAGGTCCTAGCTACGGCAAGGTTGTAAGAAAGTGTTTACGAGTTCAGGACCCTCTCGGAGGAGGTAAAAGCCCTACGCCTTGGTGCCCGGAGGTGGTCGACTGGATTATATGAGTGTGTCTTACAGGGGGTGCGAACCCTTGTGCCAGAGGAGGGGTGGCTTATATAGAGTTCGCCAGGACCCTAGCCATCCCCCGTTACAGAGCATTCAATGTACATAAAGATGGGGCGTTACTGGTAACGCCAACCTTAAGTGCCTTAAATGACCTTAAAGACTACGAAGTGAATGCTTGCCCGTTGCTGTTCAGAGTGACTCCTGGTCTTTAGTAGGTCGAGTGGTTGACTGGTCGCGTGACTTCGGGAAGGAGGGGTACCCAAGTGGTTGATTAGTCGAGTGGATCGCACTCGACGCCTTTATTGGGTGTTCCCTGTTGTCTCTTGAACTTCTTTGCTTCTAGGGTAGTGACCTTGGGTAGGACGTATAGGTCAGGCCTATGACCCTACCCTAGGTCTGTATCATCATCAGCCACCATGCTAGATTGTTCTAGAGACTTCCTTTTTTAATTGCTCAGCAATGAGGTTGTGGGAGATAAGGATGTGGAGAGAGGTGCGGGTATCTTTTGTAAAATTATCATAGTTTGCTTTCTATCCATCGGATATAGATTGGACAGTCTATATTACAAGATGGCAGGCACACCATCATCGTCAACTCAGTTTTTTATAAGGGTAGAGATGATAAGTTTGCTAACTACTAAAGTAAAGTGGAATTTGTCCATGTTATACAAGTAAATTAAGGTGATTGTTTATCATACGGGTAAGGTTGGATGAAGGGTGGTAGGAACAAATGCTCCACCTCGAGCATGTATGTGTGA
>NC_041387.1:314195515-314200147 GCF_002162155.2 Triticum dicoccoides | reverse complement strand
TGTGTGTTTGTGTGTGGGGGGGTAGGTGTGTGTGTGTGTGTGTCACGGGGTCCTCGGTGGTGGATGTAATTTAAGTGTGCATGCTTCATCATAGAGAGGTGATGTGTATGGCAGAGGCCACCAACGATGGGGTGCGAGAGAGAAAAGGCCCGTAGAGGGGGAAGGTAAGGTGTGTGCGTGTGAGAGGAGTCGACATCGAGAGAACGTGTTTGTTCAAGAGATACTGAGGAAGACTACTATATATCGATGGTGCATGTAGGCGGGAATTAAACGAAGGGATGGTCTTATTGGTTTCGGGGATATAGGGTAAGAGCGAGAGGGGGGTAGCTAGAAGGAGATTGTTAAGTGTGAGTGTGTGTCTTACCCATCCAGGGGAAGTTATGTGCACACAAGAAGAGAACGATTCGATGTGGCATTAGGGTTGAGGGTAATTAACTATGTATGGAGACATAGAGACCTTGAACGTGCATGTGTGAGAGGTATACATGTATACATGGGATGTGTGTGTGTGCGCGCGTGCATGATCGAGATAAAAGAAAGAAGACATAAGTCATAAGATCAACGACATGGGAGAGACGCATCGGTATGACAATATACATGCATGTGAGAATGTACGGAAGAAGGCCCGACAATTGAGCATATGTTTTTGTCTTTAAGAGATAGTAGCATGGGCTGGAGCATGCATCTATGGCGAGCAGAGGGAGTGAGACACAACGATTGTGAAAAAGAGATCAACCTATAAATGCATATGTATGGAGAGACATATATAGTGTGGGTGATAGGAAGCAAGACTGCGTCCGAGAAAGAAATGTTGACAGAGAAACTACAGATAGATACAGAGATGGAGATGCTAGCTAGAGGGACATGTGCTAGTTTGAGTGTTGGAGATGACCGCCAGGTAGTTCAGAGGGTGAAGTTATGTGTGTGTGAGAGAAAGATAAAAGGAGGGAACTTGACTGCATGTAGAGAGAAACATATGTAGTGCGTGATAGGAAGCAAGAGTGAGGGCGAGAAAGAAGGTTGGTGGAGAAACAGACAAATAGAAAGATAAAGATGCTAGCTAGTGTGCGTTAGAGATAGGAGTCGAGTGGAACAGAAGGCTGAGTTATGTGTGTGGGTGTGAGAGAGATAAGAGAGGGTGCATGTGAGTCACATGCAAACAAATATCAGAGATAAATGAGATCCCGAGAGACGGACTTTTGTGTCTGCGAGAGAGAAAGATATTTCATAACGAGAGTGATAGCTAGAGAGACATATGAGGGAACGCAAGATATCTCGAGGGGGAGAGAGTGTGTGTGAGTGACATACAAGAGAACAGTGGAGAAATATGAGACCCTGGGAGACAGAGTTTGTGTTTGTGTGTGAGAAAGAGATATTTAAGAGGAAGAGTCTGTCACGCCCAATATGCGATACTATCCTAAAGAGACACGAAGGTCCCACCAAGGATAGAACCGCATATTGAAACGCTTTTGCAAGGTGGATATCATTACATCAACATTACATATTAGATGGGGATACATACAAAAGGCATACAATGCCACACAAATACAACATCATCTTGCATAAGAGCACCATCCGACTACGGATGAACACAAACAGAAACTCAACCGACATCCACCCTGCTAGCCCAGGCTGCCGACCTCGAACCTATCCCCTGATTGAAGAAGAAGCAGAAGAAGAACTCCAAAACAAGTAAACATCGCTCTCGCGTCATGATCATCGCATAACCTATACCTGCAACTATTGTTGTAGTAATCTGTGAGGCACGAGGACTCAGCAATCCCATTACCATGGGTATCAAGACTAGCAAAGCTTAATGGGAAAGGAAGCGGTATAGTGGTGAGGTTGCAGCAGCGACTAAGCATATATGGTGGCTAACATACGCAAATGAGAGCGAGAAGAGAAGCAAACAGAACAGTCGTGAAGCTAGTAATGATCAAGAGGTGATCCTGATCCTACTTACGTCAAACATAACCCAAAACCGTGTTCACTTCCCAGACTCCGCCAAAAAGAGACCATCACGGCTACACACGTGGTTGATGCATTTTAATTCGTATCTGGTGTCAAGTTATCTACAACCAGACTTAAAAAATTCCCATCTGCCACATAACCGCGGGCACGACTCTCGAAAGTTTATACCCTCCAGGGGTGTCCCAACTTAGCCCATCACAAGCTCTCACGGTCAACGAAGGATATTCCTTCTCCCAGGAAGACCCGATGAGTCTCGGAATCCCGTTTTACAAGACATTTCGACAATGGTAAAACAAGACCAGCAAAGCGGCCCGATGTGCCGACAATCTCGATAGGAGCTGCACATATCTCGTTCTCAGGGCAACACCGGATAAGTCAAGCTACGAGTAAAACCAGCCCTCAAGTTTCCCCGAGGTGGCCCTGCAGGCTGCTCGGTTCGGACCAGCACTTAGAGAAGCACTGGCCCGGGGGGGCTAAAATAAAGATGACCCTCGGGTTGGCCGACCCAAGGGAAGGGTATAGGTGGTGGTGAGGCAAATGGTAAAACCAAGGTTGGGCCTTGCTGGAGGAGTTTTATTCAAAGCGAACTGTCAAGGGGGTCCCATAAATCATCCAACCGTGTAAGGAACGCAAAATCAAGGAACATAACACCAGTATGACGGAAACTAGGGCGGCAAGAGTGGAACAAAACACCAGGCATAAGGCCGAGTCTTCCACCCTTTACCAAGTATATAGATGCATTTATTAAATAAGAGATATTGTGATATCTCAACAAAACCCTGTCCACCATGGAGCAATCTTCAACTTCACCTGCAACTAACCACGCTATAAGAGGGGTTGAGCAAAGCGGTAACATAGCCAAACAACGGTTCACTAGGAAGGGTGAAAAGGTTAGAGGCTGACATGGCAATTTGGGGAGGCTTGAAGAACAAGTGATAGGTAGAGCAGCAAAGCGATATAACGAAGCAACTAGCATAGCAATGATAGTAATGAGATCCAAGGTGACGGTCATCTTGCCTGAAATCCCGCTAGGAAGAAGAACGAGTCCATGAAGAAGACGAACGGGAGTAGTCGAACGAATCCTCACTTTCGCAACATTACCGGAACTAAGAAGCAACACCAGAAAGAAACAAACAACATGGTAAATGCACAAGCATAAACATGGCATGATGCACAAACGAGTATGATGCATGTCCGGTTTAATGAGGCATGGCATGGCAAAGTGCAACAAACAACACTACTAATTAAGTGGAGCTAAATATGCAACGAGTTGCATGTTGACAAAACACCACATCAATTATTTAGTTCTCTCTTGTTTATGTACCCAACAATATTAAATGTTGTTAAACATGGCAATGGGTGAAGCATAAGAAAATTACCTATCTAGGCATGTTTATATGAGGCCGGAACAACAAACAACAATTCCGGAAAATCCCCATATGCATATTTTGAATTTGGTACTGTTCTGCCCTAAAACATATTTATTTTTGTTAAACAGGAAAATAAAGTCCACCATGTTAAACTAGGCATTTTTCCACCCCATTTACATATAAAGTTTACTAAAATTGGAGCTACAGTTATTTAGTTATGAAATAAATCATTTTAGCATGGCATTTAAGCAAATTTAACCAAACGGCATTTTAAACATTTTTAACATAGATGAAAGTAGCATATTATGAAACTAGATGAAAAACTAAGCATTTTACATGTTTACAACATTTTAATCCGATGCACGGTTCATGAGTTATTATATGCATGATGCTTAGGGGGTTTTCTGTAAAATAGTAAACTCTGGATAATTAGCTAAAATTGCAGGCAGAAAAAAAGGTACTAGGCTGAAATAGTGGGCGGCTGGGTGCTCACCAAGGTGCAAGGCCCGAGTCGGTGTGTAACGCCCCGGATCCGATGCGCCAGGTGTCCTTCAGTTATTCGCCGTCATTGCCATGTCATTTGCTTGCGTATTGCATATTGTCATGTCATCATGTGCATTTCATTTTGCATACGTGTTCGTCTCATGCATCCGAGCCTTTTCCCCGTTGTCCGTTTCGCGATCCGGCACTCCTATGCCATCCGGCGTTCCCCTTTCGTCTCTCATTGTGAGCGGGTATTAAACTTTCTCGGAATGGACCGAGTCTTGCCAAGCGGCCTTGGTATAGCACCGGTAGACCGCCTGTCAAGTTTCGTGCCATTTGGAGGTCGTTTGGTACTCCAACGGTTAACCGGGTAACCGTAAAGCCCCCTCTCTCTTTGCAGCCCAACACCTCTTCCCAAGTGGCCCAAAACCCATCTAACTCCCCTCCATGCTCTCGGTCGTTCGATCATGATCGTGTGGGCGAAAACTGCTCCTCATTTGGACTCTCCTAGCTCCCTCTACCTATATATATATATATATGTGATTCCCCCCCGAAATCCCGCAGTCCAAACCCTAGAATTTCCCCTCGCGCCGCCGGACGTTTCCTCCCTCCGCGCCCGGACATGTTCACCGCCTCTGGACAAAAATCGCTGCCGCCCCGTAGCCACTGGCCGCGCGCCACGTGGCACTCCCGCCGCCTCCGCCGTCCGGCCCGCCCGGCCCGCGGCTGGCCCGCGCGGCCCGCGCGCCCGCGCCGCCGCGGCCGAGCGCGCCTGCGCCTCCGCCCGTCGCCGCCACCTCGCCGGAGT
>NC_041387.1:314187914-314195167 GCF_002162155.2 Triticum dicoccoides | reverse complement strand
CCTCCTCGCATCGCGCCGGACTCGCGCCCTCCGCGCCCCGTCCGGCCGGAGCGCCTCCGCCCGGCCGCGCCTCTCCCTCCCCGCCGACAGGGGCACCGCGGCCCGAGCTCCCCGCCGGAGCTCCGCTCCTCGCCGGACGCCGCCGCCGCCATCCTCCGCCACTGCGTCCCCGCGCCACCCCTCGCCGGGATCCGGCCGGATCCAGCGAGATCCGGCCTGGATCTGCCTCCCCGGCACCTTCCCCGTCCAACTCCGGCGAAAAGACCGGCGAACCTCGAAGCTCGTGCCTCGGATCTGGATCTGGAAGAAGAGGTTGACCCCAAATTTTCGTCCAAGTCCCCAGATTCCAGTATTTTTATGGCATGTTCGACGCATCATATTTCTGCATCCGTAGCTCCATTTTGTGCGTGTAATATGTCAAATTGTTCGCCTCAAAGAGTACATCATTTCATTCCATTGAATCATATTCATTTGAGGTCATCTTGATGCCTGAATCATCGTTGTAAGAGTGGTTCATGATGTTTTCTGCTGTCTGTTATCAGAATGAGCTCATTTGTCATTTTTGCCATGATTGATGTGTGCATCCTATGAGGTTGATGTCTACATGTGTTTTGAACTATGCTATGTCTTCTTTACAAAGGTGCTTACCATGCATTTTTGTGATCAATGTGGTGACTAGCACAAGCATGCAAACTAGGCAGCGTGATGTTGCTGATTTTAGTCCCTGTTCTGCTGTTATTTTCATGCCATGTAAACTTGATGCTACAGAGAGATCCATGCATATTTTGAGATACTTCAGTAAGGGTGTTTTGAACAATAGGTTATTGTCTATCCATTAATGCCCTTTTTTGCAATTATGGAGTAGTCTAGCGTGTTATTTTCATGCTCTACTTTAGCTTCAAAATGTTTCCTGGCAGATTGTTTACGTGTTATTCAATTTGGCCAAGCTTGTTGTAGTTGATCCTTGCATGCTATGGAATTGTTCTTGCCTTGGTTGGTTACACAAACATGTCTTCTTGATGATGCTATGCTTATCTTGTCATGAATTGACTTGTGGTGAGTGAATCGAGCTTGTTAAGTAGTGTACATGATGTTGCTGTTTTGCTAGGCTGAATCTGTTATTTCGTGATGCTATATAAACCTGCTGCTACTAATCATTCTATACATTATCTGGAGATGTTCTATAAACATGTTTTGATTTACATGTCATCCTCTATCCATCCATGCCCATAGTTGCATTTATAGGTTCCTTTAGCTTGTGGTAATCTTGCTCTAAAGTTGCTTCATAATGTTGTTGTCAGCCTGTTAACATTAAGTTCAGTTGTTTCCATGTGTTTTCCTAGTGATCCATGCACCCTATGACCTTGCTATTGCCATGCTTAGCTTCACAAATATGCCTTCTTACTGTTGGTTGCCTTGTCATGCGATGTTTTGCTCTTTAGTGAGTTGCACAAGCTCATCTACATGCCTTCATAATTCTGTTTCTGCCATGTTTGAATCTGTATTATAACTTGCTATGTTTACGTGGGTGCCATCATATTTTCTGGTCCTTTTTGGCTTATGGTCAGTAAGGGACTTTTGATATATGCATTTAGTAGATTCATGCCATGTCTTGTTTTGCTATTAGAAGTTCCTGTAACATGTTGTTTGATAGCTCTGAACATTGCATCGTGATGTTATTTTCTGCAAAGTCTGGAATTGTTATAACTTGCAATCTTACCATGTGTGTTTGAGCATGTTCTAGTGATTTCTGGAGTTAGCTCAGTGTTCATGTTTTGTAATGCTTTACTTGTACATCATGCCCATGTCTTTTGTTTTCATGTTGAGATGCTGTAGCTTGTTGTTTTGATGCTTGCAATATGCCTAGTTGCTGTTTTGGACGGCTTGTCCTTTTAACTTGTATAGTGTGTGTGTGTTGAACCGTTGCTCCGTTTTGAGTGTGCTCTATATGAAACTTGCTTAGAATTGCATGTAGTTTCATATTATCATGTTGCATCATTGTTTTGAGGTGTTTGCTTGATGTTTGGGTGCATTTTGCATCAATGCCATGTTTGACTTGTTTTGCTCATATCTTCTAGACCGTAGCTCCGAACTAAATGAACTTTATATGTAACTTGACTAGAATCTCGTGTAGATCATCTTTGTGCATCTTAACTTGCCGTTTAACAACTTGAACATAAGTTTATTCAGATATGGACCAATTTCGAAATATGCATATGAGCGCTTACCGGAATTGTTATATGTTGTTCCCGGCGTCATTTAAACTTGCCTTGATGTGTTGCTCTTGTTTGCATCATATCTTACCATGAGTAGCTTCATGTAGCTTTGTCATGCATCATGCTTGTGTGTGCATCATGCCTTGTTCATGTGTGGTGTGTTTACCATGTTGTGTGCTTCTTCTCGATAGTTCCCGTTCCGTTGCGATCGTGAGGATTCGTTCGTCTACGCTTGGTTCGGCTTCATCCGTTCGTCTTCTTCATGGACTCGTTCTTCTTCCTTGCGGGATTTCAGGCAAGATGACCGCTACCCTGGATCTCACTACTATCATTGCTATGCTAGTTGCTTCGTCCTATCGCTATGCTGCGCTACCTATCACCTGTTTATCAAGCAATCCCAAATTGCCATGAACCTCTAACCTTTGACACCTTTCCTATGCAAACCGTTGTTTGGCTATGTTACCGCTTTTGCTCAGCTCCTCTTATAGCGTTGCTAGTGGCAGGTGAAGTTGAAGATTGCTCCATGGTGGACAGGATTTTGGTTGGGATATCACAATATCTCATATATTATTATTAATGCATCTATATATTTGGTAAAGGGTGGAAGACTCGGCCTTTTGCCTGGTGTTTTGTTCCACTCTTGCCGCCCTAGTTTCCGTCATACCGGTGTTATGTTCCCGGATTTTGCGTTCCTTACGCGGTCGGGTGATTAATGGGACCCCCTTGACAGTTCGCTTTGAATAAAACTCCTCCAGCAAGGCCCAACCTTGGTTTTACCATTTGCCTCACCTAGCCCTTTTCCCTTGGGAGTCGCGCTCTCGAGGGTCATCTTTATTTTATCCCCCCCCCCGGGCCAGTGCTCATTGTGAGTGTTGGTCCAATCTGTCAACCGCCGGTGGCCACCAGGGGCAACTCTGGGCTGGCCTACCGGAAGTTTGGACAATCCGGTGTGCCCTGAGAACGAGATATGTGCAGCTCCTATCGGGATTTGTCGGCACAGTGGGAGGCTTTGCTGGTCTTGTTTTACCATTGTCGAAATGTCTTGTAAACCGGGATTCCGAGTCTGATCGGGTCTTCCTGGGAGAAGGTCTATTCCTTCGTTGATCGCGAGAGCTTGTCATGGGCTAAGTTGGGACACCCCTGCAGGGTATAATCTTTCGAAAGCCATGCCTGCGGTTATAGGCAGATGGGAATTTGTTAATGTCCGGTTGTAGACAACTTGACACCAGATCCGAATTAAAACACATCAACTGCATGTGTAGCCGTGATGGTCTCTTCTCGGTGGAGTCCGGGAAGTGAACACGGTTTTTGGGTTATGTTCGACGTAAGTAGGAGTTCAAGATCACTTCTTGATCATTACTAGTTGACGACCGTTCCTTTTTCTCTCTTCTCGCTCTTATTTGCGTATGTTAGCCACCATATATGCTTAGTCGCTGTCGCAGCCTCACCACTTTACCCCTTCCTTTCCTTTAAGCTTTGCTAGTCTTGATACCCATGGTAATGGGACTGCTGAGTCCTCGTGGCTCACAGATTACTACAACAACAGTTGCAGGTACATGTTATGCGATGATCATGACGTGAGAGCGATGTTTACTTGTATTGGAGTTCTTCTTTTGCTTCTTCTTCGATCAGGGATAGGTTCCAGGTCGGCAGCCTAGGCTAGCAGGGTGGATGTCATTTGAGTTTCTGTTTGTGTTTCATCCGTAGTCGGATGATGCTCTGATGTATTGTGATGTTGTATCCATGTGGCATTGTATGCCTTATGTATGTATCCCCATCTATTATGTAATGTTGATGTAATGATATCCACCTTGCAAAAGCGTTTCAATATGCGGGTCTATCCTTGGTGGGACCTTCGAGTTCCTTTTGGATAGGGTCACATATTGGGCGTGACAAGTTGGTATCAGAGCCTCGACCGACCCTAGGAGCCCCCTTGATTGATCGTGTAGTCTGGCCGATGTTGAGTCTAGAAGAAAACTGATTTCTGAGTCTAGTTATATCGGAGAGTAGGAATTCTTTTTACTCCTCAGCCCCTTCGTCGCTCTGGTAAGGAATCTTGACGTAGGTGTTTTGAAATACTCCTCTTCCCCTTCAATTTTTTCTTTAGGATCACGCAGTTGGTTTTTCGATCGTTGTTCCTCAGCTCTTTTCATCCGGTGCATTTCTCGTCAAGTTGACTCGAGCCTCTTCATCTTTGAGTGCAATCCTCAGTTGTTTTCTTTTCCCACCCGCCCTCCCTGTTCTTCTTCTCGGAACCGGAGTCCGTAATCGATTATCCATCCTACTTGTGCGAAGTCTTTGCTTTCTTTTCTCAGTGATTTCAACCGGTGTTTCTCTTCAAGATATTCATCGTTTCCCCTTCCAAGTTGCTTTTGATTTCCCGCCCTCCCACCCTTTTCTTCCCGGAGCCTGAGTCTGTTTCGAGCATCGATTTCATTCGTGTGGAACCTCTTCAGTCTTTCATTAATTATTTCAACCGGTGAATTCTCGTCTCGGTGGACATTCTTCATCTCTTTTCCGGTGGATTCAATTCTAATTTTTGGTAGTGATTTCATTCTTTCCCTCAGCTCAAGTGTTTTCCCTGCTCGTTTGCCTCCCGCCAGATTGTCATTCCGGAGTGTTCAAGACATCTCAGGAGATTCGTCTCTGTTTGAATTGATTTGAGGTTGTCACCTCATTCAAATATTTCTATTGTTCCGGTGCATCATCTATCTGTTCAATAATCCTTTTCAATGGTGCTTCTTTTCAGTGGGCCCTAACCCACAGGTCTTTTCCCAGGATCTTACCTGACTCTTCTAATTCTCCCGGAGTTATTCTCAATTCTTTTCAAGTGTGACGTAAGAATGGATTTCATCAGTCAGATGCTTTTCCAAGATCTCGTTCAAATTCTTTTCATTGTTGGCTCAAACCCCTTCGTTTTCATTCTACCAGAGTATCTCAGTAATTTTGGTGGTGTTTTCTCGTCGTCATTTGAAGATAGAAGAAGAGTTCCTTCTAAATCTTGTTCATTCTCTCGAATATTCGTGGTTCGAGCTTCATATCATCCTCTCGAATTATTTCAGTTTGTCAGATATTCTTTTCTTACCTATCCGGAGTATGTCAGAAGTTGTTTTCCCATTTCTTTTCACCGGAGGCCGTCGTTCCAGAAGAATTCTTCGCCCTCATCATTCCAGCTATCGTCCTCTAATTATCCCGGTGCTTCATTCAAGGGTTCTTTAATCAGCTCATGATCTCTTTGTTCTTCTGCATATAAATCCCCTCAAGCATATTTGCCTTCTAATTCTTCTGGTGATTCATTCTTTTTCGTCAGTCATTTTCGAATTCTACCGGTGGTTCGTTCAAGATTCTTTTTCTTCGATTATCATTTTTATCCATTCGTTCCTTCAATCCTACTGGTGGTTCATGAAGACTTTCTCAAGTTCGCGCTATATCTCTTCTCAATCTTTTTCAAGAAGAATAAGTAGTATGTGAAATCCATTGTTTGTCATCAATTTATTTTGATGAAGGATAAGCATACAATAAATCTTATTCTTATTTCATCAGAGTGATTAATCCCTTCCTACAGAGTTTGTTCTTAATGAATAAATTCTAGTTCCAAGTGTTTTCATCTTTTCTTTCCAGAGTTCAATTTCCTCGGTCATTTCGTCGGAACCTCAACCTAAATCATCGCAAGGCTCATCTTATTCTTTCATCCTTCATCTTCTTTTGTTACTGGAGTTCTTCGTGGTGGTTTCCATGATTTAATTCATTCTTCAAGAGTTCATCAAGATTCTTGTCGATGGAGTTCAAGTATCTTTTCTTCTTGCATCTCAAAGTGCAATTAATTCTCCATATTCTTTAGAATTGGAGTTTTGCATTTCTTCGTTCTTCTCAGATATTCAAATCCATTCAATCCTTCCTTCCAAGTTCTTTTCAATTCTTTCAATTCTTCCGGAGGCATTGTGTTGTTCATCTCGTCAAGTGCCATCCCATCTTGTGAAGTTCTTGTTCTATTCTTTCCTTGTTCAACCGGAGTGCTGCCTAAATCATTTCAGTCTTATTCGTTTCTCATCTCGTTCTAACCGGAGTGTTTCATAGTCTATCTGATTCAGTGAGCCTTCGATTCTCGTCATTCTCGTCGTTCCTCTCTTCTTCTCGAGTGCTCTCGATTCTTTGCTTCTTTACTCGAGTTCTTGTTTCACTTCATCCATTTTTCCCTTCCGTCTTGGTCCTAAGATCTCGGGACGAGATCTCTTGTTAGTGGAGGAGTGTTGTAACGCCCCGGATCCGATGCGCCAGGTGTCCTTCAGTTATTCGCCGTCATTTCCATGTCATTTGCTTGCGTGTTGCATATTGTCATGTCATCATGTGCATTTCATTTTGCATATGTCTTCGTCTCATGCATCCGAGCCTTTTCCCCGTTGTCCGTTTCGCGATCCGGCACTCCTATGCCATCCGGCGTTCCCCTTTCATCTCTCATTGTGAGCGGGTATTAAACTTTCTCGGAATGGACCGAGTCTTGCCAAGCGGCCTTGATATAGCACCGGTAGACCGCCTGTCAAGTTTCGTGCAATTTGGAGGTCGTTTGGTACTCCAACGGTTAACCGGGTAACCGTAAAGCCCCCTCTCTCTTTGCAGCCCAACACCCCTTCCAAAGTGACCCAAAACCCATCTAACTCCCCTCCATGCTCTCGGTCGTTCGATCACGATCGTGTGGGCGAAAACCGCCCCTCATTTGGACTCTCCTAGCTTCCTCTACATATATATATGTGATTTCCCCCGAAATCCCGCAGTCCAAACCCTAGAATTTCCCCTCGCGCCGCCGGACGTTTCCTCCCTCCGCGCCCGGACATGTTCGCGCCTCCGGACAAAAATCGCCGCCGCCCCGCAGCCACTGGCCGTGTGCCACGTGGCAGTCCCGCCGCCTCCGCCGTCCGGCCCGCCGGGCCCGCGGCTGGCCCGCGCGGCCCGCGCGCCCGCGGCGCCGCGGCCGAGCGCGTCCGCGCCTCCGCCCATCGCCGCTGCCTCGCCGGAGTGCTCCCGCGCCACCGCCCACCG
>NC_041387.1:314158846-314187142 GCF_002162155.2 Triticum dicoccoides | reverse complement strand
CTGCCCGCGCGCCTCCTCGCGTCGCGCCGGACCCGCGCCCTCCGCGCCCCGTCCGGCCGGAGCGCCTCCGCCCGGCCGCGCCTCTCCCTCCCCGCCTGCAGGGGCACCGCGGCCCGAGCTCCCCGCCGGAGCTCCGCTCCTCGCCGGACGCCGCCGCCGCCTTCCTCCGCCACCGCGACCCCGCGCCACCCCTCGCCGGGATCCGGCCGGATCCGGCGAGATCCGGCCCGGATCCGCCTCCCCGGCACCTTCCCCGTCCAACTCCGGCGAGAATACCAGCGAACCTCGAAGCTCGTGCCTCGGATCTGGATCTGGAAGAAGAGGTTGACCCCAAATTTTCGTCTAAGTCCCCATATTCCAGTATTTTTATGGCATGTTCGACGCATCATATCTCTGCATCCGTAGCTCCGTTTTGTGCATGTAATATGTCAAATTGTTCGTCCCAAAGAGTACATCATTTCATTCCATTGCATCATATTCATTTGAGGTCATCTTGATGCATGAATCATCGTTGTAAGAGTGCTTCATGATGTTTTCTGCTGTCTGTTATCAGAACGAGCTCATTTGTCATTTTTGCCATGATTGATGTGTGCATCCTATGAGGTTGCTGTCTACATGTGTTTTGAACTATGCTATGTCTTCTTTACAGAGGTGCTTACCATGTATTTTTGTGATCAATATGGTGACTAGCAGAAGCATGCAAACTAGGCATCGTGATGTTGCTGATTTTAGTCCATGTTCTGCTGTTATTTTCATGCCATGTAAACTTGATGCTACAGAGAGATCCATGCATATTTTGAGATACTTCAGTAAGGGTGTTTAGAACAATAGGTTATTGTCTATCCATTCATGCCCTTTGTTGCAATTATGTAGTAGTCTAGTGTGTCATTTTCGTGCTGTATTTTTGCTTCAAAATGTTTCCTGGCAGATTGTTTACGTGTTATTCAATTTGGCCAAGCTTGTTGTAGTTGATCCTTGCATGCTATGGAATTGTTCTTGCCTTGGTTGGTTACAAAAACATGTCTTCTTGATGATGCTATGCTTATCTTGTCATGGAATGACTTGTGGTGAGTGAATCGAGCTTGTTAAGTAGTGTACATGATGTTGCTGTTTTGATAGGCTGAATCTGTTATTTCGTGATGCTATATAAACCTGCTGCTACTAATCATTCTATGCATAATCTGGAGATGTTCTATAAACATGTTTTTATCTACATGTCATCCTCTATCCATCCATGCCCCTGGTTGCATTTATAGGTTCCTGTAGCTTGTGTTAATCTTGCTCTAAAGTTGCTTCATAATGTTGTTATCAGCCTGTTAACATTAAGTTCAGTTATTTCCACGTGTTTTCCTAGTGATCCATGCACCCTATGACCTTGCTATTGCCATGCTTAGCTTCACAAATATGCCTTCTTACTGTTGGTTGCCTTGCCATGCCATGTTTTGCTCTTTAGTGAGTTGCACAAGCTCATCTACATGCCTTCATAATTCTGTTTCTGCCATGTTTGAATCTGTATTATAACTTGCTATGTTTACGTGGGTGCCATCATATTTTCTGATCCTTTTTGGCTTATGGTCAGTAAGGGACTTTTGATCTATGCATTTAGTAGATTCATGCCATGTCTTGTTTTGCTATTATAAGTTCCTGTAACATGTTGTTTGATAGCTCTGAACATTGCATCGTGCTGTTATTTTCTGCAAAGTCTGGAATTGTTATAACTTGCAATCTTACCATGTGTGTTTGAGCATGTTCTAGTGATTTATGGAGTTAGCTCAGTGTTCATGTTTTGTAATGCTTTACCTGTACATCATGCCCATGTCTTTTGTTTTCATGTTGAGATGATGTAGCTTGTTGTTTTGATGCTTGCAATATGCCTAGTTGCTGTTTTGGACGGCTTGTCCTTTTAACTTGTATAGTGTGTGTGTGTTGAACCGTTGCTCCGTTTTGAGTGTGCTCTATATGAAACTTGCTTAGAATTGCATGTAGTTTCATATTATCATGTTGCATCCTTGTTTTGAGGTGTTTGCTTGATGTTTGGGTGCATTTTGCATCAATGCCATGTTTGACTTGTTTTGCTCATATCTTCTAGACCGTAGCTCCGAACTAAATGAACTTTATATGTAACTTGATTAGAATCTCGTGTAGATCATCTTTGTGCATATTAACTTGCTGTTTCACAACTTGAACATAAGTTTATTCAGATCTGGACCAATTTCGAAATATGCATATGAGCGCTTACGGGAATTGTTATATGTTGTTCCCGGCCTCATTTAAACTTGCCTTGATGTGTTGCTCTTGTTTGCATCATCTCTTTCCATGAGTAGCTTCATGTAGCTTTGTCATGCATCATGCTTGTGTGTGCATCATGCCTTGTTCATGTGTGGTGTGTTTACCATGTTGTGTGCTTCTTCTCGATAGTTCCCGTTTCGTTGCGATCATGAGGATTCGTTCGTCTACGCTTGGTTCGGCTTCCTCCGTTCGTCTTCTTCATGGACTCGTTCTTCTTCCTTGCGGGATTTCAGGCAAGATGGCCGCTACCCTGGATCTCACTACTATCATTGCTATGCTAGTTGCTTCGTTCTATCGCTATGCTGCACTACCTATCACCTGTTTATTAAGCCATCCCAAATTGCCATGAACCTCTAACCTTTGACACCTTTCCTATGCAAACCGTTGTTTGGCTATGTTACCGCTTTTGCTCAGCCCCTCTTATAGCGTTGCTAGTGGCAGGTGAAGTTGAAGATTGCTCCATGGTGGACAGGATTTTGGTTGGGATATCACAATATCTCATATATTATTATTAATGCATCTATATATTTGGTAAAGGGTGGAAGACTCAGCCTTTTGCCTGGTGTTTTGTTCCACTCTTGCCGCCCTAGTTTCTGTCATACTGGTGTTATGTTCCCGGATTTTGCGTTCCTTACGCGGTCGGGTGATTTATGGGACCCCCTTGACAGTTCGCTTTGAATAAAACTCCTCCAGCAAGGCCCAACCTTAGTTTTACCATTTGCCTCACCTAGCCCTTTTCCCCTTGGGAGTCGCGCTCTCGAGGGTCATCTTTATTTTATCCCCCCCGGGCCAGTGCTCGTTGTGAGTGTTGGTCCAACCTGTCAACCGCCGGTGGCCACCAGGGGCAACTCTGGGCTGGCCTACCGGAAGTTTGGACAATCCGATGTGCCCTGAGAACGAGATATGTGTAGCTCTTATCGGGATTTGTCGGCACAGCGGGAGGCTTTGCTGGTCTTGTTTTACCATTGTCGAAATGTCTTGTAAACCGGGATTCCGAGTCTGATCGGGTCTTCCTGGGAGAAGGTCTATTCCTTCGTTGATCGCGAGAGCTTGTCATGGGCTAAGTTGGGACACCCCTGCAGGGTATAATCTTTCGAAAGTCGTGCCTCCGGTTATAGGCAGATGGGAATTTGTTAATGTCCGGTTGTAGACAACTTGACACCAGATCCGAATTAAAACGCATCAACCGCATGTGTAGCCGTGATGGTCTCTTCTCGGTGGAGTCCGGGAAGTGAACACGGTTTCTGGGTTATGTTCGACGTAAGTAGGAGTTCAGGATCACTTCTTGATCATTACTAGTTGATGACCTCCTTTTTCTCTCTTCTCGCTCTTATTTGCGTATGTTAGCCACCATATATGCTTAGTCGCTGCCGCAGCCTCACCACTTTACCCCTTCCTTTCCTTTAAGCTTTGCTAGTCTTGATACCCATGGTAATGGGATTGCTGAGTCCTCGTGGCTCACAGATTACTACAAGAACAGTTGCAGGTACAGGTTATGCGATGATCATGACATGAGAGCGATGTTTACTTGTATTGGAGTTCTTCTTCTGCTTCTTCTTCGATCAGGGATAGGTTCCAGGTCGGCAGCCTGGGCTAGCAGGGTGGATGTCATTTGAGTTTCTGTTTGTGTTTCATCCGTAGTCGGATGATGCTCTGATGTATTGTGATGTTGTATTCATGTGGCATTATATGCCTTATGTATGTATCCCCATCTATTATGTAATGTTGATGTAATGATATCAACCTTGCAAAAGCGTTTCAATATGCGGGTCTATCCTTGGTGGGACCTTCGAGTTCCTTTTGGATAGGGTCGCATATTGGGCGTGACATGGTGGAGGTGCTAGGCTTGGAGGCTGCTGGGCATGGACTAGGCCCACGAGGCCAGGTCAACGGCGCAGTTGCTCGTTCCTGGACAGAACGAGAAGCAGGGCGCGGAGGCGTTCTTACTCCTCTGGATGCAGGGGAGGCAGCGACGCGAAGCAGGGGAGCAGTAGAGGGACTTGGCGGGGCGAGGGACCCCAGGAACCGGCCGAATCCGAGGCCAGGGCGGCGGTGGAAGGCGACGGCTTGGCGGTTGGCGTCCATGATGTCGACGAAGACTGAGGGAAATTCAGAGAAGAAAACGGGGAAGTGAAGAAGAAAGAGACGGCGAGGGAGATGATAGGGGCGCAACGGGGCCTACCTGGGGTTGCCGGCGATGACGAAGCCGGTCGTCGGAGGCACGAAGGCGAGGTCATGCTTGCAAGGACGGCAAGGCAGCGAACATCGAGGTCGATGCAAAATCCATGGCGCGGGGCTGCTGCTGCAACGCACAGAGAGAGAGAGAGAGAGAGAGAGAGAGAGAGAGAGAGAGAGAGAGAGAGATGAGAAGAGCGAACCGGAGGAAAGAGAGAAAGGGAACCAGGGCGGCGCTCATCTTAGACGATGATGGTGGAGGTGCTCGGGGTTCGGGGATGCAGGAGCTGCTCCTGCTGCCGGTGGCAGGGACAAGGCGGAGGAGACGCGGATGGGATGGTGCTAGTCGAGGCGGAGGCATCGGGCGCATCGGGGTAGCTTGAAGGTCGGGGTCGTCGGCGGGTTCGCGGGATGCAGCACGGGCACGGTGGCATCCTCCTGGACTGCTGGAACGAGGGGGGCTTGGAGTCTCCGAGCTACGCGGGCCGAGCTCGGGATGGCCATGGCACTGGAGCTCCTGTTGAGGCACAGAGAGATGAGGAGATTAGGGAGAGGGAGCTGCAGGGAAGAGGGAACAGAAGGAGAGGGTCGCGACGGGGGCTCATCTGCTGGTCTCGGGAGGAGCTCGTCTCCCTGGTCAATGAGGAGAGCGAAGATGAGTTGGATCGAGGGGAGGCCTCGGGTGGAGTCTGGTTGGTGGGATTGGATCAGGGGGAATGAGGGGATCCCGAGGAAGAAAGGTAGGGGTGGCGGCAGGGATGGGAAGGATGGGACAGCCATCCGAGATTTTAGGGTTAGGTCAGTTTAAATAGTAGTTGGATTAGGTTAGTTTAGGGGCTAATCCGTTCCTACGATCGCAATCGAACGGTCTAGAATAAAATAGGCAGGGAGTCCAAATAGTAAAATGGAGATGTTTTAGGGATGTTGGGGGATGATTCGGACTGACCAGTCATGACCATGCGGGTCGGGTTCGGAAGAGGTTTCGAACGCGCGCGAGGGGTCTGTGCGCTGTGCAGAGAAACAAGGCGATCGCGTGCAAGGGGGTGGTTGGTCTCAGAACGGTCAAAGGAGGTAAGGGGAACACGGCAACTACGAACGGGTGCGAGTTTTATGAAAACATGCGGATGCAATACACATGATGCCATGAGATGAAATGCCTGACATGAACAAAATGCAAAACAAAAGACAAAAACCCATCCACGAAGGAAATAACATATCACATAGCCGGAAATGGCAAGAGTTGGAGTTACAATTATGGAAAGTTGTATCTGGGGCATTACAACACTCCACCACTACGAGAGGATCTCGTCCCGAGATCTAGGATGGCACCTGAGAGAAACGGGAGAGGAAGAGAAGAGGTAAAACTAAGTTGCTTCTTCGACCAATGAGTGAAACCAAAGAACATTGAGGGGTTGAAAAGTTGAAAGATAAAACACAACAAAGTTGAACAAAATTGAGAGCACTGCGGTAGAAAATAGAAACAAGGAACACCATCTGAACCTTGGAGGTTGCAAAGCTATGAATGACAAGTACAAAGGACAAGAAGGAATTGGAACAATTCTGGTTGAAACGAGATAAACAAGGAACAAGGAAGAACAAATTCGGACATCACTCCGGTTGAAAAGAGATGCAAGACTTGATAAGATGAAAAGAACTTGAATGGAGGACACGACACGCCGGTTAAATGGATAAGCATGAAAAGAACATGACCTTCACAATTCGACATGATGGGTGAAAAGAGCAACATTACAATGCCTCCGAAAGAAAGAATAGAAGATAGATCATTAGAATAACACATGGAGGAGAAAATGCCAACTTCTGCCACAAATGAGCTTGGAAAGCACCCTTCCAAGAAGGTTCTAATGGAGTTGTTGCAAAACCAACAACGAAAAGAATAAGCTTGTTGTGGGCTTATGGAAAACATCTCAAGACTATGAGGTGACAACCGGCCACTAAAGGAAACCATTGATTTGATTGAAAGCACCAAAGAGATGAAAACTTCTTCCACCAAGAGGATAAAGAGCAAGCTTGGGTCATGCATAATCACCACAAATAGCAACAACCCTTAAGGAAAAGCTTTAGGTGAAATCTGACACAAGATAAATCCAATGAAGAAGTTGATTGGTCGAAAAGATCTCTTGAACGAAGAGAAAATGATGGATTTAAAATACCTCATTCTTGACAACATATGAATCATGAAACATGAAGGAAATTGTCAAGAGTGACATAACACCACATCAAAAGATAAGGTAGAAAGAATTGCACTTTGGAATGCAAGATGAAGAATACTTGAGCTCCTCAAAACAAAACATGTGTTGAGCACCATGTTTATTTTAGAGTATAGCTTGGCGGGTCATAACTTCAAGAGAAATCTTGAAGAACAATTGAAGAATGAAAAGAATCCTTGACGAATCACCATGTTGAGCCTCCATGAAGAACTCCGAATAGGAAATGATAACATAAAAGAATTGAAGGTTGAAGAGAACAAGATTGAAGCCTTGCAATGATATAGATGGAGCTTCGTGACGAGACATCCAAGAAAACTTGGAACTCCGGAAAAGAAAGGTGAGCAACTTGAATCGAGAATATGATATCCTGAACAAACTCCGGAATAAGGTATTAAATCACCTTGAGGAAAACAAGAATAAGATTTATGTCATGCTTACCCTTCACCATCTTAAACTGATGACAAGCAGCAGATAGGCATGCTACTTATTCTCGTTGAAAGGATTAAGAGAGATATAACGCAAACTTGAATAAGTTCTTCAGCGAACAACCGGTAGGAATTGAAAAGAATGAATGAATTGATATGATAATCAAGGAAAAAAAATCTTGAACGAACCACCGTAAGAATTGAAAATGAACGTAGCAAAGGCAAAATTCACCGGGAAGAATTGGAAAATGAATGAAGATACTTGAGGGGATTTAGATACATGAGAACGAAGAGGCCATGAACTGATTAGAGGTTATTTGAACGATGCACCAGTAAGATTTCGAGAACGATAGCTACACGCTGAGAATAAAGAATTATGACAAGATGGCCTTCGGAGGAAAGAAATAGAAACAACTCATGAAATGCTCCGAATGGGTGAAAAGAACTCTCACAATCGAAAAAAGTATGAGAGGATGGCATCAAGCTTGAACTACGCCTCTTTGGAAGAACGGGTAAGGATTTAAGAGGAACTCTTCTTCGGTCTTCAAAATCCAAGAATGATGACGAGAAACACCACCATGAATTGTTGAGATACTCCGGGAGAATGAAAAAAAACAAGGAGGTTGAGCCAACAATGAAAAATAATTTGAAAGCGATCTTGGAGAAGGCATGTGACTGATGGGATCCATTCTTACGTCACACTTGAAAAGAATTTGAGAATAACTTTGGGATAATTAGAAGAGTCAGGTAAGATCCTGGGAAAAGACCTATGGGTTAGGGCCCACTCAAAAGAAAACACCATTGAACAATTTTAAAGAGAGGTTGCACCGGTTAAATTAAATGGCTCGAATGAGATAACAACCTCGAAATATCTTGAACGGATTGAGAATGGAAACACAAGTCTTGTGAGATATCTTCAGCACTCCAGAACAAATGAATAGGAAGAAGTGAATGATTATGAGGTGCATCGGCATGAGAAAGCATTAGAAACGAGGAAAGGAATATGATGAATATCGAAAGCTTGAATTGGATCCACCGGAGAAGAAACAACAATGAAGTATGATGAACTTGAAATTGTTGAGCATCTTCATGGGAAATCACCGGATAAGAACATTTAAAGCAAGAATGAAGAGACTTCCCACAAATAAAAGGATACATGATTAAGAAATCTGAGTCCTTGAAGAAAAAGGGTGGGAGGGCGAGAAAAACAAAGGCAACTTGGGGCAGATGGAATGGATACCGTTGAGAAAAACATAGAATTGATTTTGTGAATGTTGAAATGATCGGATCCACTTGAAAAGAAGCACATCGGTTGGACGTAGAATTGGGATGGCAATCTCGATGATCAAGAAGGATTAGTATTCACATAGAAATATGAGAACACCGTTTAGAAAAGGTATGGAATCAACATTTGACTTCGAAGCAACTCGAATACCACATATAACACAAAACAACGGATTTGGCTTGCAGAATAAGCCGGAACAAACATATGATAGAGATTCCATCTGAAGTTTTCATGGTGGGGCCCACACGGGCTCAATCATACAACACCATCATGTACAAGGCGGGGCACATGACATACGAAGTGTCCCCGAACCAGCATAGCCAAGGGCTCTTTAAGACACAACGAGACCACAGGGCTCTTTAAGACACAACGAGACCACTGTAAAAACGACCGTGGATAGGGGACCACTAGACGTCGAACCCCTATCTCATATCATGCATCTGTCGGAAAGATATTCTAGGAGCTACTTGAATTCCCACCTATAAACTCCCGAAACTTTCTGGTTATGCAATCTGGTGTTGGGGATACAGGGGAAGCAATATATCTCACCCAAACTAACAATCCCTACATCCAAGCTGTATCCATCCGTCAACACATAACCAAGAAACCTTCGGAAATCGTGTACCTCAACCTTCGAAAAGCATCCGTTATACGAGCTATGGCAATACTCCCGAACTCCCCAGTACTGGGTGGCGTCAAGGTTATCTCACCAACAACTGCATAAAAGAGATTTTCGATGTCGGCAAAAACTCAGGTATTCCAGAACTGCAACGATAAAATTGTGACGACAACACCTCGGAGCTCAACTCCCTGGGACACTGCCACAACCCCTAAATGTCAGGAGGCACCAAGAACAATGTTCTCGTCACAAGAATATCGGAACGATCCCAAGATACCCGCGAGATCCTAAATTTTTTTATGAAAAATTGAGGAGAGGAAAGACAAAACATCTACGTCGAGAGTCCTCACCAGAGCGACGAAGGGGGATGAGGAGTAAAAAGAATCCTACTCTCCGATATATATAATCCTAAGACTCAAAATAGTTTTCTTCTAGACTCAACAACGGCCAACAATCAAGAGGGCTCCTATGGTCGGTCGAGGCTTCGATACCAACTTGTCACGCCCAATATGCGATACTATCCTAAAGAGACACAAAGGTCCCACCAAGGGTAGAACCGCATATTGAAACGCTTTTGCAAGGTGGATATCATTACATCAACATTACATATTAGATGGGGATACATACAAAAGGCATACAATGCCACACGAATACAACATCATCTTACATAAGAGCACCATCCGACTACGGACGAAACATAAACAGAAATTCAAACGACATCCACCTTGCTAGCCCAGGCTGCCGATCTGGAACCTATCCCCTGATCAAAGAAGAAGCAGAAGAAGAACTCCAAAACAAGTAAACATCGCTCTCGCATCATGATCATCGCATAACCTGTACCTGAAACTGTTGTTGTAGTAATCTGTGAGCCACGAGGACTCAGCAATCCCATTACCATGGGTATCGAGACTAGCAAAGCTTAATAGGAAAGGAAGGGGTAAAGTGGTGAGGTTGCAGCAGCGACTAAACATATATGGTGGCTAACATACGCAAATGAGAGCGAGAAGAGAAGCAAACGGAACAGTCGTGAAGCTAGCAATGATCAAGAGGTGATCCTGAACTCCTACTTACGTCAAACATAACCCAAAACCGTGTTCACTTCCCGGACTCCGCCGAAAAGAAACCATCACGGCTACACACGCGGTTGATGCATTTTAATTCGTATTTGGTGTCAAGTTATCTACAACCGGACATTAACAAATTCCCATCTGCCACATAACCGCGGGCATGGCTCTTGAAAGTTTATACCCTGCAGGGGTGTCCCAACTTAGACCATCACAAGCTCTCACGGTCAACGAAGGATATTCCTTCTCCCAGGAAGACCCGATCAGTCTCGGAATCTCGGTTTACAAGACATTTCGACAATGGTAAAACAAGACCAGCAAAGCCGCCCGATGTGCCGACAATCCCGATAGGAGCTGCACATATCTCGTTCTCAGGGCAACACCGGATAAGTCAAGCTACGAGTAAAACCAACCCTCAAGTTCCCTCGAGGTGGCCCCACAGGCTACTCGGTTCGGATCAGCACTTAGAGAAGCACTGGCCCGGGGGGGCTAAAATAAAGATGACCCTTGGGTTGGCCGACCCAAGGGAAGGGTATAGGTGGTGGTGAGGCAAATGGTAAAACCAAGGTTGGGCCTTGCTGGAGGAGTTTTAGTCAAAGCGAACTGTCAAGGGGGTCCCATAAATCACCCAACCGTGTAAGGAATGCAAAATCAAGGAACATAACACCGGTATGACGGAAACTAGGGCGGCAAGAGTGGAACAAAACACCAGGCATAAGGCTGAGTATTCCACCCTTTACCAAGTATATAGATGCATTAATTAAATAAGAGATATTGTGATATCTCAACAAAACCCTGTCCACCATGGAGCAATCTTCAACTTCACCTGCAACTAACCACGCTATAAGAGGGGTTGAGCAAAGCGGTAACATAGCCAAACAACGGTTCACTAGGAAGGGTGAAAAGGTTCGAGGCTGACATGGCAATTTGGGGAGGCTTGAAGAACAAGTTATAGGTAGCGCAGCAAAGCGATATAACGAAGCAACTAGCATAGCAATGATAGTAATGAGATCCAAGGTGACAGTTATCTTGCCTGAAATCCCGCTAGGAAGAAGAACGAGTCCATGAAGAAGATGAACGGGAGTAGTTGAACGAATCCTCACAATCGCAACATTACCGTAACTAAGAAGCAACACCGGAAAGAAACAAACAACATGGTAAATGCACAAGCATAAACATGGCATGATGCACAAACGAGTATGATGCATGTCCGGTTTAATGAGGCATGGCATGGCAAAGTGCAACAAACAACACTACAAATTAAGTGGAGCTCAATATGCAACAAGTTGCATGTTGACAAACCACCACATCAATTATTTAGTTCTCTCTTGTTTATGTACCCAACATTATTAAATGTTGTTAAACATGGCAAGGGGTGAAGCATAAGAAAACTACTTATCTAGGCATGTTTATATGAGGCCGGAACAACAAACAACAATTCTGGAAAATCCCCATATGCATATTTTGAATTTGGTACTGCTCTACCCTAAAACATATTTTATTGTTGTTAAACTGGAAAATAAAGTCCACCATGTTAAACTAGGCATTTTTCCACCCCATTTACATATAAAGTTTATTAAAATTGGAGCTACAGTTATTTAGTTATGAAATAAATCATTTTAGCATGGCATTTAAGCAAATTTAACCAAACGGCATTTTAAACATTTTTTACATAGATGAAAGCAGCATATTATGAAACTAGATGAAAAACTAAGCATTTTACATGTTTACAACATTTTAATCCGATGCACGGTTCATGAGTTATTATATGCATGATGCTTAGGGCGTTTTCTGTAAAACAGTAAACTCTGGATAATTAGCTAAAATCGCAGGCAGAAAAAAAAGGCACTGGGCTAAAACAGTGGACGGCTGGGCGCTCACCAAGGCCCAAGGCCCGAGTCGGTGGAGGTGTTGGGCTTGGAGGCTGCTGGGCAGGGACTAGGCCCACGAGGCCAGGTCAACGGGCGCAGTTGCTCGTTCCTGGACAGAACAAGAAGCAGGGCGCGGAGGCGTTCTTCCTCCTCCGGATGCAGGGGAGGCAGCGGCGTGAAGCAGGGGAGCAGCAGAGGGACTTGGCGGGGCAAGGAACCCCGGGAACCGGACGGATCCGAGGCTAGGGCGGCGGTGGAAGGCGACGGCTTGGCGGTTGGCGTCCACGACGTCGGCTATTGCGTGAAGGACGAAGACAGAGGGAAATTCAGAGAAGAAAACAGGGAAGTGAAGAAGAAAGGGACGGCAAGGGAGATGACAGGGGCGCGACGGGGCTGCCTGGGGTTGCCGGCGACGACGAGGCCGGTCATCGGAGGCGCGAAGGCGAGGCCATGCTTGCAAGGGCGGCAAGGCAGCGAACATCAAGCTCGATGCAAAATCCATGGCATGGGGCTGCTGCTGCAATGCACAGAGAGAGAGAGAGAGATGAGAAGAGCGAACCGGAGGAAAGAGAGAAAGGGAACCAGGGTGGCGCTCATCTTAGACGACGATGGTGGAGGTGCTCGGGGTTCGGGGATGCAGGAGCTGCTCCTGCTGCCGGTGGCAGGGACGAGGCGGAGGAGACGCGGATGGGATGGCGCTAGTCGAGGCAGAGGCATCGGGCGCGTCGGGGTAGCCTGAAGGTCAGGGTCGCCGGCAGGTTCGCGGGATGCAGCACGGGCACGGTGGCATCCTCCTGGACTGCTGGAACGAGGGGGGCTTGGAGTCTCCGAGCTACGCGGGCCGAGCTCGGGATGGCCATGGCGCTGGAGCTCCTGTTGAGGCACAGAGAGATGAGGAGATTAGGGAGAGGGAGCTGCAGGGAAGAGGGAACAGAAGGAGAGGGTCGCGTCGGGGGCTCATCTGCTGGTCTCGGGAGGAGCTCGTCTCCCTGGTCAATGAGGAGAGCGAAGATGAGTTGGATCGAGGGGAGGCCTCGGGTGGAGTCTGGTTGGTGGGATTGGATCAGGGGGGATGAGGGGATCCCGAGGAAGAAAGGTAGGGGGTGGCGGCAGGGATGGGAAGGATGGGACAGCCATCCGAGATTTTAGGGTTAGGTCAGTTTAAATAGTAGTTGGATTAGGTTAGTTTAGGGGCTAATCCGTCCCTACGATCGCAATCGAACGGTCTAGAATAAAATAGGCAGGGAGTCCAAATAGTAAAACGGAGATGTTTTAGGGATGTTGGGGGATGATTTGCACTGATCGGTCATGACCGTGCGGGTCGGGTTCGGAAGAGGTTTCGGACGCGCGCGAGGGGTCTGTGCGTTGTGCAGAGAAACAAGGCGATCGCGTGCAAGGGGGTGGTTGGTCTCAGAACGGTCAAAGGAGGTAAGGGGAACGCGGCAACTACGAACGGGTGCGAGTTTTATGAAAACATGTGGATGCAATGCACATGATGCCATGAGATGAAATGCCTGACATGAACAAAATGCAAAACAAAAGACAAAAACCCATCCACGAAGAAAATAACATATCACGTAGCCGGAAATGGCAAGAGTTGGAGTTACAATTATGGAAAGTTGTATCCGGGGCGTTCAGAGTCATAGGTTCTCATACCTAAGGAGCAAAAGCCATCTCTGTATGAGGGGTGTGCGAGTGGCACACAGGGGAATAGTAGAGAGAAATGAGACCCCGGGAGACAAAGTTTTGTGTTTGTGTGAGAGAAAGAGATTCCACATGGAGAATCATATTTAGAGACACATAGCAGGGAGCGAGATATACTTAGAGAGAGGTAGAGTTATGAAGGTCGAGGGAGAGAGTACCGTCAGTGTGTTACGAAGATAAAAGATCATTGTCGACATACAGGTAGCACGAGAGATACCCGAGAGACGATGAACGCGTATAGGTCTAGAGAGATACTCCTATATAAGCATGAGTGATAGCTATATGAGACGAATATCTGGATTAAAGGGGATTCAAATATTTAAATCGGAGATCATGACATCGATAATATCATAACGCAAATTGGTGTATCAAACATGCATATTCATTTGAATTTGGGGACACGTGTAATGTTATATAGTTTATCAATATTGGTGATCCATAGATTCTTTAATTAGAAACAATGCATGGTTTATATGCAATTAATGTCTAAACGGGATTACACTATATGTTGCGTGTGTGAAACACATTATACATGTTTGAGAAGTAAAAAAAACCGCATGAAACACACATTAATTGGAGACAGTTAGCGAGGAATGCATACATTGGATTTCAACATAAAGTGGTTTCAAATATTTGAAAATCCAAATTGATGGATACAACCTTATGAATCTGAGATCATGCCATTTGTAAACCATATTTATGTATGAAGGGTGTTTTGCTTTTGAAACTATATATAAATAAATGATGTATATAGAATTTTATTCCAATCGAAAATGGATCCTGCCCGCAAAAAATAGAATACAAACGGGATTCGAATTGAGTTGGCACGGTAAATGTGCACTCTACAAAATTTGAATGAAGCGGGGAAAGTCGCAGTAACCGCCCGAAACCAAAATCTGCGAGATGGAAATTACTACTGCCTATCCCTGCCACGCAAAGCCTATCGGCTCGATTTCTATAGGTTTCGGTAGGGGTAGGTTTGTAATTTCACTCAAATTTGACATAACCGCCTCTCACCCGGATTCATAAGCGGTGGGCGCCAAAACACAGTGTCTCCTCGGCCAAAATCGACTTCCTCCCCGATTCATACACGGTGGGCGCCAAAAACAGACTCTCGTCGGCAAATATTCGGTGTATGCGAGATTATCGTCCTATCCCTAACCGACTAATATTGTTGTGATGTAGGAAATTTGAAATGGGGGCTAAGTTTGTAAATTTCCTCGCATTTGAGACAAGCGCGCCCTAAAGACATGGTTCCCCCTTCCTCTCTACCTCCATTTCCCCATTCGTACTCCGTGGGTGCCAAAACGCCCTCTCCACCCCAACCTCCTCTGTCCGCCACCCCATCCACCGCCGCCCTCCTCCACCAGCCAGAGCTGATACCCCAATGCCGCCGTCCATTACAAGTGATCGACCTCTCTCATCCACAGTTTCGGACAGGGATCCTTGCATCTCGTCCTCTCGCTTCATCTCCGCCATCGTCCACCTTGCCGTTGCCGCTCCTACGACCGTCTCGTCCACCGCACCCCGCCGCCACCGTCTACCCTCCTAGATCTGCTTCCACGCTGCCGACAGCCATCGCTAACGCAACACCGTCAAATTCTCAGCAGATGCATACACGGCGCCGCACCAGAGGCGGTACTCTTTCGTATCTTCTCAACTTATTTATCGCAGCAAGAAAATAGATCGCCACTGCTTTACTCTGATTTGTTGTCCATCACTTAAGCAAACATTGGTTGCAAAGTTGCCTTTGTTCGGTTTGCACATTCAGATCCGCCATGGCACGCTCAACACTATACTCCCAATGCTTATGGGTTTCCCCCTTTATATTCCACACTGGTTAAATCATAGTAGACTAAATTTTAAAATTGGTTCAGTCGATTTTTCAGAGCTCGCCGGAGTTCGCCAGTGTGAAGGAAGGGGCTCGGGTGGGGATGGTGGTTGTGGGGCAGTGGTGGTGCCTCGCCGAGCGAAGAAAACTCGACGCGGTGGGGGCGAGGGTGGGGGTGGGGGTGGCAGAGGAACACGGGCGGTGGGGGCCGGTGGTCCGGTCGGCGGCTCGTGCGGTGTTCTATATGGGAAGAATCAGAGACGAGGAAGAAGAAGGGTTAGGAGTCGTAGGATCTTCATCCAACCGCCTGAAATGGTCGACTAACCCAAATGACAAAAAGTCACGCGACTTGCATGCAGACATGCCTTTATATTCAGTACCATCATCGTACCTGCTTAGCACTACTCCTGAATCCATCAAGCTAAACAATGCGCCACTCATAATTCCAAACTTGTTGCTCAAGTATGAATCTGATATGATGCTGATATTACTAAAACAGATAACATTTAATTGGTCAGCTAATGTTCCTACTTTACTTTAGAAAAGCATGTGACATATAGAGAGACGGCAGGGAGTTGCATTCTTAATGCACTCTGGTTCATCATGTGTGGGCACTATGCAATGAACATTTTATTATCCAAAATCTGCTTGCTCTTCTTTAGCATGTTCCTCTTCTGTTCTTCTTTAATAAGTACTCTCTCCGTTCCTAAATACAAGTCTTTGTATAGATTCCACCATGGACTACACATGGAGCAAAATGAGTGAATCTACACTCTAAAATGTATCTAGATACATCTGTATGTGATCGATAGTGGAAATCTCTACCAAGACTTATATTTTGGAACGGAGGGAGTATGATAGTAGTACAGTATGTTCCTTGTAGTGAAGATGAGCAGGGACATTTGCAGTGTAGAGGTCTATACGGTCGGTTGTGATGGACACTTTGAACTCTTTGGGCCTCTTTGCTTCGTAGGATTTTGTAAACATGGGAATAGGATTTGTAGTGGCATGCCCAGTTGAATCCTATAAGAATAGCAAGGAAATGCGGGGAGCTGTGTCGCCTTTGAGAGTTACACTGATACTAATAGTACCGCACCTTCAGTTGAAGAGAGCTGGTATCAAAAGCCTTTCTAGCCATACCGGCAATACTAGCACATATTGTTGGAAATATGCCCTAGAGGCAATAATAAAAGGATTATTATTATATTTCCTTGTTCATGATAATTGTCTTTTATTCATGCTATAATTGTATTATCCGGAAATCGTAATACACGTGTGAATACATAGACCACAACATGTCCCTAGTGAGCCTCTAGTTGACTAGCTCGTTGATCAACAGATCGTCATGGTTTCCTGACTATGGACATTTGATGTCATTGATAACGGGATCACATCATTAGGAGAATGATGTGATGGACAAGACCCAATCCTAAGCATAGCACAAGATCGTGTAGTTCGTTTGCTAGAGCTTTTCCAATGTCAAGTATCTTTTCCTTAGACCATGAGATCGTGTAACTCCCGGACACCGTAGGGGTGCTTTGGGTGTACCAAACGTCACAACGTAACTGGGTGACTATAAAGGTATACTATGGGTATCTCCGAAAGTGTCTGTTGTGTTGACACGGATCGAGACTGGGATTTGTCACTCCGTATGACAGAGAGGTATCTCTGGGCCCACTCGGTAATGCATCATCATAATGAGCTCAAAGTGACCAAGTGTCTGGTCACGGGATCATGCATTATGGTACGAGTAAAGTGACTTGCCGGTAACGAGATTGAACGAGGTATTGGGATACCGACGATCGAATCTCGGGCAAGTAACATACCGATTGACAAAGGGAATTGTATACGGGGTTGCTTGAATCCTCGACATCGTGGTTCATCCAATGAGATCATCGAGGAGCATGTGGGAGCCAACATGGGTATCCAGATCCCGCTGTTGGTTATTGGCCAAAGAACCGTCTCGGTCATGTCTACGTGTCTCCCGAACCCATAGGGTCTACACACTTAAGGTTCGGTGACGCTAGGGTTGTAGAGATATTAGTATGCAGCAAACTGAAAGTTGTTCGGAGTCCCGGATGAGATCCCGGACGTCACGAGGAGTTCTAGAATGGTCCGGAGGTAAAGAATTATATATGGGTAGTCAAGTTTCGGCCATCGAGAAAGTTTCGGGGGTCACCGGTATTGTACCGGGACCATCGGAGGGGTCCCGGGGGTCCATCGGGTGGGGCCACCTATCCCGGAGGGCCCCATGGGCTGAAGTGGGAGGGGAACCAGCCCCTGGTGGGCTGGTGCGCCCCCCCTTGGGCCCCCCTGCGCCTAGGGTTGGGAACCCTAGGGAAGGGGCGCCTCCACTTGCCTTGGGGGGCAAGGCACCCCCCTTGGCCGCCGCCCCCCCTAGGAGATCCCATCTCCTAGGGTCGGCGCCCCCCCTGGGGACCCTATATATAGAGGGGGAGGGAGGGCAACCGCACCCTTGCACTTGGCGCCTCCCTTCCCCCTTGCTACACCTCTCCCTCCCGCAGACGCTTGGCGAAGCCCTGCCGGGATCCCTGCTGCATCCACCACCATGCCGTCGTGCTGCTGGATCTTCATCAACCTCTCCTTCCCCCTTGCTGGATCAAGAAGGAGGAGACCTCACGCTGACCGTACGTGTGTTGAACGCGGAGGTGTCGTCCGTTCAGCGCTAGGATCTCCGGTGATTTGGATCACGACGAGTACGACTCCCTCAACCCCGTTCTCTTGAACGCTTCCGCTCGATCTACAAGGGTATGTAGATGCACTCATCTCTCTCGTTGCTAGGTGAACTCATAGATTGATCTTGGTGAAACCTTAGGAAAATTTTTATTTTCTGCAATGTTCCCCAACTGTGGCATCATGAGCTAGGTCTATGCGTAGTTCTCTTTGCACGAGTAGAACACAAATCTATTGTGGGCGTTGATGTTGTCAACTTTCTTGCCACTACTAGTCTTATTTTGCTTCAGCGGTATTGTGGGATGAAGCGGCCCGGACCGACCTTACACGTACGCTTACGTGAGACAGGTTCCACCGACTGACATGCACTAGTTGCATAAGGTGGCTAGCGGGTGTCTGTCTCTCCCACTTTAGTTGGAGCGGATTCGATGAAAAGGGTCCTTATGAAGGGTAAATAGAAGTTGACAAATCACGTTGTGGCTTTTTCGTAGGTAAGAAAATGTTCTTGCTAGAACCCTATTGCAGCCACGTAAAAGATGCAACAACAATAGAGGGCGTCTAACTTGTTTTTGCAGCAATTGCTTTGTGATGTGATATGGCCAAAAGTTGTGATGAATGATGAATGATATATTGTGATGTATGAGATCATATTCTTGTAATAGGAATCACGACTTGCATGTCGATGAGTATGACAACCGGCAGGAGCCATAGGAGTTGTCTTAATTATTGTATGACCTGCGTGTCAATGATTTAACGCCATGTAATTACTTTACTTTATTGCTAAACCGTTAGCTATAGTAGTAGAAGTAATAGTTGGCGAGCAATTTCATGGAGACACGATGATGGAGATCATGGTGATATGCCGGTGACGAAGATGATCATGGAGCCCCGAAGATGGAGATCAAAGGAGCTATATGATATTGGCCATATGATGTCACTACTATTTGATTGTATGTGATGTTTATCATGTTTTTGCATCTTGTTTACTTAGAACGACGGTAGTAAATAAGATGATCCCTCATAATAATTTCAAGAAAGTGTTCCCCATAACTGTGCGCCGTTGCGACAGTTCGTTGTTTCGAAGCACCACGTGATGATCGGGTGCGATAGATCTAACATTCACATACAACGGGTGTAAGACAGATTTACACATGCAAAACACTTAGGTTAACTTGACGAGCCTAGCATGTACAGACATGGCCTCGTAACACAAGAGACTGAAAGGTCGAACATGAGTCGTATGGAAGATATGATCAACATGGAGATGTTCACCGATGATGACTGGTCCGTCTCATGTGATGATCGGACACGGCCTAGTCGACTCGGATCATGTAACACTTAGATGACTAGAGGGATGTCTAATCTGAGTGGGAGTTCATTAAATAATTTGATTAGATGAACTTAATTATCATGAACTTAGTCTAAAATCTTTGCAAAAATTTCTTGTAGATCAAATGGCCAACGCTCATGTCAACATGAACTTCAACGCGTTCCTAGAGAAAACCAAGCTGAAAGATGATGGCAGCAACTATACGAACTGGGTCCGGAACCTGAGGATCATCCTCATAGCTGCCAAGAAAGCATATGTCCTTGAAGCACCGTTAGGTGACCCACCTGCTCTCCCAGCACTCCAAGACGATTTGAACGTTTGGCAGACACGTGCTGATGATTACTCCCTCGTTCAGTGCAGCATGCTTTACAGCTTAGAACCGGGGCTCCAAAAGCGTTTTGAGCAACACAGAGCATATGAGATGTTCGAGGAGCTGAAAATGGTTTTCCAAGCTCACGCCCGGGTCGAGAGATATGAAGTCCCCGACAAGTTCTATAGTTGTAAGATGGAGGAAAATAGTTCTGTCAGTGAGCACATACTCAAAATGTCTGGGTTGCACAACCGCCTGTCCCAGCTAGACATTAACCTCCCGAACGAGGCGGTCATTGACAGAATCCTTCAGTCGCTCCCACCGAGCTACAAGAGCTTTGTGATGAACTACAATATGCAGGGGATGGTGAAAACTATTCCTGAAGTATTTTCAATGCTGAAGTCAGCAGAGGTAGAAATCAAAAAGGAACATCAAGTGTTGATGGTCAATAAAACCACCAAGTTCAAGAAAGGCAAGGGTAAGAAGAACTTCAAGAAGGACGGCAAGGATGTTGCCGCACCCGGTAAGCCAGTTGCAGGGAAGAAGTCAAAGAATGGACCCAAGCCTGAAACTGAGTGCTTTTATTGCAAAGGGGAGGGTCACTGGAAGCGGAACTGCCCCAAATACTTAGTGGACAAGAAGGCCGACAACACTAAAGGTATATGTGATATACATGTAATTGATGTGTACCTTACCAGTGCTCGTATTAGCTCCTGGGTATTTGATACCGGTGCCGTTGCTCATATTTGTAACTCAAAGCAGGAGCTGCGGAATAAGCGGAGACTGGCGAAGGACGAGGTGACGATGCGCGTCGGGAATGGTTCCAAGGTCGATGTGATCGCCGTCGGCACGCTACCTCTGCATTTACCTACGGGATTAGTTTTAAACCTCAATAATTGTTATTTAGTGCCAAGTTTGAGCATGAACATTGTATGTGGATCTCGTTTAATACGAGATGGCTACTCATTTAAATCCGAGAATAATGGTTGTTCTATTTATATGAGAGATATGTTTTATGGTCATGCCCCGATGGTCAATGGTTTATTCTTAATGAATCTCGAACATAATGTTACACATATTCATAGTGTGAATACCAAAAGATGTAAAGTTGATAACGATAGTCCCACATACTTGTGGCACTGCCGCCTTGGTCACATTGGTGTCAAGCGCATGAAGAAGCTCCATGCTGATGGACTTTTAGAGTCTCTCGATTATGAATCATTTGACACATGCGAACCATGCCTCATGGGCAAAATGACCAAGACTCCGTTCTCCGGAATAATGGAGCGAGCAACCAACTTATTGGAAATCATACATACCGATGTGTGCGGTCCAATGAGCATTGAGGCTCGCGGATATCGTTATGTTCTCACTCTCACTGATGACTTGAGTAGATATGGGTATGTCTACTTGATGAAACACAAGTCTGAGACCTTTGAAAAGTTCAAGGAATTTCATAATGAGGTAGAGAATCAACGTGACCGAAAGATAAAGTTCTTACGATCAGATCGTGGAGGAGAATATTTAAGTCACGAATTTGGTACGCACTTAAGGAAATGTGGAATCGTTTCACAACTCATGCCGCCTGGAACACCTCAGCGTAACGGTGTGTCCGAACGTCGTAATCGCACTCTCTTGGATATGGTGTGATCTATGATGTCTCTTACCGATTTACCGCTATCATTTTGGGGATATGCTCTAGAGACAGCTACATTCACTTTAAATAGGGCTCCGTCTAAATCCGTTGAGACGACACCGTATGAATTATGGTTTGGGAAGAAACCTAAGCTGTCGTTTCTAAAAGTTTGGGGATGCGATGCTTATGTCAAGAAACTTGAACCTGAAAAGCTCGAACCCGAGTCGGAAAAATGCGTTTTCATAGGATACCCTAAGGAAACCATTGGGTATACCTTCTACCTTAGATCCGAAGGCAAGATCTTTGTTGCCAAGAACGGATCCTTTCTGGAAAAAGAGTTTCTCTCGAAAGGAGTAAGTGGGAGGAAAGTAGAACTCGATGAAGTACTACCTCTTGAAACGGAAAGTAGTGCAGCTCAGGAAAATGTTCCTGTGGTGCCTACACCGACTGGAGAGGAAATTAATGATGATGATCAAGGTAGTTTGGATCAAGTTGCTACTGAACTTCGTAGGTCCACAAGGACACGTTCCACACCAAAGTGGTATGGCAACCCTGTCCTGGAAATCATGTTGTTAGACAACGGTGAACCTTCAAACTATGAAGAAGCGATGGCGGGCCCAGATTCCAACAAATGGCTTGAAGCCATGCAATCCGAGATAGAATCCATGTATGAAAACAAAGTATGGACTTTAACAGACTTGCCCGATGATCGGCGAGCGATAGAAAATAAATGGATCTTTAAGAAGAAGACGAACGCGGATGGTAATGTTTCCATCTATAAAGCTCGACTTGTCGCTAAGGGTTATCGGCAAGTTCAAGGGGTTGACTACGATGAGACTTTCTCTCCCGTAGTGAAGCTTAAGTCCGTCCGAATCATGTTAGCAATTTCCGCATACTATGATTATGAGATATGGCAGATGGACGTCAAAATGGCATTCCTTAACGGCTATCTTAAGGAAGAACTGTATATGATGCAGCCAGAAGGTTTTGTCGATCCTAAGAATGCTAACAAGGTGTGCAAGCTCCAGCGATCCATTTATGGGCTGGTGCAAGCATCTCGGAGTTGGAACATTCGCTTTGATGAGATGATCAAAGTGTTTGGGTTTATGCAGACTTATGGAGAAGCCTGCATTTACAAGAAAGTGAGTGGGAGCTCTGTAGCATTTCTCATATTATATGTAGATGACATACTTTTGATGGGAAATGATATAGAACTATTGGACAACATTAAGGCCTACTTGAATCAGTGTTTTTCAATGAAGGACCTTGGAGAAGCTGCTTACATATTAGGCATCAAGATCTATAGGGATAGATCGAGACGCCTCATAGGTCTTTCACAAAGCACATACCTTGATAATATATTGAAGAAGTTCAATGTGGATCAGTCCAAGAAAGGGTTCTTGCCTGTATTGCAAGGTGTGAGATTGAGCTCGACTCAATGCCCGACCACGACAGAAGATAAAGAAGAGATGAGTGTTATCCCCTATGCCTCAGCCATAGGATCTATTATGTATGCCATGCTGTGTACCAGACCTGATGTAAACCTTGCCGTAAGTTTGGTAGGAAGGTACCAAAGTAATCCCGGCAAGGAACACTGGACAGCGGTCAAGAATATCCTGAAGTACCTGAAAAGGACAAAGTACATGTTTCTCGTCTATGGAGGTGATGAAGAGCTCGTCGTAAAGGGTTATGTCAATGCTAGCTTCGACATAGATCTGGATGACTCTAAGTCACAAACCGGATACGTGTATATGTTGAATCGTGGAGCAGTAAGCTGGTGCAGTTGCAAGCAGAGCGTCATGGCGGGATCTACATGTGAAGCGGAGTACATGGCAGCCTCGGAGGCAGCGCATGAAGCAATATGGATGAAGGAGTTCATCACCGACCTAGGAGTCATACCCAATGTGTCGGGGCCGATCACTCTCTTCTGCGACAACACTGGAGCTATTGCCCTTGCCAAGGAGCCTAGGTTTCACAAGAAGACCAGGCACATCAAGCGTCGTTTTAACTCCATCCGTGAAAATGTTCAAGATGGAGACATAGATATTTGCAAAGTACATATGGATCTGAATGTCGCAGATCCGTTGACTAAACCTCTTCCGCGAGCAAAACATGATCAACACCAGAACTCTATGGGTGTTCGATTCATCACAATGTAACTAGATTATTGACTCTAGTGCAAGTGGGAGACTTTGGAAATATTCCCTAGAGGCAATAATAAAAGGATTATTATTATATTTCCTTGTTCATGATAATTGTCTTTTATTCATTTTATAATTGTATTATCCAGAAATCGTAATACACGTGTGAATACATAGACCACAACATGTCCCTAGTGAGCCTCTAGTTGACTAGCTCGTTGATCAACAAATAGTCATGGTTTCCTGACTATGGACATTTGATGTCATTGATAACGGGATCACATCATTAGGAAAATGATGTGATGGACAAGACCCAATCCTAAGCATAGCACAAGATCGTGTAGTTCGTTTGCTAGAGCTTTTCTAATGTCAAGTATCTTTTCCTTAGACCATGAGATCGTGTAACTCCCGGACACCGTAGGAGTGCTTTGGGTGTACCAAACGTCACAACGTAACTGGGTGACTATAAAGGTATACTACGGGTATCTCCGAAAGTGTCTGTTGTGTTAACACGGATCGAGACTGGGATTTGTCACTCCGTATGACGGAGAGGTATCTCTGGGCCCACTCGGTAATGCATCATCATAATGAGCTCAAAGTGACCAAGTGTCTGGTCACGGGATCATGCATTACGGTACGAGTAAAGTGACTTGCCGGTAACGAGATTGAACGAGGTATTGGGATACCGACGATCGAATCTCGGGCAAGTAACATACCGATTGACAAAGGAAATTGTATACGGGGTTGCTTGAATCCTCGACATTGTGGTTCATCCAATGAGATCATCGAGGAGCATGTGGGAGCCAACATGGGTATCTAGATCCCACTGTTGGTTATTGGCCGGAGAACCGTCTCGGTCATGTCTACGTGTCTCCCGAACCCGTAGGGTCTACACACTTAAGGTTTGGTGATGCTAGAGTTGTAGAGATATTAGTATGCAGCAAACAGAAAGTTGTTCGGAGTCCCGGATGAGATCCCGGACGTCACGAGGAGTTCCGGAATGGTCCGGAGGTAAAGAATTATATATGGGAAGTCAAGTTTCGGCCATCGGGAAAGATTCGGGGGTCACCGGTATTGTGCCGGGACCACCGGAGGGGTCCCGGGGGTCCATCGGGTGGGGCCACCTATCCCGGAGGGCCCCATGGGCTGAAGTGGGAGGGGAACCAGCCCCTGGTGGGCTGGTGCGCCCCCCCCCCTTGGGCCCCCCTGCGCCTAGGGTTGGGAACCCTAGGGGAGGGGGCGCCTCCACTTGCCTTGGGGGGCAAGGCACCCCCCTTGGACGCTGCCCCCCTAGGAGATCCCATCTCCTAGGGCCGGCGCCCCCCCTGGGAACCCTATATATAGAGGGGGGAGGGAGGGCAGCCGCACCCTTGCACTTGGCGCCTCCCTTCCCCCTTGCTACACCTCTCCCTCCCGCAGACGCTTGGCGAAGCCCTACCGGGATCCCTGCTGCATCCACCACCACGCCGTCGTGCTGCTGGATCTTCATCAACCTCTCCTTCCCCCTTGCTGGATCAAGAAGGAGGAGACGTCATGCTGACCGTACATGTGTTGAACGCGGAGGTGTCGTCCGTTCGGCGCTAGGATCTTCGGTGATTTGGATCACGGCGAGTACGACTCCCTCAACCCCGTTCTCTTGAATGCTTCCGCTCGATCTACAAGGGTATGTAGATGCACTCCTCTCTCTCGTTGCTAGATGAACTCATAGATTGATCTTGGTGAAACCGTAGGAAAAAATTTATTTTCTGCAACGTTCCCCAACACATATATTCCAGCAAGTTCCACTTTGCTGATTTTACTTTGATGCTTAAGGTTTTCCTGTTATCTCTACACTATGATCTGTGTAGCTGCTTTGTGTCGCACTAGCAACAGTCCACTCTTGAATCTAAACACCGCAATGACTTACAAAATTGGCACCAAGGCATTGAGTGCCATTCTAGATGCAATGAATCTCATACACTCTCCACCTGTTGACTCTTGAATATGATCCTAATGACTCTTGTTCAAAATTGCCACATATAGAGAGACAGCATGGAGTTGCATTTCTTTGGGCGTTGTGATTCATCATGAGTGGGCAACCAACTATGCAATGAAGCGGAACCTCAAGAATATGCTTCCTCTTCTATTCTTTAACATGTTCCTCTTTTGTTATTCTGTATTTAGTATGTACAGTATGTTCCTTGTCAGGAAGGGGAGCAGGGACATCTGCAGTCAACAGCTGATAGAGCTGGCCTATACATGATCGATAGGCTTTCAATTGCGAGCGGCAATACAACACCATATTTTCAAGCCAGTTCCACTTTCCCGATTTATATATCGTGGTTATGGTGTACCCCTTTTATGTACACTATGATCTGCCTAGTTGTTGTGTGCTCTTGTTATCATGGTTTGGCAATAAACTCTCTATACAGTATATTATGAACCTATCATCTGACAACTATCCTTACTTTTGGAGCCTATTTTTTGTGTACTTGTGCCAGATTATATTAATGCACGCACCATATTACAGCACACATGAACTCTCTCATCAGAATCCAGTGATAGCACACAAGTGTTTACAGGGGCGCCCCTATATTAGAATATCCTCTGCATTACAAAGATAATCTCACTACTATTTATGTTTTCATGGTTCTCAGATATTATACGTAATTATAGTGAATATCAGAATCCGCGCATCAGAAGAATATTGTGGAACACTGCAATGACTTACAAAATTGGCACCAAGGCATTGAGTGTCATTCTGGATGCAATGAAACTCATACGATCCCCACATGTAGATTCTTGTTCAGAATATGATCCTAATGACTATTCTAACATCGAGGAGTCAAAGGCAGATGGCATGTCCTGTTCACCATCAAGGTGCATGTTCTAATTTGGCAAGGTTTTATTGATTGTGCGTATCTTGCATATGTTGTCTTGCATTTCTTCTACTTTGTTGCACCGTCATCTGCTTAGTTTACTCATCATATAGGTCGAGATGCCATGCCCATCCATTATCAATACATATTCCATCTGTCATCATACCATGTTTTTTTCACTCAAATGTTGTTCTTGTGCATCAGACATCAAAAAGGAAGAGGGTGATTGCCGAACCTGAAGGAGCACCAGCAAAGTCCTTGAAAAACGTGGTTGTGCCAGAGAAATCAGACAGCACCCCACTTATATTGGCTGTACAACTAGTGACACAAAACGTAGGACCGACTCCAGTAGACTGTACCCATAATTCACTGGACACACCACTAGCCCCACCACACAGGACCTGCACCCCAGCAAAAGGTATGCCGATTTCAATTGCCATAGCACAAGCCATACCACAGAAAAATCCCACTCCAGCAAAAAGTACAACAAGTCCACAGGCCGGAGACCTATCCCAACTGCAGAGACGGCCAATTCCTGCAAATTGGAACCCCATTCCAGTTATTCCCAGTTTAAAAGACAATGCTTTCAATGTTGTTAGGGACTGCGTGCATATATTCCCATCATGGGAAGATTATAGTGAAGACAAACACCATTTTCACATCTTCCTGTCCCACTTACGTGTAAGTGCTATTATTCATGGTGATTATTTTCCTGTTTTATGCTGATTGAACATATCAATGATTTACATTAGGCGAGGGTCAATCTAGATAGTCATGACGAGCAAAGCTTGCTTGCGCTTTTCAAGGAAGCATTGCAGCAGTATCGGTGTTACCTGAGGAAATCACACTTTGATGGAAAGTCTATAAACGAATTTCCGGTGAAGTCTCCTGTGCTAAATTTAGAAGACATTGAATGGAAAAACCTTGTTATGCACTGGTCTCCTTCTGAGGATGAGGTACTTTCTATGATATCGCATGACAATTTGAACTTCTACTTTTCCACATGTGCCTTATGGATCTTTTTTATAGGAAATCTGTTTGAAGAAAAATTCCGGTTTGAAAAGAACGACAGGATATCGCAAATATGCTGCCCGCTGCTCTTGTTAGTACCTGTTGTCCTGTATCACTGTACTTGCATACATACCTAGTTCATTATGCGACAGCAGTATGCATGATAGCTTGCTTATCAATTGTTCGCTCCAAATTATCTGATCTGTATGAATGGTTACATTAGTGTAGAATCTATCGAATGCCAATGAATTTTTTAGCTTTGCATTGTTCTTATAAGTACCTGTTGTCCTTTATAAGTGTACTTATATTGACAGGTAGTTGTTCATGTACCATCACTCTGCAGCTTATTTTCCTTTGCCCTCCATTTTCTACACATCAGATCTATATTTACTCTTACCATAAGGTTGGATAACACTGATGGTACTGAAGAAGTTTAGCTCTGCATTGCTCGTGGCTGCACCTTTTGCATGTATCGTTGTACTTACATTTATAGCTACTTGGTTATGTAGCATCACTCTTCATCTTATCTTAAATATTCTCCATTTTTTCTTATATTGTCACATTTATATTTACTCTTAACAAAATGTAGAATAAAGGCAATGCTTATGAAGAAGATTATGTGGTAAACTTCTTGAATTGCCCCCCCCCCCCTCCATCAGCATGGACAAGGGCTTTATAGAGACTGTCTTCACCAATAATGTAAGTTTGTCCTTCTCAAGGCGTCAAACTTTGTTGTTCATATTTGGTTAGGCATGACTGCAACAGCTGTTTATTTTTGGTGTTTGCATCAAATTGCATGTTTAAAGTTTATTATGTAGTTCATAA
>NC_041387.1:314151011-314158215 GCF_002162155.2 Triticum dicoccoides | reverse complement strand
TACATTTATAGCTACTTGGTTATGTAGCATCACTCTTCATCTTATCTTAAATATTCTCCATTTTTTCTTATATTGTCACATTTATATTTACTCTTAACAAAATGTAGAATAAAGGCAATGCTTATGAAGAAGATTATGTGGTAAACTTCTTGAATTGCCCCCCCCCCCTCCATCAGCATGGACAAGGGCTTTATAGAGACTGTCTTCACCAATAATGTAAGTTTGTCCTTCTCAAGGCGTCAAACTTTGTTGTTCATATTTGGTTAGGCATGACTGCAACAGCTGTTTATTTTTGGTGTTTGCATCAAATTGCATGTTTAAAGTTTATTATGTAGTTCATAAACAAAAGTTTGTCCTTCTCAAATTAAGTTTTCAGTTGTACAACCAAGTTCCTTCTTCATACCATGTAAATTAAACTATACAGGGCAAGTGATCTTCTTTTGCCCTGCATGTATGCTTCTGTTCTTGATCCGTAATCCAGTGGTGTGGTGAACCTACCCACTACAGCACAATGTCATATTCTGCAATGTCTTAACTATGAACAATGTCATATCATTCTACTATTATTTAAACCATCTCTTTATTTGCCAATCTAAAATGGGATAAATTGACAGCACACTAACCATTGATACTTATGAGTTCTTGATCTATAATCCAGTGGTGTCGTGAAGCTGCCAACTCCTTCACAATGTCATTTCCTGCCATGTCTTAAACCAAACAATACCATATTGTGTTAATGCTATTTTAAACTGTGTCACTTTATTCGTCAGTAAGAAATGTGATGAATTGTCAACACTGATACTTATATGTGCAAAACCTGTCATCTGTCTGCTTGTTTATCTTTCAGAGTGAGGAGGATATAAGTGTCAAACAACCGCGGTCTCATCAGCTTGCTCGGCTGCTTGTGCTACAGCTCCCGAGCAGGGCTAACCTTTCTTGAACTCTATTGAAGTGTTGTCGGTTTTGTATATTATTTTGTCGGCGTGTTTATTTGCACTGGTGGCGATCTTTGATGCCAAGTGTATGTAATTTGCTGTCTGCTTGTGCTTTATTATCATAGTGGCGAATTTTGATGCCCAGTGGATGTAATATGCCGTAATTTCTTTATTGTATAGTCTAGGTTTTTTCTTATTCACGATGCTGCAGTTATTTTACTGTATATATATTGTGTCTTCGCAGTAAACCGGCCAAACCGTAAAATTATGGTACATAATCGGGCCGTCATGCAAATCACTATGTATGATCCGCATCATGGGCCCCATCATCTTGGTCCGTTAACAGGCCTAAATGTAAACTGGTCCACTAGTAGATTCGGGCATTTAATAGGCCGAGTAAACCGTCGCCCTATTTTCGCAAGAAAACTCAATGGGCTTTTAGGAGGCTGAAAAGTAGGTTGGCCTGAAACTTGTCGAATAGCTCACGGGCCGGCAACATGCCAAAATAGACCCCGGCCCATGATTGTGCCAATCAAATCACGGGCTTGTAACAGGCCAAAATTGTCTCGGTTCTTGTTTGGCCCAATCAAATTATCGGTTGTGAGCAAGACGGATGCAAATTGGGCCATAGTTAGGCCCAACTATATGACGGGATTTTAGCAAGTCAAAACAAATATACGGTCAAAATGTTAAACGGGCCTTTAACAGCCCGAAACTATTATCTGGCCGAATTACTAAATGGGCCTTTATCAAGTGGGCCCAAAAGCATAGCGTCTAGTTGATGGGCCGAATCTGATATGGGCCATAATTTAGCCCAAAGCCTCTCAAAGGTCCGGATCTAATCTGAGCCGTAATTTGGCCCAGAATGTGGTAGGCTTTTAACGGGCAGGATCTCTTATGGGCCTTTATTAGGCCCGGAACGTGGCAGCCTGTTAATGGACCGGATCAAATATGGGCCAGCATTTGGCCCAAACATGGCAGCATGTTAATGGGTCGGCCTACTAGTGTCATCAAAATCTTGTGGGCCTTCAGCTGGGCCGGCCCATTATGGTCGGTGAAATATCGTGGGCCTTTAGCTGGGCCGGCCCATTATGGTCCGTGAAATCTTGTGGGCCTTTAGTTGGGCCGGCCCATTATGGTCCGCAAAATCTCGTGGGCCTTTAGCTGGGCCGGCCCATTATGGCCCGCAAAATCTTGTGGGCCTTTAGCTGGGCCGCCCATTATGGTCCGCAAAATCTCGTAGGCCTTTAGCTGGGCCGGCCCATTATGGTCCGTGAAATCTTGTGGGCCTTTAGCTGGGTCGGCCCATTATGGTCCGCAAAATCTCGTGGGCCTTTAGCTGGGTCGGCCCATTATGGCCCGCAAAATCTTGTGGGCCTTTAGCTGGGCCGCCCATTATGGTCCGTAAAATCTCGTGGGCCTTTAGCTGGGCCGGCTCATTATGGACCACAAAATCTTGTGAGCCTTTAGTTGGGCTGGCCCATTTAAACCTTATGGGCCACTTTTGGGCCGGTCCACGTGTCAACATTTCATAAGCGCATCTCGCCCATTGGCTGAGTGACACCTGTGCCAATGCGGAGCTGACACGTGTTTCCTCCAGGCAACGATGATTTTACATGTGGAAAATTCCCATTGGTTCTGGTTGTTAACGGGTTATCAGATCCAAAACTGGACCCGATAGCTTAACAGCGTTCCGTTATGGTGGATGCCACGTGTCAGTCACCCTTGACGAAAGCTCTTCTGTGACGCGCGATTTATCGTCATGGAAGTGGACACTTCCGTGATATAATTTTGGTAATGACATGGAACACTTCTACGACAGCACAGGTATGACTATCTTGATTCTCTCATAAAATCGTCATGGATGTACATGCATGACAGAAAACGTAACCTACTGTGACAAACATGTATCATCATGGAAGTGTATTTTTTTGTAGTGACATGACCAGCCCAACTATTTTTTCTTTGTGAAAATGAGCCCAATTTATTGTTTCTGAAGAATACCCAATCCAAGCCTACTTATTTTTCTAGGCCCTGATGGGCTGCAACTCTTTCAAGATGGCTACAAATCTCGAAAGTAATATGAAATGGGCTGTAAATATAAAAAACAGACGATAAATTGGCAATTAATTTATAATTTTTGAATTTTTTTCACATTTTTAGATTCCAATTTCACTGGGATTTAACCTAATTTAAATATATCTTCAAGGTACTTTAAATCTGGCTCGACATTTCGGTATTAAAAATAGTTTGAACCCCACCGAAATATGCAAAATTTTGTTTAAATTTTTAACCCTGGCCCTGGCCAGCAAAAAAACAGACTGCAATAAATTGCATAAGAAGATGCAATGAGCTGTAAATTATTAAAATAATAGGGAATGGTCTGACTTGTGGGCCTATTAAGTTGACGCGTATGCAAGATTTTTTTACTTATTATATACGTCAACAAACAATTCTAGCAGACATAACCGTTGGATGTCAATCCAATAGCCGTCGTGCTTCTTCAATCTCTGATCTTCTTGCTCCAGCTGCCAAATCCAGCGCCGGCGGGACTGTCTGCTCCCGCCTCCCGTGGCTGGCTGTGCTGTTGCGCAGGCCTCACCACCCCCTACTACTCCCACCGTTGGTCAGGCCATCCCTCCACTCACCCACATCCCTGCAATGTTGTGGCTTCACCACCTCCGGGTCATTCCCTTCATGGGTCTCACTGTCGTCCATCGTGCTGGTGTTCTCGGCACGGCATGGTCAACATTGTCAACAAATGAAAACTTCGAAATAGGGATGTACATGGAGAGGCTGACAGTTGGGACCCACTTGGTCCATGGCCGCACGTAAGCAAGTACCTCCTTAATACGCCAAAAAGAATGAATCCTCCCATTAACAGTTGGGACCCACCAACTATATCTTGGCATGGAAGGAAGTTCCTCCTTATTAAGCGAACAATAATGAGTGCTCCCCATGACAGCTGGGGCCCACCATATTTGGAGGCTGACTTGTGGCCCTACTAAGTTGACGCATACGCAGGGCTTTGTCAACTTAGTCAACAAACGATTCTATCACCAGAGACCGTTGGATTGTTAGCATCCAACGCTCGTCCTGCTTCTTCAACCTTTGATTTTCTTGCTCCAGCTGTCCAAACCATCGTGTGCTCCTGCCTCCCATGGTCGGCTATGCTACCGCGGAGGCCTCACCGCCCCTACTACTCCCACTGCTGGCCAGGCCATCCCTCTACTCACCCACACCCCCTGTTATTCTGTGGCGATGGCAGCCTCACACCACAGCCGAACCAGTCAATCCTTGTACTACCCTCCACATGTTTCTAGGCTCCGCGTCATTCCCTGCCTCACCGCCGTCCGCCGCCTGGTGCTATACGTGCAGTGTGATCAACATGGTCAATGAATGACAGCCATCGGAAGAGGACTGTACGCGGTGAGGCTGACAGAAGGACCCACCAGCTACATCTTCGCACGCAAGGAAGTGCCTCCTTATTACGCACAAAAAAAATCCTCCCCCTGTCAGCTCGGACCCACTAGCTACATTTTCACATGCAAGGAACTGCCTCCTTATCCTCCCTGACAGCCGGGACCCACCCGGTCGAAGCGTACGTAGCATTGTCATTTTGGTCGCAAACGTGTACTTACATACTGGTCCATCGGTCTTTCTGCCACGATGAACCGTGGCCCAGTAAGGAGCGGTAGTTGTTCAGGCAGTCCTATCTATATCGTGTACACGTACGTATGCACATACGGGCGGGGTCTCGAATGCCTACACACGCATACGTACGGCCAGGGCTTGTGTACATGGAGAGGCAGCGAAGGGCAGCTATGGCACCTTGTTCATCAGCAGCCAACCGGCTGGGTCGGAATGGAGAAACTGCGTCATGTTCATCGGGAGGCAATGGAATGTGTCTTGTTCATCAGGAGCCAACCAGCTTGGATGGAACAACCGAAAGGAGGCCTGGCGTATCGCGGAACAGAGGAAACAACCTTTTGTTCGACCGCCTATGGTCGAAATGGGATCCTGTTCATCGGGAGGGGTCTAGCGTACCGCAAAATAGAGGAAACTGACTTCTCTTCGACCTCCTACGGTCGAAACGAGGCCCTGTTGATCGGGAGCCGTGTGGCGTATCGCAAAACGGAGGAAACAGACTTTTCTTCGACCTCCTACGGTCGAAATGGGGGTCCTATTCATCGGGAGGGGTGTGGCGTACCGCAAAACGGAGGAAACAGACTTCTCTTCGACCTCCTACGGTCGAAATGGGGGTCCTATTCATCTACTGCCTCGCTCCAGCCCCCATGGGCTACTGTTCATCCACCGTCGACCTCCTCTAGCCTCCACCTATGACTGTGCATCCACGGTGTCTCCCTCCTGCATCCACCAGCTACTGTTCATCCACAGGCTCCTGTTCATCCAGCCTCCACCGGCTAATGTTCAACCTGCCCTCCACGGGGTCCTGTTCATCCAGCCTCCACCAGTTACTGTTCAACCAGCCCTCCACGGGGTCCTATTCATCCACCCCCAACCGGCCCGATCGGGGTCCTGTTCATCCAGCGGCAACATCCTCTCCTACCATGGGGTCCTGTTCATCCAACCCCCACCAAAAATTGTTCATCCAACCCCCAACAACATTCACTGTTCATCAAGAGGCAGCAGGTTCAATCGGCTTTAGTTAACAGTAGTAGCGAAGGAATCCCTCAATCGGGTTCAGTTAACAGGCAAGGGATCGATCGCTCGGGTTCGGTAACATAGCTAGTGCAATCGCTCGGGTTCAGTAAGCGAATGCCTCGCTCGTGTTCAGTTAGAGCCCAACGCCTCGCACACATGCGCGTACGTCTATGAGAGAAACGCACAAACCTTCGTGCATCGCTCTGTCCCGACCACCCACTGTGACCGGGAACTCCCCGATATTTTCCTCGTCCTCGCTTCTACCACGGCTTTTTCTGAAGGAAATACGCCCTAGAGGCAATAATAAAGTTACTGTTTATTTCCTTATATCATGATAAATGTTTATTATTCATGTGAGAATTGTATTAACCGGAAATTTAGTACATGTGCAAATACATAGACAAAACATAGTGTCCCTAGTATGCCTCTACTTGACTAGCTTGTTAATCAAAGATGGTTATGTTTCCTAACCATAGACATGTGTTCTCATTTTATGAATGGGATCACATCATTAGGAGAATGATGTGATGGACAAGACCCATCCATTAGCTTACAATTATGATCGTAACAGTTTCATTGCTGCTGCTTTCTTCATGACTAATACCTTTTCGTCAGACTATGAGATTATGCAACTCCTGAATACTGGAGGAACACCTTGTGTGCTATCAAACATCACAACATAACTGGGTGATTATAAAGATACTCTATAGGTGTCTCCGAAGGTGTTTGTTGGGTTGGCATAGATCGAGATTAGGATTTGTCACTCCATGTTTCAGAGAGGTATCTCTGGGCCCTCTCGGTAATGCTCATCACTATAAGCCTTGCAAGCAATGTGACTAATGAGTTAGTTGCGGGATGAAGCATTATGGAACGAGTAAATAGACTTGCCGGTAATGAGACTGAACTAGTTATGATGATCCCGATGATCGAATCTCGGGCAAATAACATACCGATGACAAAGGGAACAACACATGCTGTTGTGCGGTTTGACCGATAAAGATCTTTGTAGAATATGTAGGAGCCAATATGAGCATCCAGTTTCCGCTATTAGTTATTGATCGGAGATATGTCTCGATCATGTCTACATAGTTCTCGAACCCGTAGGGTCCGCACGCTTAACATTCGATGACGCTTTGTATTATGAGTTATGTGTTTTTTATGACTGAAGTTTGTTCGGAGTCCCAGATGAGATCACGAACGTGACGAGGAGTCTCGAAATGGTTGAGACATAAAGATTAATATATTGGACAATGTCATTCGGACACTGGAAGAGTTCCGAGTGGTTTCGGGTAAAAACGGCGTGCCGGAGGGTTTACCGGACCCCTGATACGTCTCCAACGTATCTATAATTTTTGATTGATCCATGCTACTTTATCTACTATTTTAGGCAATATTGGGCTTTATTATCCACTTTTATATTATTTTTGGGACTAACCTATTAATCGGAGGCCCAGCCCAGATTTGCTGTTTTTTGCCTATTTCAGTGTTTCGAGGAAAAGGAATATCAGACGGAGTCAAAACGGAACGAAATCAACTAGAGAAGTTATTTTTGGAAGGAAAGCAACCCAGGGAACTTGGAGTGCACGTCAGGGGAGATACGGGCT
>NC_041387.1:314143193-314150312 GCF_002162155.2 Triticum dicoccoides | reverse complement strand
GCCTCGTGGGGCCCCCGTAGCTCCTCCGACGTACCCCCTACACCCATATATACTCTTTTACCCTAAAACTTCCAGAACAGAAGATAGATCAGGAGTTCCACTGCCGCAAGCCTCTGTAGCCACCAAAAACCTCTCTGGAGCCCATTCCGGCACCCTGTCGGAGGGGGATCCCATCACTGTTGGCCATCTTCATCATCCCGGCGCTATCCATGACGAGGAGGGAGTAGTTCACCCTCGGGGCTGAGGGTATGTACCAGTAGCTATGTGTTTGATCTCTCTCTCTCGTGTTCTCTCTCGTGTTCCCTCTATGGCACGATCTTGATGTACCCCGAGCTTTGCTATTGTAGTTGGATCTTATGATGTTTCTCCCCCTCTACTCTCTTGTGATGAATTGAGTTTCCCCTTTGAAGTTATCTTATCGGATTGAGTCTTTTATGAGAACACTTGATGTATGTCTTGCCATTATTATCTGTGGTGACAATGGGATATCATGTGCCACTTGATGTATGTTTTAGTGATCAACTTGCGGGTTTCGTGACATTGGGAACCTATGCATAGGGGTTGGCACACGTTCTTGCCTCTCTGGTAGAAACTTTGGGGCACTCTTTGAAGTACTTTTATGTTGGTTGGATGAATCTGAGATTGTGTGATGCATATCGTATAATCATGCCCACGGATACTTGAGGTGACAATGGAGTATCTAGGTGACATTAGGGTTTTGGTTGATTTGTATCTTAAGGTGTTATTCTAGTACGAACTCTTTTATAGATCGATCCGAAAGAATAGCTTTGAGGTGGTTTCATACCCTACCATAATCTCTACGTTTGTTCTCCGCTATTAGTGGCTTTGGAGTGACTCTTTGTTACATGTTGAGGGCTTGTTATATGATCTATCTATGTTATTATTGTTGGGAGAACTTGCACTAGTGAAAGTATGAACCCTAGGCCTTGTTTCCTATCATTGACATACCATTTACGCTCACTTTTACCACTTGTTACCTTGCTGTTTTTATATTTTCAGATTACAAAAACCTATATCTACGATCTATTTTGCACTTGTATCACCATCTCTTCACCGAACTAGTGCACCTATACAATTTACCATTGTATTGGGTGTGTTGGGGACACAAGAGACTTTTTGTTATTTGGTTGCAGGGTTGTTTGAGAGAGACCATCTTCATCCTACGCCTCCTACGGATTGATAAACCTTAGGTCATCCACTTGAGGGAAATTTGCTACTGTCCTACAAACCTGTGCACTTGCAGGCCCAACAACGTCTACAAGAAGAAGGTTGTGTAGTAGACATCAAGCTCTTTTCTGGCGCCGTTGCCGGGGAGGTTAGCGCTTGAAGGTATATCTTTAGATCTTGCAACCGAATCTTTTTGTTTCTTGTTTTAGCACTAGTCTAGTTTATAAAAGAAAACTACAAAAAAAATGGAGTTAAGTTTGTCTCATACGCTTCACCTTTTTAATATCTTTCATAAGTATGATGGAAAGGATAATTGTGCTCAAGTGCTAGAAGAAGAAATCTCTAAATTGTTTGGCGCTAAATCTATGAATGATGAGCATGATTGCAATGTTGTTAGTACGAATTCTTTGAATATCCATGATGCTAATGATGATTGCACTAGTTATGATGAAAATATGTCTTATGAGCATGTCAACTTTTGTGGAGTGCATGTTTGCATGAACACACCAAATAGAGAAGGTATTTATTGCAAGAGGCATAAGCACTTAGAGACTAAATTGTTGCAAGAAAGGCTAGATGTTTGTGCTGAAAATTTAAATTTTCTTGCCCGTACTTGTGGACTTTGCAATGAAAGTGGTCAGTTAGCTATCCGATGCAAATTGTTTCATGATCTAATCTTGTCCAAAATTGTGATGAGTTGATTTCCCTTGCACATTATAATGAGTTTAGCTTGCTTATGGGTTGCGAAGAAATGAAACGTTTAACTAATTATCTTCCAGAATTTTCCCGTTACAAACTTCTTGGTTTTGATCTAGAAGAAATTTATATGTATTGTGCGGTGAATTGCATTGAAAATCCTTATATTGCCAATTACATAAAGAAAAGAAAACAAATAGAGGATGATGAGAGTACTAATGAAAGGGAAGAGACTTCCCAATCTCCTCCTATTATTTCTTATGATGAATCAGGTAACGAGGAGGAGCTTTCTATTCAACCAATCTCATCAATAAGGAGCTCAAATAGGAAGGTTGAACCTACACATAATGTGAAGAAGAAAAAGAAAAGAAGGAGCAACAAAGGTAGAAAGGTATCCCTCCCAAATGGTGTTGCTCCTACTACTCATTGCGATGATGATAATTGCTATACTATTGGTGTTATCAATATTTTTAATGATGAAAGTGACTATGCTTATGATATGAAAGGGCCCAAGCTTGGGGAAGCTATGTTTGATTGGGATGAAATATTTGAGAATATATTTGCTGGAATTAATGTTTGTCCCAAGTTTGGGGATGCTATGTTTAATGAAGATGATATTTTTAGCATCCCAAGTTTTGATATGCAAAGTTGTTATGATGATAGCATGCCTCCTACCTATGATGATTATATTGATGAAAGTGGGTTCGGAAGAGAGTCAACTCTAGGAAGTAGTGATCCCACTATTTTGGAGGATGTTGAATTTTATTGTGATGATTACGAAAGTGGATTTGGAAGAGTGTCAACTTTATTTAGTGATTCCACTATCTTGGGAGAGGTTTCAATCGATTATGATGAGAACGAAGTTGCTACTTATGATGATTATTGTGATGAAACTTATGCTATAAAAAGTAGTGATGATTATATTTACAAATCTTGTCATGATTATGATTACCCTTTTTCTGAACATTACTCTTTTAATGTGGAAACAATTTTTAGTGTTCAAGTCTCTTATGATACTTCCACTATTCCGAATGAGAAGAATTTTGCTTATGTGGAGAGTAGTAAAATTTCTATGCTTGTAGATCATGAAAAGAATGCTTCAGGTGCTGGTTATATTGTGAATTCATTCATGACGCTACTGAAAATTATTATGAGGGAGGAACATATGCTTGTAGGAGTTGCAATAATGTAAAGTTTCCTCTCTATGTGCTTAAAATCTTGAAGTTGTGCTTGTTTTACCTTCCTATGCAAGTTGATTATTGTTCCCATAACTTGTTTGCTCACAAAATACCTATGCATAGGAAGTGGGTTAGACTTAAATGTGCTAGTCATATGCTTCATGATGCTCCCGTTATGTTTCAATTCTTATCTTTTATGTGAGCATCATTGCCATCATCATGCCTAGCTAGAAAGGCATTTAAAAAAGCGCTTGTTGGGAGACAATCCAATATTTATGCTTACTGTTTTTGTGTGTCCACATGATTATGCTACTGTAGTAATCATGTTTTATAGCTTTTGTTTCAATAAAGTGCCAAGTAGGACCTTTAGGATAGCTTACGTGATAGTTGTGTTGATCCTGCTGAAAATCAGAAACTTTTGCACCCAGTAAATTAGTTTTGTTAATTCACAAAAACGTGCTTGTGATATGATTCTTTTTTCTATGGATTGGTACACGAATTTCTTAGGACTTCCTAATTTTGTAGGATTGTTGGAGTTCATAAGTATACGTTTGATACAGATTACTAAAGACTGTTCTGTTTTTAACAGATTCTGTTTTCTATGGGTTGTTTGCTTATTTTGATGAATCTATGGCTAGTATTAAGTGGTATGAACCATAGAAAAGTTGGAATACAGTAGATATTACACCAATATGAATTTAGAATGAGCTCATTACAGTACCTAAGTGGTGGTTTTATTTTCTTATACTAACAGAGCTTACGAGTTTTCTGTTGAGTTTTGTGTTGTGGAGTTTTCAAGTTTTGGGTAAAGATTCGATGGACTATGGAATAAGGAGTGGTAAGAGCCTAAGCTTGGGGATGCCCAAGGCACCCCAAGGTAATATTCAAGGATAACCAAGAGCCTAAGCTTGGGGATGCCCCAGATGGCATCCCCTCTTTCGTCTTCGTTCATCGGTAACTTTACTTGGAGCTATATTTTTATTCACCACATGATATGTGTTTTGCCTGGAGCATCATTTCCTTTAGTTAGTTTTTGCTTGCTGTTAGTTAGAATAATGTTTTGCATCTTTAGTTTCAATAAAGAAGTCAAGGATAGCCTTTGCCATGCTTATTTTGCTAGTATACATGTTGCTGTTTGAAAAACAGAAAGTTTACCGCTGTTGCAAAAATTCCCTAGAAAATTCAGAGAGTGGTATAATGTTGAATCTTTTTGAATATTGAGCTCTGATAAATTTATTACAGTGGGAATTTTAGTTCATAATTTTTGGAGTCAGGGAAGTATTGATACTCTTGCATTCTTTACAGACTGTACTGTTTTGGCAGATTGATGTTATGGGTGCATTGTTTGCATATGTTTGCTTGTTTAATGATTATATTTGAAGATAGGAGTATTAAATATGCAGAGGCATTTAGTATGAAATGTTGAATAATAATTTTAGTGATTTGTTACAGTAGAAGATGATAAGGTTTTGCATTGGTTTATACTAACCTATCTCACGAGTTCTTGTTGAGTTTGTTGTGAATGAAGCTTTTGATAAAAAGAGAAACCATGATATGAGAGGAATTAAGGAGACACAAAAGTTCAAGATTGGGGATGCCCAAGGCACCCCAAGATAACATTTCAAGAAGTCTCAAGCATCTAAGATTGGGGATGCCCCGGTAGGCATCCCACCTTTCTTCTTCAACAACTATCGGTTAGTATCGGTTGAGCCTAAGTTTTTGCTTCTTCACACGAGTTGTGCTATCCTTGCAATGTAGTTTTCTTTAGCTTTGCTTGCTGTTTGAATAAAGTATCAAGATCTGAAATTATTAAATGAGAGAGAGTCTTCGCATAGTTGCATAATTATTTAGCTACTCATTGATCTTCACTTATATCTTTCGGAGTAGTTTGTTGTTGCTCTAGTGCTTCACTTATATCTTTTAGAGAATGGTGGTAGTTTTATTTTGGAGAAATAGTTGAACTCTCATGCTTCACTTAGATTATTTTGAGAGTCGTTAATAGCATGGTAATTTGCTTAATGTTCATATACTTGGTATTCAAGATATGTGAAACTTTCTTTTGAGTGCGTTGAATACTAAGATAAGTTTGATGCTTGATAATTGTTTTGAGATATGGAGGTGATAATATCGAAGTCGTGCTAGTTGAGTAGTTGTGAATTTAAAGAATACTTGTGTTGAAGTTTGTGATTCCCGTAGCATGCACGTATGGTGAACCGTTATGTGATGAACTCGGAGCATGATTTATTTATTGATTGTCTTCCTTATGAGTGGCGGTCGGGGACGGCGATGGTCTTTTCCTACCAATCTATCCCCCTAGGAGCATGCGCGTAGTACTTGGTTTTTTATGACTTCTAAATTTTTGCAATAAGTATATGAGTTCTTTTGACTAATGTTGAGTCCATGGATTATACGCACTTTTACCTTTCCGCCTTTGCTAGCCTCTTCGGTACCGTGCATTGCCCTTTCTCACCTTGAGAGTTGGTGCAAACTTCACCAGTGCATCCAAACCCCGTGATACGATACGCTCTATCACACATAAACCTCCTTATATCTTCCTCAAAACAGCCACCATACCTACCTATCATGGCATTTCCATAGCCATTCCGAGATATATTGCCATGCAACTTCCATCATCATCATCATGACATACATTACTTTTGTCATATTGCCATTGCATGATCATGTAGTTGACATCGTATTTGTGGCAAAGCCACCACGCATTATTTTTCATACATGTCACTCTTGATTCATTGCACCATCCCGGTACACCGCCGGAGGCATTCAAATAGAGTCATATCTTGTTCTAAGTTTCGAGTTGTAATCCTTATGTTGTAATCAATAGAAGTGTGATGATCATCATTATTAGAACATTGCCCAAATAAAAAGAGAGAGAGAGAGAAAGGCCAAAAGAAAAAAAAAGAAGGCTAAAAAAAGGGCAATGCTACTATCTCTTTTTCCACACTTGTGCTTCAAAGTAGCACCTTGTTCTTCATGTAGTGAGTCTCATATATATATTGTGCTTCAAAGTAGCACCTTGTTCTTCATCTAGTGAGTCTCATAAGTAGTCCTTTTTATAATAGTGGGAATTTTTCATTTTAGAACTTGGCTTGTATATTCCTACAATGGGCTTCCTCAAATGCCTTAGGTCTTCATGAGCAAGCAAGTTGGATGCACACCCACTAGTTTTCTTTTGTTGAGAATTCATAGCTCTAGTGCATCCGTTGCGTGGCAATCCCTACTCCTCATGTTGACATCAATTGATGGGCATCTCCATAGCCCGTTGATTAGCCTCGTCAATGTGAGACTTTCTCCTTTTTGTCTTCTCCACACAATCCCCATCATCATATTCTATTCCACCCATAGTGCTATATCCATGGCTCACGCTCATGTATTGCGTGAAGGTTGAAAAAGTTTGAGACTATTTAAGTATGAAACAATTGCTTGGCTTTTCATCGGGGGTATAGAAGTTGGGAACATCTTTGTGTGACGAAAATGAAGCATAGCCTAACTATATGATTTTGTAGGGATGAACTTTCTTTTGCCATGATATTTTGAGAAGACATAATTGCTTTGTTAGTATGCTTGAAGTATTATTATTTTTATGTCAATATGAACTTTTGTCTTGAATCTTTCGGATCTAAATATTCATACCACAATTAAGGAGATTTACATTGAAATTATGCCAAAGTATCACTCCGCATCAAAAATTATTTTTTATCATTTACCTACTCGAGGACGAGAAGGAATTAAGCTTGGGGATGCTTGATACGTCTCCAACGTATCTATAATTTTTTATTGCTCCATGCTACTTTATCTACTGTTTTAGGCAATATTGGGCTTTATTATCCACTTTTATATTATTTTTGGGACTAACCTATTAACCGAAGGCCCAGCCCAGATTTGTTGTTTTATGCCTATTTCAGTGTTTCGAGGAAAAGGAATATCAAACGGAGCCAAAATGGAACGAAATCAACTAGAGAAGTTATTTTTGGAAGGAAAGCAACCCAGGGAAGTTGGAGTGCACGTCAGGGGAGATACGGGCTGCCCACGAGGGTGG
>NC_041387.1:314141656-314142952 GCF_002162155.2 Triticum dicoccoides | reverse complement strand
CCCCCTGCCTCGTGGGGCCCCCGTAGCTCCTTCGACGTACCCCCTGCACCCATATATACTCTTTTACCCTAAAACTTCCAGAACAGAAGATAGATCAGGAGTTCCGCCGCCGCAAGCCTCTATAGCCACCAAAAACCTCTCGGGAGCCCGTTCCGGCACCCTGTCGGAGGGGGATCCCATCACCGGTGGCCATCTTCATCATCCCGACGCTATCCATGACGAGGAGGGAGTAGTTCACCCTCGGGGCTGAGGGTATGTACCAGTAGCTATGTGTTTGATCTCTCTCTCTCTCGTGTTCCCTCTATGGCATGATCTTGATGTATCCCGAGCTTTGCTATTGTAGTTGGATCTTATGATGTTTCTCCCCCTCTACTCTCTTGTGATGAATTGAGTTTCCCCTTTGAAGTTATCTTATCGGATTGAGTCTTTTATGAGAACACTTGATGTATGTCTTGCCGTGATTATCTGTGGGACAATGGGATATCATGTGCCACTTGATGTATGTTTTGGTGATCAACTTGCGGGTTCCGTGACATCGGGAACCTATGCATAGGGGTTGGCACACATTCTTGACTCTCCGGTAGAAACTTTGGGGCACTCTTTGAAGTACTTCTATGTTGGTTGGATGAATCTGAGATTGTGTGATGCATATCGTATAATCATGCCCACGGATACTTGAGGTGACAATGGAGTATCTAGGTGACATTAGGGTTTTGGTTGATTTGTATCTTAAGGTGTTATTCTAGTACGAACTCTTTTATAGATCGATCCGAAAGAATAGCTTTGAGGTGGTTTCGTACCCTACCATAATCTCTATGTTTGTTCTCCTCTATTAGTGGCTTTGGAGTGACTCTTTGTTACATGTTGAGGGCTTGTTATATGATCTATCTATGTTATTATTGTTGAGAGAACTTGCACTAGTGAAAGTATGAACCCTAGGCCTTGTTTCCTATCATTGCAATACCGTTTACGCTCACTTTTACCACTTGTTACCTTGCTATTTTTATATTTTCAGATTACAAAAACCTATATCTACTATCTATTTTGCACTTGTATCACCATCTCTTCGCTGAACTAGTGCACCTATACAATTTACCATTGTATTGGGTGTGTTGGGGACACAAGAGAATTTTTGTTATTTGGTTGCAGGGTTGTTTGAGAGAGACCATCTTCATCCTACGCCTCCTACGGATTGATAAACCTTAGGTCGTCCACTTGAGGGAAATTTGCTACTGTCCTACAAACATGTGCACTTGTAGGCCCAACAACGTCTACAAGAAGAAGGTTGTGTAGTAG
>NC_041387.1:314099283-314141481 GCF_002162155.2 Triticum dicoccoides | reverse complement strand
CCCCCCATGGGGAGTCCGAATAGGACAAGGGAAGGGGGCGCGGCCCGCCTTTCCCTCTCCCTCTCCCTCTCCCTTCCTTCCCCTCTTCCTCCAGGTGGAATCCTACTAGGACTTGGAGTCCTAGTAGGACTCCCTTCTCCTGGCACGCCCTTCAAGGGCTGGCCGGCCTCCCCCTCTCCTCCTTTATATACGGAGGTAGGGGGCACCCCAAAGTACATCAAGTTCTCTTAACCGTGTGCGGTGCCCGCCTCCACAGTTACACACCTTGGTCATATCGTCGTAGTGCTTAGGCGAAGCCCTGCACCGGTAACATCATCAACACCGCCGCCACGTCGTCGTGTTGACAGAACTCTCCCTGATCCTCAACTGGATCAAGAGCTCGCGGGACATCATCGGGCTGAACGTGTGCTGAACACGGAGGTACCGTATGTTCGGTGCTTGGATCGGTTGGATCGTGAAGACGTTTGACTACATCAATCGCGTTAACTAAACGCTTCCACTTTCGGTCTATGAGGGTACCTGGACACACTCTCCCCTCTCGTTGCTATGCATCTCCTAGATAGATCTTGCGTGATCATAGGATATTTTTTTTGAAATTACCACGTTCCCCAACAGTGGCATCCAAGCCAGGTCTATGCGTAGATGTTTTATGCACGAGTAGAACACAAAGAGTTGTGCGTGATAATTGTCATACTGCTTACCACCAACGTCTTACTTTGATTCGGCGGTATTGTTGGATGAAGCGGCCCGGACCGACATTACATGATCGCGTTCATGAGACTGGTTCTATCGACGTGCTTTTGCACATAGGTGGCTGGCAGGTGTCTGTTTCTCGAACTTTAGTTGAATCGAGTTTGACTATGGCCGGTCCTTGTTGAAGGTTAAAACAACACACTTGGTGAAAAATCGTTGTGGTTTTGATGCGTAGGTAAGAACGGTTTTTGCAAGAAGCCCGTAGCAGCCACGTAAAACTTGCAACAACAAAGTAGAGGACGTCTAACTTGTTTTTGCAGGGCTTGTTATGATGTGATATGGTCAAGACATGATGAGATATAAATTTTTGTATGAGATGATCATGTTTTGTAACAGAGTTATCGGCAACTGGCAGGAGCCATGGTTGTCGCTTTATTGTATGAAATGCAATCGCCATGTAATTGCTTTATTTTATCACTAAGCGGTAGCGATAGTCGTAGTAGCAATAGTTGGCGAGACGACAACAATGCTACGATGGAGATCAAGGTGTGAAGCCGGTGACAATGGAGATCATGATGATGCTTTGGTGATGGAGATCATGAGCACAAGATGATGATGGCCATATCATGACACATATTTTGATTGCATGTGATGTTTATCTTTTATGCATCTTATTTTTCTTAGTATGGCGGTAGCATTATAAGATGATCCCTTACTAAATTTCAAGGTATATGTGTTCTCCCTGAGTATGCACTGTTGCTACAGTTCGTCATGCCGAGACACCACGTGATGATCGGGTGTGATAAGCTCTACGTTCACATACAACGGGTGCAAGCCAGCTTTGCACGTACTGAATACTTGGGTTAAACTTGACGAGCCTAGCATATGCAGATATGTCCTCGGAACACTAAGACTGAAAGGTCGAACATGAATCATATAGTAGATATGATCAACATAGTGATGTTCACCATTGAAAACTACTCCATCTCACGTGATGATCGGACATGGTTTAGTTTATTTGGATCACGTGATCATTTAGATGACTAGAGGGATGTCTATCTAAGTGGGAGTTCTTAAGTAATATGATTAATTGGACTTTAATTTATCATGGACTTAGTCCTGATAGTTTTTGCATGTCTATGTTGTTGAAGATCAATGGCCCATGCTACTGTTCCTTTGAATTTTAATGCGTTCCTAGAGAAAGCTAAGTTGAAAGATGATGGTAGCAATTACACGGACTGGGTCCGTAACTTGAGGATTATCCTCATTGCTGCACAGAAGAATTACGTCCTGGAAGCACCGCTAGGTGCTAGGCCTGCTGCAGATGCAACTACGGACGTTGTGAACGTCTGGCAGAGCAAAGCTGATGACTACTTGATAGTTCAGTGTGTAATGCTTTACGGCTTAGAATCGGGACTTCAAAAACGTTTTGAACGTCATGGAGCATAAGAGATGTTCCAAGAATTGAAGTTAATATTTCAAGCAAATGCCTGAGGTTAGAGATATGAAGTCTACAACAAGTTCTATAGCTGCAAGATGGAGGAGAATAGTTCTGTCAGTGAACATATACTCAAAATGTCTGCGTATCATAACCACTTGACTCAGCTGGGAGTTAACCTTCCTAATGATAGTGTCATTGACAGAGTTCTTCAATCACTGCCACCAAACTATAAAGGCTTCGTGATGAACTATAATATGCAAGGTTTGACAAAAACAATTCCCGAGCTCTTCGCAATGCTAAAGGTTGCGGAGGTAGAAATCAAGAAGGAGCATCAAGTGTTGATTGTCAACAAGACCACTAGTTTCAAGAAAAAGGGCAAAGGGAAGAAGGGGAACTTCAAGAAGAATGGCAAGCAAGTTGCCGCTCAAGAGAAGAAGCCCAAGTCTGGACCTAAGCCTGAAACTGAGTGCTTCTACTATAAGGGACTGGTCACTCGAAGCGGAACTGCCCCAAGTATTTGGCGGATAAGAAGGATGGCAAAGTGAAAGTTATATTTGATATACATGTTATTGATGTGTACCTTACTAATGCTCGTAGTAGCGCCTAGGTATTTGATACGGGTTCTATTGCTCATATTTGCAACTCGAAACAGGGGCTACAGATTAAACAAAGATTGGTTAAGGACGAGGTGACGATGCGCGTCGGAAATGGTTCCAAGGTCGATGTGATCGCCGTCGGCACGCTACCTCTACATCTACCTTCGCAATTAGTTTTAGACCTGAATAATTGTTATTTGGTGCCAGCGTTGAGCATGAACATTATATCTGGATCTTGTTTGATGCAAGATGGTTATTCATTTAAATCAGAGAATAATGGTTGTTCTATTTATACGAGTAATATCTTTTATGGTCATGACCCTTGTTGAGTGGTCTATTTTTATTGAATCTCGATCGTGGAGATACACATGTTCATAATATTGAAGCCATAAGATGCAACGTTGATAATGATAGTGCAACTTATTTGTGGCACTACCGTTTAGGTCATATTGGTGTAAAGCGCATGAAAAAAGTCCATACTGATGGGCTTTCGGAATCACTTGATTATGAATCACTTGGTACTTGCGACCCATGCCTCATGGGCAAGATGACTAAAACTCCATTCTCCGGAACAAAGGAACGAGCTACTGACTTATTGGAAATAATACATACCAATGTATGCGGTCCAGTGAGTGTTGAGGCTCGTGGCGGGTATCATTATTTTCTTACCTTCACAGATGATTTGAGCAGATATGGGTATATCTACTTAATGAAGCATAAGTCTGAAACGTTTGGAAAGTTCAAAGAATTTCAGAGTGAAGTGGAAAATCATCGTAACAAGAAAATAAAGTTTCTACGATCTGATCATGGAGGCGAATATTTGAGTTACGAGTTTGGTCTTCATTTGAAACAATGTGGAATAGCTTCACAACTTACGCCACCTGAAACACCACAGTGTAATGGTGTGTCCGAACGTCATAACCGTACTTTATTGGATATGGTGCGATCTATGATGTCTCTTGCTGATTTACCGCTATCGTTTTGGGGTTATGCTTTAGAGACGGTTGCATTCACTTTAAATAGGGCACCATCAAAATCCGTTGAGACGACGTCGTATGAAGTGTGGTTTGGCAAGAAACCAAAGTTGTCATTTCTTAAAGTTTGGGGTTGCGATGCTTATGTGAAAAAGCTTCAACCTGATAAGCTCGAACCCAAATCGGACAAGTGCGTCTTCATAGGATACCCAAAGGAAACTATTGGGTGCACCTTCTATCAAAGATCCAAAGGCAAGATATTCGTTGCTAAGAATGGATCCTTTCTAGAGAAGGAGTTTCTCTCGAAAGAAGTGAGTGGGAGGAAAGTAGAGCTTGATGCGGTAATTGTACCTTCTCCCGAATTGGAAAGTAGTTCATCACAGAAATCAGTTCCAGTGATTCCTACACCAATTAGTGAGGAAGCTAATGATGATGATCATGAAACTTCAGATCAAGTTACTACATAACCTCGTAGGTCTTCCAGAGTACGGTCTGCACGAGAGTGGTACGGTAATCCTATTCTGGAAGTCATGTTACTAGACCATGATGAACCTATGAACTATGAGGAAGCGATGATGAGCCCAGATTCTGCGAAATGGCTTGAGGCCATGAAATCTGAGATGGGATCCATGTATGAGAACAAAGTGTGGACTTTGGTGGATTTTCCCGATGATCGGCAAGCCATAGAAAATAAATGGATCTTCAAGAATAAGAATGACGCTCACAGTAATGTTACTGTCTACAAAGCTCGACTTGTTGCGAAAGGTTTTTGAAAAGTTCAAGGAGTTGACTACAATGGGACTTTCTCACCCGTAGTGATGCTTAAGTCTGTCTGAATCATGTTAGCAATTACCGCATTTTATAATTATGAAATTAGGCAGATGGATGTCAAAGCTGCATTCCTGAATGGATTTTTGGAAGAAGAGTTGTATATGATGCAACCAGAAGGTTTTGTCGATCCAAAGGGTGCTAACAAAGTGTGCAAGCTCCAGCGATCCATTTATGGACTGGTGCAAGCCTCTCGGAGTTGGAATAAATGCTTTGATAGTGTGATCAAAGCACATGCTTTTATACAGACTTTTGGAGAAGCCTGTATTTACAAGAAAGTGAGTGGGTGCCCTGTAGCGTTTCTAATATTATATGTTGATGACATATTGTTGATTGGAAATGATATAGAATTTCTGGATAGCATAAAGGGATACTTGAATAAGAGTTTTTCAATGAAAGACCTCGGTGAAGTTGCTTACATGTTGGGCATCAAGATCAATAGAGATAGATCAAGACGCTTAATTGGACTTTCACAAAGCACATACCTTGATAAAGTTTTGAAGTTCAAAATGGATCAGTCAAAGAAAGGGTTCTTGCCTAAGTTACAAGGTGTGAAGATGAGTCAGACTCAATGCCCGACCACTGCAGAAGATAGAGAGAAAATGAAAGTCGTTCCCTATGCTTCAGCCATAGGTTCTATCATGTATGCAATGTTGTGTACCAGACCTGATGTGTGCCTTGCTATAAGTACAGCAGGGAGGTACCAAAGTAATCCAGGAGTGGAGCACTGGACAACGGTCAAGAACATCCTGAAATACCTGAAAAGGACTAAGGATATGTTTCTCGTTTATGGGGGTGACACAGAGCTCGTTGTAAATGGTTACGTCGATGCAAGCTTTGACACTAATCTGGATGACTCTAAGTCACAATCCGGATACGTATTTTTATTGAATGGTTGAGCTTTCAGTTGGTGCAGTTCCAAGCAAAGCGTCATGGCGAGATCTATGTGTGAAGCGGAGTACATAGCTGCTTCGGAAGCAGCAAATGAAGGAGTCTCGATGAAGGAGTTCATATCTGATCTAGGTGTCATACCTAGTGCATCGGGTCCAATGAAAATCTTTTGTGACAATACTGGTGCAATTGCCTTGGCGAAGGAATCCAGATTTCACAAGAGAACCACACACATCAAGAGATGCTTCAATTCCATCAGGCATCAAGTCGCAGAGGGAGAAATAGAGATTTGCAAAATACATACGGATCTGAATGTTGCTGGCCCATTCACTAAGCCTCTTCCACGAGCAAAACATGATCAACAGCAAGACTCCATGGGTGTTAGAATCATTACTTTGTAGTCTAGATTATTGACTCTAGTGCAAGTGGGAGACTGGAGGAAATATGCCCTAGAGGCAATAATAAAGTTATTGTTTATTTCCTTATATCATGATAAATGTTTATTATTCATGCTAGAATTGTATTAACAGGAAACTTAGTACATGTGTGAATACATAGACAAAACATAGTGTCCCTAGTATGCCTCTACTTGACGAGCTTGTTAATCAAAGATGGTTATGTTTCCTAACCATAGACATGTGTTGTCATTTGATGAATGGGATCACATCATTAGGAGAATGATGTGACGAAAAAGACCCATCCATTAGCTTAGCATTATGATCGTTACAGTTTCATTGCTATTGCTTTGTTCATGACTTATACATGTTCCTCGGACTATGAGATTATGCAACTCCCGAATACCGGAGGAACACCTTGTCTACTATGAAAAGTCACAACATAACTGGGTGATTATACAGATGCTCTACAGGTGTCTCCGGAGGTGTTTGTTGGGTTGGCATAGATCGAGGTTAGGATTTGTCACTCCATGCTTCGGAGAGGTATCTCTGGGCCCTCTCGATAATGCTCATCACTATAAGCCTTGCAAGCAATGTGACTAATAAGTTAGTTGCAGGATGAAGCATTACGGAACAAGTAAAGAGACTTGTCGGTAACGAGATAGAACTAGGTATGATGATACCAACGATCGAATCTCAGTCAAGTAACATATCGATGACAAAGGGAACAACGTATGTTGTTGTGCGGTTTGACCGATAAAGATCTTCGTAGAATATTTAGGAGCCAATATGAGCATCCAGGTTCCGCTATTGGTTACTTATCGGTGATATGTCTCGATCATGTCTACATAGTTATCGAACCTGTAGGGTCCGCACGCTTAACGTTTGATGACGATTTGCATTATGAGTTATGTGTTTTTGATGACTGAAGTTTGTTCCGAGTCCCAGATGAGATCATAGACGTGACGAGGAGTCTCGAAATGGTCGAGACATAGATATTAATATATTGGACTATGTCATTCGGACACCAGAAGAGTTCCAAGTGGTTTCGGGTAAAAACGGAGTGCCGAAAAGGTTACTGTAACCCCCCAGGGAAGCAATGGGCCAACATGGGCCATAGGGAGAGAGAGGACAGCCCACATAGGGGAGGCACCCCCCCCCCATGGGGAGTCCGAATAGGACAATGGAAGGGGGCGCGGCCCCCCTTTCCCTCTCCCTCTCACTTTCCCTTCCTTCCCCTCTTCCTCCAGGTGGAATCCTACTAGGACTTGGAGTCCTAGTAGGACTCCCTTCTCCTGGCACGCTCTGCAAGGGCCGGCCGGCCTCCCCCTCTCCTCCTTTATATACGGGGGCAGGGGGCACCCCAAAGTACATCAAGTTCTCTTAACCGTTTGCGGTGCCCCCCTCCACAGTTACACACCTCAGTCATATCATCGTAGTTCTTAGGCGAAGCCCTATGCCGGTAACATCATCAACACTGTCGCCACGCCGTCGTGCTGACGAAACGCTCCCTCGTCCTCAACTAGATCAAGAGCTCAAGGGACGTCATCGGGATGAACGTGTGCTGTACGTGGAGGTACCGTACGTTCGGTGCTTGGATCGGTTGGATCATGAAGACTTTTGTCGTGGTGGGCGCATGGAAGATGCCAAGGGAAGGCTAAAGAGAGGAGGAGGCTCCAGGGCGCTGGTGAGCTCCAGAGGCGAGGTTGGCATGAGCGGGCGCGGGACGCCGGACATACCCAGGTTCGGGGCTCTCCAGAGAGATAACGCCCCTAGTCCTGCCGAATGTAGTTGGATGTTCGATAGTACAATGCTGCTCCTGGAGCTGTATGGGGGAGGAAGGAAGCTGGCCAAGGCTTGGGCTGCTCCTTCGCTCTGGTGTTGCTGTTTCGGTGGCTAGTTCTATGCTTACTTGCCTTTCTCTCTTTACATGCCCGTATGAGCGTGGGCTCCTGGGGGGTTTTATAGATCAACCCCCCAGGGGTACAATGGTAATGTTAAAGGTCGGTGGGTCCGGATTGTCGGTGTCCGGGGACCCGGGCTGGGTCCCGCTGAGGGCTTGTGGTTCGCCGGGTTCCCCTAGGTGCGGGCCCCGCATGCCTAGGGGGATTGTGCGCCATCTTGTCGATCGTCAGGGCGTGGCCGAGTCGAGTCGTGTACAGTGGCTCTCCGTCAGGTTGCCGCTTGCTGTCGTCAGCGGTGAGGGCGGGGGCACTGTAGCCACATCGGCCCTGGTCAGCGGGTAGGTGAGGGGCACTGTTGCCACGCTCCGGCTGACCAGAGGCATGGGCGGGGTACTATTGCTTTGGTCATCGTTGATTGAAGACTCGTCCCATCGTACGGCCTGGATGGGACGGGAGCTGGCCCGTGGGCGGATTGCGGAGCACGCCACGGGTGGAGCTGGCTTGTTGAGGAAGCTTTGGTGGTGCCGGGTTTGGCAGTCTTGCGCTAGTTGTTGAGGCCGAGTCGGCGCGTCTTGCCAGGTCGGAGAGTCTGGCCGGGTTGCGGGGCTTGGCCAGGTCAAGCGACCCGGCCAAGCGCATGCCGGTTTGAGGGGCGGTGCCAGCCCCGTTGTTTTTGAAGAGGATCCGGGTTCCGTTGCCTGCCCAGGGTTCATCCCCCCGATAGTAGTCCCCGAAGCTATGAAGGTCCGCCGTCTTCGAATGAGTGGGCCTTTGCAGTTTACCCCTTAAGCAAGGCGGATCCTGCGAGCGCCGGTTCTGGCAACACCCACTGTGTGCCAATTTTCTCGGGAACCGGATTGCGGCATCCCAGCCGTGGCGGGAACCGAGGAGTTCGTCGAGTCTTGGGGCAATCCCTCGGGCTTCGTGCGGGCGCCACGTGGTGCCCGGAAGTCGGAGGGGCCTGACAGGCCACGCGCATGACGGGACTAGGCGACGGGCTGGGGCCCGCCGCCGCGTGCCCTTGGCCCACGCGCGTGGATTTATTGCGGCATCCGGGGGCCGGTTGCTCTTCCCCGGGCAGTTACTGCGCGTGTACATGCGCACTTATGTCGGGATAGTGGAACGGGTGCGTGCAGACGATCCCACTCCCCCATGTTCGAACCGAGGGTTATAAATTGAGGGGGGCAAGGGGGCGGCGGACATAATTCTCGCTCGCGCCCTCCTGTCCCCCTGCTCTTGCTCCGCTCTACGCAACCGACGCACAGCGGCGCCCGCTGCTCCGAGCAGAACTCCTTCATCGCCCATCTTCTTTCTCCTTCCTCCGATCATGGCACTGCCGTCAGGCTCCTGGATGGGTTCGAATGTCACCACCGAGGACATCACCCAACTCCGGGCGACGCAGCGCCTGCCGCGGGATACGGACGTCGGCGTCCGTGTGCCGCACGGCGAGTAGACGCCTCAGCCTGAGGAGCAGGAGCGCGTGGTCTTCCTCACACACTTCGAGCGCGGGTTTGGGCTGCCGGCGAGCACCTTCTTCCGCACATTCCTGGAGTTCTTCGGGCTTCAGCCGCATCATCTTGGCGCCGGCGCCATCGTCCAATTCTCCGGTTTCATCACCCTCTGCGAGGGGTATCTGGGGGTCGAGCCCATGATCGACCTCTGTGCGTGCTTCTTCTCCCTGAAGCAGCAAAGCCCGTCGACCGGGGAGTTCACCGACTGTGGCGACGCCGTCATCTCGAAGCGGTCGGGGGCGGACTTCTCCAAAATCCCGCTAGAGGATTCTACCAAGAAATGGTAGAACTCCTTCTTTTACGTCCGCAACCTGGGTGCGGATCGCATCAATCTTCCAGCCTTCGCCATCGCGCCACCGCGGGTGAAGGCGAATTGGGGCTACTCGCTCAGGCGCCCGTCGCAGGAGATTGTCAATCTCTGCAAGTGGGTGACGGTGATGAGGACGCGGGAGGGGCTATCCGGCACCGACCACATCGCCGCGTTCATCATGCGTCGGGTCCTCCCGTTGCATAGGCGCTCCTGCCTCATCGGAGAAATGGTCGACCTTCAAGACCCCAACCGCATGGGGTCGACGCGGCTGACTGCAGAGCAGATCACGCGCGGCATGAACGACATCTCCAAGGCCAACCTTGGGGAGGACTGGCGGTTCAGCAAGGTGCCGTATAGCGAGTCGAACCCGGCGCCGCAGGTGAGTGTCTCGTCTTCTTACTTTGCTGCTGTGCACCTTCTCGTCCATCCTGACGTGACGCCGGAGGTGCTTCTGAACGCGATCCGGCATCCTTACGCCCGGGCTCCATCGCAGGTAGCGCCGGTGGCGCTAGAGGAGCCTGCGGCCCATGGTGGGGAGGAGAAGGCCGACGCCGACGCCGGCGCTGGGCATCGCGCAGGTAAGTCTTGTATTTTTCTTCATGTGTCCTGAGTTGCTGACCATGGCACGGTGCGGGCGATGCTGACGCCAGTTGTTGGTGCGGCAGCCTTAGGCGGGGGAGGCGGCGACGCGGGCGGAGCCTGGTCTTCGTGTGGAGCGGCGCCGAGCAGCCCGCATGGGAAAGACAGTGTCGTGCCGCGACCCCGGGCCCCGAAATGCACGGCGGACCCGACCGGGGCCGGGAGGCCGGCCAAGAGTAAACGTGGCGTCGGGCACGGGAGGCCGACCTCGGTCCTGGTCTTGTCGGGGTAAGCTTCGTCTTTCGTACGCATCGGATCATTTTGCTAGCCTTGTTTCGTTTTTGCTCATTCTGTCTTCTTCTTCAGGTCGCCAATCGCGCTGGCGAGGGCGGCGGCGGATGTCGCCGCCGCCGAAGGGACCGCGTTCCGTAGGAGCCCGTCCGACCTCGCCGACCAGGCCGAGGTGGAGGGACGGGCCGACTCGGACCTCGGCCTGGACCTGAACGACGTGGAAGGCTCGGCCTGGCGAGAAAGGAACAGGGCCGAGGCGGAGCTGGAGGCGGCGTCGGTCCAGGATTGGACCGACGTGGCGGCGGCATGGGCGCGAGCCAGCATAGAGCTGGCCTGGCGCAAGATGCCGGAGGGTATGGTGGTGGCGGCAACGGTATTTGAGCCGTCGTCGGTGAGGGAGCGCGGCCGTGAAGGCCGGCCTAAGGTGGTGATCCTTGACCGGGAGGTTGTGGAGGTGGAGGATGATACCCCACCGCGGGTCGATGTAGTCGAGCGAGCGGGGGCTGATGGTGGAGGCAGCGCCGTCTTGGAAGAGGCGCTGCGGGCGGCGGTGCCGGAGGCGCTGCCGGTGTTGGAGGAGGCGCCGCGGATGGCGGTGCCGAAGGCCACCCCGGCAGCTGGGCCGATGGTGGCGCAGCAGGCCATCCTGGCGTCCGGACCGGAGGTGGCGACGTAGGGCGTCCCAGCGTCTGGGTCGTCAATGGTGCCGGGAGGGGCGTCAGAGGAGGTGCTGGCTGCGTCGGGAGCGGCCAGCGGGGAGCACGCCTTGGTGCCCCGGCAGGGAGGGCGCCGGGCCGCCGGGCCGCAGCCGGCGCGGAGCGGGAGCGCCGTGGTCTTCGGGCCTCAGACCCAGGAGGAGGCGGCGCTGGACGCCGTCAGCCTCCGCCTGCAATGCCGAACGGACTGGCTCGAGGCCTTCGCCTAGGCCGAGGTGGAGCGGACGCGCGACCTAGAGCACGCCGTTCTGTAAGCGTTTTCTTTCTTGCAATTTCTTCTTTGTGGGGGCGCGCCAGTGCACCCACTGGGTGTAGCCCCCGAGGTTCGGGCCAACTACATAGTAGTTGGTCGAATCTTTAGAGCGTTGGCCTTGTTCTAACCTCTGCCTTCTTCAGCATCTCGACGCCTTCCGGGTTGCCGCCTTCAACCGTCTCCTGGGCAAGCACCGGGATCTCAAGGAGCAGCTCGCTGCCAAGGAGGAGGAGCTTCATGTCACCGCAGGTATCCTTGTGCTCTTTTCTAGTGGGGGCACGCTAGCGCACCCACTGGGTGTAGTCCCTGAGATTCGGGCCAACTGTGTAACAGTTGGCCCAAATCTTAAGTCCTGCTTTCTCTTTTGCTGAATCCTTCTTTTTCGCAGCCGAGGTGCTGTCTTGGCGGACTCGTCTGCTCCGGGCCGGTCATCACTATGACCGGCTCGTTGCCGACACCGGACATCTTGGCGTTGAGGTGGCCGCGGCCCGACGGTCTCTCGACGAGGCCAACTGGCTCCATGAGCAGCTGGCAGGTCACAAGAGCCGCCTCGAGGCCGAGGTGGAGCTTCTTAAGGTGGAAGCCGCCAAGGTGGTGGAGGCGCAGCAGGCCCTGGTGGAGGCGGACCAGCAGCGCGGCCAGCTGGCCGATGATAAGGGCCAGCTCCAGGCCGAGGTGGATCGCCTGCGGGGGCAGGTCACCACGGTTGAGGGGGCCCATCAGGACGAGGCCCGTTGCCGCGAGGCGGCCGAGAAGGCGGTCGACGACAAGGACGCCGAGCTGAAGGCGGCCCTTGCCAAGGCGGCCGATCTGGAGAAGGCGCTCCAGGAGCGTGACCGCGCCATTGAATGGGAGCGGCATGGTACGTTGCTCGAAGCGCGGCACTTGGAAGAGTCCTTCTCCAGTAAGTGCTTTTCCTTGCATTTTGCCGGGTCGGGATCCGGCCTTTCTTCCTTGTTGTTCTTCTTCTGATATGCTTCTCCTTTTGTGGTAGGGGCCTTCCCGAAGACGCAGTGGCTGGCAGAGGAAGCCGTCTGCTATCAGCACAACCCGACCGGAGTCATTGGGTCCAGGACGGATCCGCGGGTGGCGTGGACCTTCCCGGATATCATCACCACCGCTGAGGCCCGCCTGCGGGTCTTGGGAACACAGATGGGGCGGCTGGCCCAGGCCGGCACCGCGATGACGACGGCCCTTTGGCCGGCCTCTGTCGAGCCGAGCAGCTTCACGCGCCTGGCGCGTTGGTTGGAGATGGGGCCAGACCGGCTTCACGAGTGGCGCGTCTCCGATGCTCATGCCGGTGCCGAGATGGCGCTCTGGTTTGTGTTGTCTTGGCATCCGGACCTGCAGCTGGACGCGTTGATAGGCCAGCGGGCCGGCTCGGAGCAGCTCTTGCAGGAGCAAGCCGTCCGGATTGCCTCCCGAGCCAGCTACATCACCGAGTTCGCCTTCCACGATGATTTCCACCCGGAGCGGACGGAAGATGGCAGGGTCATGGACGGCGACGACTACGGCTTCCTTCTCCACGATCTGGAGGGGAGCTCGGAGGAGACAGGCGTCTACCGCGATGGGGGTGCCGAGGAGGACACCGGCGCCTCGCTGGACCCAGAGGCCGCCAGGGGAGAGCCGTCGACGTCGCGACGCGGTGCTGGAGATGCCTGAGACATTCTATGTAGAATTTTTTAAGTAGCAGGTCCACCCACCCACTGGGGGTTTTAGGGTGTAATGAACTCGGGCCATGGGCCTTTTCTTAAATATTTGCGTACAAATGTCGTGAGTGTTTTTGCTCTTGCCTTCCGTTTTTTGGACCGATTTCATGCGCTTTTCCTTTCTCAAACCTCCCCCCTCCCCCGCGAGTCAGACGGTCGAGGCTCCGGTCCATGACAAGGTGTTCGATTCTTCAAGAGGAGCACGCAGGACTTGGGCCCTTCGAAATGTTGAGCACGAGCGAAACACCCACTGGGCCGGCAGGTGGCAATCCGGCGAAGCCGGTTGGCGAGCAGCCGGTCGTGCGGCTGTTTATTTGATGTGCGGCAGGCCGGGTTGATCGACCCGGCAGCCTTTGACTTAGTGTATGAAGCGTAAAGGAGCTCTCGCCCGTTGTGCTTGCCAGCCGACAGCCAAAGCTAGATCTGTGGCTTTAGGGTGAAGTGGGGGACCGTGGCATCCTAACTCTATCAGGAATCACCAAGTAAGGCGGCGGGGTGGCGACCAAGACGGCCAGCCCCCGAGCCCCGGGGTCGAGCGAGTCGGACCGGTGGCTGGGTTCAGTGGCATAGTGATGCAGGAAAATAGGGACACAATAAATTGGTCGACAAAAGGCAACCCCCGAGTTTTGTTTGGGAACCCCATAGTTTCATGCGTTTACAAAAGGCAACGATACATACACTCGTGCGGCTGACTATAAAATGGGCGGAGGAGTTCCGCGTTCCACGGCCGGGTCGTTTCTTCGCCGGTGGTGTCCTTCTTGCGCTTCCTTGACTTGCGTGCATCGATGAGGTAGTAGGCATTGCGGTCACACAAGGCCCTGCTCACGATGAATGGTCCCTCCCATGGAGGGGACAGCTTGTGCTGGCCTGCATGCTCTTGGACGAGTTGGAGGACGAGGTCGCCCTCGCGGAACGCGAGGGGCTTGATCTTCTTGCTATGGTAGTGCCTCAGGCCTTGCTGGTAGATGGTCGAACGGCTGAGCACCAGGAGGCGTGCTTCTTCGAGCAGGTCGACGCCATCTTTGCGGGCTTCTCTGGCTTCGGCTTTGGTGTACATCACGACGCGCAGTGATTCAAACTCGACGTTGGTCGGGATGACGGCTTCATCTCCATAGACAAGGAAGAACGGGGTGAACCCGGTCGACCGATTTAGCATGGTGCGTAGACTCCAGAGAACGGCCGGCAACTCATCAAGCCTGCTGCCGGGTGAGCGGATCAGTGGCTCGACGAGTCGTGGCTTGACGCCGGACAGGATGAGTCCGTTGGCCCGCTCGACCTGCCCGTCGGATTGCGAATGTGCAACGGAGGTCAGGTCGAGGCGGATGCCAGAGACAGAGCAGTATTGCTCGAGCGCGCCCTTGGCGAAGTTGGTGCCGTTGTCCGTGATGATGCTGTTCGGCATGCCGTAGCGCACCGCTATGTCCTTGATGAACCGAACGGGTGTTGGCCCATCCAGTTTCTTGATTGGTCTTGCCTCGATCCACTTGGTGAATTTGTCTACTGCCACCAGCAGGTGCGTCATGCCGCCTTGAGCGGTTTTGAAGGGTCCAACCATGTCGAGTCCCCAGACCGCGAAAAGCCAGGCGATCGGTATGGTGCAGAGTGCTGACGCTGGCTGGTGGCTGCGTTTGTTGAAGCGCTAGCATCCCTCACACTTGAGGACGAGCGACTCGGCATCTTGGAGGGTCGTGGGCCAGTAGAAACCGTGGCGGAACGCCTTGGCCACCAGGGATCGCGATGCGGTGTGGTGCCCGCACTCGCCCTGATGTATGTCGAGGAGGATGTCGATGCCCTGCTCCTGCTCGATGCAGCGCTGGAACACGCCGGTGGAGCTGCGCTTGACGAGCTTGTTGTTGATGATGCTGTAGGCGGACGCCCGGCGCTATACTTGCTGAGCTTCTGTCTCGTCCATGGGGAGAACCCCGTTCTCCAAGAATTCTGATATTGGGAGGGCCCAAGATGGAGCCGTAACCACGGCGAAGACGGCCACCAGGGTGGGTTCCGAGTCGGCAGCCCCCGAGCCGGGTTGGGCAGCCCCCGGGTCAGGGATGGCGACTGCCGGGTCCAGGGCGATGGTGGCCGGGTCAAGCTGAGCAGCCCTCGGGCCGGGTTCAGCAGTCACCGGGCCGGGTTCAGCAGCCCCCGGGCCGGCTTGAGGTGCGACCGGGTCGTCTGGAACGTGGATGGACTCGGAGTTCGGCGATGTCTTGATGGACGGCTTGCGCAGGTGCTCGAGGGAGACGCCGGACGGGATGGCTTGTCGGGACGAGGTGATCTTGGCGAGCGTGTCAGCTGCTTCGTTCTTCGTGCTGGGGGCTTGGAGGAACTCGCAGCCCTCGAAGGATTCGGACAGCTTCTGGATGAGGAAGCGGTAGCTTGCCATGTTGGAGTCGCGGGCGTCCCATTCGCCGGAGCACTGCTGCACCACCAGGTTCGAGTCGCCGTAGCACAGGATGCGCCGGATGCCGAGTTCCTTGGCAACCCGGAGGTCGTGCACAAGGGCTTCATACTCGGCGACATTGTTGGAGGCAGCGAAGTGGATCTGGAGCGTGTAGTGGAGTCGGTCGCCCTTTGGGGATGACAGTATGATGCCGGCCCCCAGGCCGAGTCGCATCTTGGATCCGTCAAAATGCATGCGCCAATGCGTCGAGTCGGGGGGCGGCGGCAAGTACTAGGTCTCGGTCCAGTCGGCCAGGGCTTGAGACTTGATCGTGGTGTGGGGCTCGTAGAGGATGGTGTGGCTGGCTAGCTGGATCGCCCACTTGGCAACCCGGCCAGAGGCATCCCGGCACCCGATGATCTCTCTGATAGGCGCCGTGCTGACCACGGTGACGACGTGCTTCTTGGCGGTGAAGTACACGCCGTAACACATCTTCTGGTAGTGCGGGTAGTTCTGCTTGGAGATGGAGAGCACCTCGCTCAGGTAGTAGACTGGGCGTTGGACAGCTTGGATCCTGCCCTTCTCTGGTCGCTCGACCACCAGCACCATGCTGACCATCCGCGAGGTCGCGGCTATGTAGAGCAACAGCGGCTCCTTGTCGGTCGGTGCGGCCAAGACTGGTGCGGTGGAGAGCATGCGCTTGAGGTCTTGGAAGGCCTCGTCTGCCTTGCCGTTCCATTCGAACGGGCTTGTCTTCTTCATCAGCTGGTAAAGGGGTAGCGCCCTCTCGCCCAGCCGGCTTAGAAACCGGCTGACCTAGGCCAAGCATCCGGTGAACTTCTGGACATCGCGCAGCCGAGCCGGCTTGCACATGTGCTCGATGGCCTTGATCTTCTCCGGGTTCGCCTCAATGCCGCGTTCCGAGACGAGGAAGCCGAGTAGCTTTCCGGCCGGGACGCCAAAGACGCTTTTTTCCGGGTTAAGCTTAACCTCGTATTTGTGGAGGTTGGCGAATGTTTCCTTCAAATCGTCGAGGAGCGTGAGGTGCAGCTTGGTCTTCACCACAATGTCGTCCATGTACACGTGGATATTGCGGCCGAGTTGCGGCAGCAGGCATTTCTGCATGCAGCGTTGGAAGGTGGCGCCGGCGTTCTTCAAGCCGAACGACATGGTGATGTAGCAATACGCCCAAAGGGCATGATGAAGGACGTCTTCAGGGCATCGTTCGGGTCCAGCTTGATCTGGTGGTAGCCGGAGTAAGCGTCCAGGAAGGACAGGAGCTCGCACCCGACGGTCGAGTCGATGACTTGGTCGATCCACGGGAGAGCGAACGGATCCTTGGGGCAGGCCTTGTTGAGGCTGGTGTAGTCAATACACATGCGCCAGGTCTTGTTCTTCTTTAGGACGAGGACTGGATTGGCCAGCCACTCGGGGTGAAACACTTCCATTATGAAGTCGGCCGCCAAAAGCTTGGCGACCTCTTCACCAATGGTTCTTCTTTTCTCTTCGGAAAATCATCGTAGGGGTTGACGGACAGGCTTGGCATCCTTGAGAACGTGAAGTTTGTGCTCGGCGTACTTCCTCGGGATACCTGGCATGTCCTTAGGGGTCCATGCGAAGATATCCCGATTCTCACGATGGAAGTCGACGAGCTCGCCTTCCTATTTGCTGTCGGGGTGGGCGCCTACGACAAGGTACTAGCTGCAGCTGGGGTCTTCCGAGTTCAGCTTCACTTTATTGGTCTCCTTGGAGGGTTTGAAGGCGGCCTCGTCGACCGGGCCCTGGGTCGGGATCGACGCAGCGGAGGCCTCGCCTGCCAGGGCGACGATCCGGTCGAGCTGGCGCCGCTCCTCAGCAATGACCAGCGACTCGGCCAACTTGGCGCCGTCACGGGCGCACTCCAGGGACTTGCGGTATTCGCCGGTGATGGTGATGAGGCCCTTGGGACCCGGCATCTTCATCTTCAGATACGCGTAATGGGGAACCGCCATGAACTTGGCGAGCGCGGATCGGCCCAGCAATGCGTGGTACGCGCTGGACAGGTCCACCACCACGAACCAGATTGGTTCGCGTCGGAAGTGGCTGCTGTCACCGAACAAGACATCGAGCCGGACCCGGCCAATGGGAGAGCAGGAGAGGCCGGCCACGATGCCGTGGAAGACTGTCCGGGTCGGCTCCAGGTCCTCGGCCTTGAGGCCGAGCTTGGTCATCATGTTGCGGTAGAGGATGTTGATGTTGCTGCCGCCATCGATGAGGACTTGGGAGAACTTGCAGGTGCGCCGCGCGATGATGGTGGGGTTGAGGACGAGGGCGTAACCACCCGGACTCGGCATGACCGCCGGGTGATCCTCCCGGGTCTAGGTGATCGGGCGATCCGACCAGTGCATGAACTCTGGCTTGGCCGGGACGACGGTGTTCACCTTCTGCCGAAGGAGGCGCTCGATGTGCTTGTCGTCGCCGAGGCTGGTGAAGACGACGTAGGCCCCGTTTTGTTCTGGGTAGGCGTCATTGCACCGCCAGCTGGAGGCGGCGGTGGAGGCAGAGGCGGCTGTCCCGCACCTGGAGCCAGAGCCGGAGGAGGCGGGACGTCGCCCCTCATGATGCGCTTGGTGATGGCGCACTGCCGGAGTGTGTGCGTGGAGGGTCTTGCGCCGCTGTGGTGCTTGTAGGGGCGTCGGGCATCTCTTCAAAACTCATGGCGGGTTGCCATGTCGTCTTGCTGGTCTGCCGGCACTTTGCCGCCGGGTCCACCGTGGGCTGGGTGCCGCGACGAGCCGGTTGTCGTGGCGCTGCACCGGCTGGTCGGCCTTGCGCTTGTTGTTATGGTGATGCTACTGTCGGCTGCTTTCGCCGCCCGGCTTCGGAGGGGAACCGGCTTCGCCTTGCCGGCTTCATCCAGCGCCACCTTGATCTTCATGGCGGAGTCGGTGTTGGCGTATTTGTCCGCCGTCACCATGAGAGTGGCCATGGTGGCCGGCTTGGAGCGTAAGAGCTTGTGCTTGAGGAGGGTGCCGTCTCAGCACCCGCTGACGAAGTACTGGATCGCCTGGACTTCATGGACGCCCTCGCCGCTGTTCCGGAGCTTGGTCCAGCGTGCGAGGTACTCGCTTCCGGTCTCCGTAGGCCCTTGCACGCACATGGAGAGCTGGCTAGGGCGGCCGGGTCACTTGTAGGTCCCCGTGAAGTTGCGGACGAAGGCTTCCTCGAAATCGCCCCACGTGTTGATGCTGCCCATCGGCAGGCTGTTCAACCACGTGCGGGCCGACCCTTGGAGCATGAGCGGTGCGTAGCGCACGGCGAGACGATGATTGGCACCGGTGATGCCAATGGCCGTGGTGTAGTCGGTGAGCCAGTCTTCTGGCTTCATGGTCCCGTTGTACTTGGGGGTGTCGCGGGGGAGTATGAACCCTTTGGGGAAGGGCTCTTCTCGGATGCGTGGGCCGAAGCACGCCGGCCCGATAGCGCCGCTCTCCTCCACCTCCAGGGAGCGAGCGAGCTGATCGAGGTGGTGGCGAGCGTCGGCATCGTTGATGGCACGCGGGCCGAGTCGACTTGCGGCCAGGCCACGGGGGGTCGGGTCTGTTGGAGCCGGACGCCGGCCATGCTGGTCGGGTCCGCGCTGGATCTCTGGCATGGGCTCGTCGCCCAATCTGCCGGTGGCTGTAGCGGGCGGATTGCACCGAGTCCGGGCTCGGCCGGAGTGCGCCTCACCGGGTGGCGAGGAAGCTATATATAGAAGTTTGCCGGGTCCGCCAAGGCGGGCGGAGCCGGATCCCGCCGGCTTGGCGAGCTAGTTGAGGCGGTCCTACTGGGTGTTGGCTGCATTGAGGAGTTCGCGCATCCACCCGATGTGCTCCTTCAGCTCCTCGCCCGTGAGCTGGTCCAGGACGACTGCGGCTGCCTGGGCAGCGCACATGTTCTTCGCTGGGGTCTCGTAGACGGTCGGGACGGCGCCGAGAGCTCGGCCGATCGCTCCTCCCCTGGCACGCACATCGGCGACCCGGCTTGGCTCGGCCGCGGCGGGCATGAATCCATAGGCGGCATTGCCCTCCAGCTGAGCGGCGTCCAGGCAACGCTGAGTGGCGGCGAGCATCTCGGACAGGTCTAGCATCTGCTGGTGCCTTTCCTCCAGCTGGGTTAGGGACTCAGTGACGTTGGTGGCGTCGACGTCGGTGCCGATGGGGATGCGGAGGCTCTGCATCGCGCCGCGCAACGGATCGGATGGCTCGGTCCGCTCTGCTGCGGCCCTGGCTTCGGCGGCCATCCTCGTCTTGCTCGACAAGGAGGAGGCGCCATCGTCGGTGACGAAAACCTCCACATGGACGTCCATTGCCCCGGCGAAAATGTCGCTGCCAAGGGAGAGGGGGGAGTCGGAGTAGCTAAGCACCTCGATGGGGTACTCATCAGCCGCGAACGCATCGGAGATGCGCAGCGCGGCGAAGGAGGCTGCGAGCACGCCGACGACGTCGTCTGCCAGCACGACAGACTCGTCGGAGTAGGAGAAGGGCCCCGTCTGAAGCATTCTCCCGGCCAACTCCTCGAGCTGCCCCACGGTGGGCACCAACTGTCCTGGTGGGCGCACGACAGATGCCAAGGGATAGCTAAAGAGAGGGGGAGGCTCGAGGGCGCTGGTGGGCTCCAAAGGTGAGGTTAGCATGAGCGGGCGCGGGACGCCGGACATACCCAAGTTCGGGGCTCTCCTAAGAGATAACATCGCTAGTCCTGCCGAGTGTAGTTGGATGTTCGATAGTACAATGCTGCTCCTGGAGCTGTATGGGGGAGGAAGGAAGCTGGCCAAGGCTTGGGCTGCTCCTTCTCTCTGGTGTTGCTGTTTCGGTGGCTAGTTCTATGCTTACTTGCCTTTCTCTCGTTACATGCTCGTATGAGCGTGGGCTCCTGGGGGGTTTATAGACCAACCCCCCAGGGGTACAATGGTAATGTTACAAGTCGGTGGGTCCGGATTGTCGGTGTCCGGGGACCCGGGCTGGGTCCCGCTGAGGGCTTGTGGTTCACCGGGTTCCCCTAGGTGCGGGCAATGCGTGCCTAGGGGGACTGTGCGCCGTCTTGTAGATCGTCAGGGCGTGGCCGAGTCGAGTCGTGTACAGTGGCTCTCCGTCAGGTTGTCGCTTGCTGTTGTCAGCGGTGAGGGTGGGGGCACTATAGCCACGCCGGCCCTGGTCAGCGGGTAGGTGAGGGGCACTGTTGCCACGCTCCGGCTGACCAGAGGCATGGGCAGGGTATTGTTGCCTTGGTCATCGTTGATTGAAGACTCGTCCCATCGTATGGCCTGGATGGGACGGGAGCTGACCCGTGGCCGGATTGCGGAGCACGCCACGGGTGGAGCTGGCTTGTTGAGGAAGCTTTGGTGGTGCCGGGTTCGGCGGTCTTGCGCTAGTTGTTGAGGCCGAGTCGGCGCGTCTTGCCAGGTCGGAGAGTCTGGCCGGGTTGCGGGGCTTGGTCGGGTCGAGCGCGTGCCGGTTTGAGGGGCGGTGCCAGCCCCGTTGTTTTTGAAGAGGATCCGGGTTCCGTTGCCTGCCCGTGGTTCATCCCCCCGACAACTTTTGACTACATCAATCACGTTAAATAAACGCTTCCGCTTTCGGTCTACGAGGGTACATGGACACACTCTCCCCTCTCATTGCTATGCATCTCCTAGATAGATCTTGCGTGATCGTAGGATTTTTTTGAAATTGCCACGTTCCCCAACATTTTCCGTCATGGACGGCCCAAAGAATGTCATGCAGCTGCGTCTTCGGCCCGCCCAGGACAAAAAGGCCATTTTCTGTCATGATTTTTTGTCATAGAAGTATGAGCCAACCACATCTATGATGATACCGGGTTTTGTCACAATTATTGTCATAGAAGTATCATAAGAATGACAGAAAAAAATTCATTCGGCCCAAAATGTCACAGATCTGTCTTTTTTATAGTGAGGTGCGGGGAAAAGGCAGGGGAAGGAGCCCCCCCCCCCTTTCCTTTCTCCCATGAGAAAGGAAAGGCAGGAGGGGCTAGCCCTCCCCCTTTTCCTTCCCTAGAGTTAGCCGGCCAAGGACAGGGGAGCACTAGTCCCCTGTGGGCTGGTCTGTCCCCTCCTTGGCCCATTAAGCCCATACACCTACCGGGGGGTGTCCAGAACCCCTTCCAGTGACCCGATGACTACCTGGTGCATCCCAAAACTCTTCCGGTGTCCGAATACCATCATCCTATATATATCAATCTTTACCTCTCGACCATTTCGAGACTCCTCGTCATCTCTGTGATCTCATCCGGAACTCCGAACAACATTTGGTCACCAAATCATATAACTCATATAACACTATATCGTCAATGAACGTTAAGCGTGCGGACCCTACGGGTTCGAGAACTATGTAGACATGACCGAGACACCTCTTCGGTCAATAACTAATAGCGGAACCTAGATGCCCATGTTGGATCCTACATATTCTACGAAGATCTTTATCGGTCCGTTATGACAACCTACGTAATTCCCTTTGTCCGTCGGTATGTTACTTGCCCGAGATTCGATCGTCAGTATCTTCATACCTAGTTCAATCTCGTTACTAGCAAGTCTATTTACTCATTCCATAATACATCATCTTGTAACTAACTCCTTAGTCATTTGCTTGCAAGCTTATGATGTGTATTACCGAGAGGGCCCAGAGATACCTCTCCGATACTTGGAGTGACAAATCCTAATCTTGATCTATGCCAACTCAACAAACACCTTCGGAGATACCTGTAGAGCACCTTTATGATCACCTAGTTATGTTGTGACGTTTGATAGCACACAAGGCATTCCTCCGATATCCGGGAGTTGCATAATCTCATAGTCGAAGGAATGTGTATTTGACATGAAGAAAGCAATAGCAATAAATTGAACGATCAATATGCTAAGCTAATAGATGGGTCTTGTCCATCACATCATTCTCCTAATGATGTGATCCCGTTATTTATGCACATCCTTGTTTTCAGGCCTTTCCAAAGCAGTTCACTAATGATTACCTCTCAAACCACCTGTATGGTCAGGAGGCGAGGAAGGTTTTCATACTACACCCACGGTTCAATATTGAAGTGTTCATGAAGAGGACGAAGGATGGACGGCGATCATCCATAGGCACTGGCCTAAAGTTGCAAAGACCTTCAACATCAATGAAGGCTCAATATTCGCCTTCCGCTTCAGCAGTTTTCCAGATGAGATTCATTTGTCTATGTATCGTCTATGATGCTAATTTTGAAAGGTTATAGATGTTGCATGTGAAATTTGGTGTTGGTGCAGTTGTGTAATGGGGTAGCTGAGTGCTGAAGCTATATGATGTTGTACTCTGGTGTATTTCAATTATGAAATCTTGCTTTCTTAATATGAAAATGAAATATATTGTGTGCTTAATATGAAATGTCAATTAGAGTAATAAATGGATTATTGATAATAGGACAATTAGCCTGCTAATGACCAATTAGCATGCTAATTGGGGTTTTCTATTCCAAATAGTTATTAAGAAAACACGTGGGCAATGATCTTAGGCACCGCACACAGTTTCTAGAAATAAACCGTGTTGGATCAATGAACAATCACACACGACTTCCTCTTGAAAACTGTTTGCGTTAGGCCACCTTGCGCAAAAGTTACCACATAAAAAGTGTGTGTGATGGACAGCCTATGCCACACGGTTTCTTCTACACACCATGTGTGATGCATTCAATAACGCAAACGGTAAAATTGTTAATATCGTCTGCAATGGCAACGCTATCACAAATGATTTAATGGGGAAAATTGTGTGTGATGTACATGTGAACGGAAATGTTTTCCTTGGAGTGACTGTGTGGGATGTATATACGAACGGAAACGTACTTCTTGGATTGACTGTGTGGGATGTACATACTAATGGAAACATATTCCTTGGATTGACTATGTGGAATGTACATACGAACGGAAATGTTTAGCCGGGATTGACTGTGTGGGATGCACTGACGACTGGAAACAATTTGGCACGTATAATTTTTTAATACAATTGTACGTATAATCGTATTTGATCGCTCGCACGTCGCACACGACCTCATTTTGTTGAGCGTGTGTGGCCAAAGGGCCTATCCCCGACGGTTTCTGGGTCATGTGGGAAGGACCCCCCTATCACCCACACTCACTTGGCGACGGTTCCAAATGTCGTCGCGGAAAGGGGTTAAAAACATTTGTATAGCACATCGATGTACCAGTGATCACCTCAGCCCAAGAACAAACATTATCGGGTTGATCTGTTGGGCTAGGTCCATGGTTGTGGCCCAAAAGTTAATCTAAAAATGGACCGAATTAACGGGCTTGGCCCATAGTTGTGGCTCAAAAGTAAATCTGAGAATGGGCTAATTATTAGGCTCGGTCCATTGAAACAACTGATTTCAATCGATCCTACATGGCACCCACGTCATCATTTTTGCCATGTCATCACATGTGCCATGTGGACATCGCCACGTTGGCTTGGCCACATCAAATCCTATGTGGTCTAGGCTCATTAGTAATGACCATAATTTTGGGTGAAGATTTAATGACCAAAATTTTGGTCAAGGGCGGCCATGACCAAAATTCCAAAAAAGGTCACATTTGTTTGTTCTTGGCGTCCAACTATTGACCTTCTGAATTTGGTAAAAAAGGTCAATAAACGAAAGCAATGGCGAATTAACGACCAAAATGGGGAGTCACAATTGAGTGCATTTCTTGTAGTGGCGGTGGCGGTGGCGTCGACATCTCCATACACCGTCTAGGCAAATTCCTTTTGTCTTTTCATTATGATAGTTGTTGGAATATACAGTTCGCTGATATAGCATGGGAAATATAGTATATTGCCATATCAATCTAGCTTCTTCTTGTTTTTCCTCAAGTTAATTAAGGAAGCATCTGATAGGTTGCATGCATCCCAACTAGGTATGGGCAGGATGAAAATGGGCCATTTGGTTGCGTGCAAGCAGTCCTGTCTCGCATCGGCACGAAACTTAAAGCACCCTAGAGCCTGGCTTGTTGGGAACGCTCGAATCGGCCGTTTCCGGCGAGCCAGGTTAAGTCATCGCAAAAGGAAGATGTAACATAGGGCGTGGTGCAGGGGGGATCCGGTCACAGATGGCGGGAGGGGGAAATCGATGGAGGCGGGATGGCACGAGATATACCCTCACCACCCCTTTTACTCACTCACCCTGGATCTAGGACAAGCCCTCCTCTGTTATTGGCACCGGCGGTGCCGGTGACTCATATATGTGGTTGCGATAGCGGCGGCGACGGTGTTGGTGGCTGGAGCAGCACTCCCCGGAAGTGGCAACTGCTTCTCCCCTTCTTCTTTGAGTATGTCCGGATATCCTCGTCTCGTCCATGCCTCCCTGACCCAAAAGATGGTAAGCTACCCCCTCCCTCTCCTCTGTTAGGTCATTCGGTAGGAGCGCTTGGGGTCGATTGCGCCATTATTGACCGCATCATGGATGTCGCTTAGGTTGTGGATGGACGAACGAAGTTTCTAGTTCAAGCAGCAACACTGATAGCTATGGTTCAAGCCTGATCATGTTGGTCCATAAGAGAGTTGTTCATCGGAATGACAAACCGCTCATCCGATATGGTCTGATGTTAATCCTGGATCAGGAGAGGATAGCGAATCTGAACTACATCTACAAATGCAACGACATATAGGCTCTATGGATGTTTCGAATGTAAAGAGCACATTTCGCCAGGCTTGTGCAGACGTTCAGGAGCAGGGGGCTGCTAGAAGATAGCATCCACACCACTGCGGAAGAGCGAGTAGCCATCTTCCTCCATGTTGTTGGTCATAACGAGAGATTCATGATTGTACAAAACACCTTCAGGAGATCAATGGAGACCATCTCTAGGTACTTCAAGCAAGTGTTGTATGCTGTTGGAGAGCTCAGATGAGAGATGATCAGGTCACCAACCATCCAGACTCCTACCAAGATTCGCACTAGCACAAGATGGTATCCATGCTTCAAGGTGAGTATTGATAGTATGTAGTTCATGCCTAGATATGTTGTTATTGTTATGTTGTAGCCATTCTAGCATCTTGTAATGCCATTCCAGGATTGCATTGGAGCAATAGATGGTACTCATGTCACGGCCAGAGTGTCGAGGTCACAAGCTGCAACATATAAAGGGAGGAAGCACTACACAAATCAGAATGTGCTTGTTGCTGTTGACTTCTATCTGAAGTCCATGTATGTGCTATCTTCACTCATACGCGTCGGTGCTATACAAACGGTTTTTAACCCCTTTTCGCGACGGCGTTCGGAACCATCACCTAGTGAGTGACTGCGATAGGGGGGTCCTTCCCACATGACCCAGAAACCGTCGGGGATTTGCCCTCCTGGCACACACGCTTGGCAAAATGAGGTCGTGTGCGACCAGTGAGCGACCAAATATGGTTATACGTACAGTAGTGCTAAAAAATACAATTATACAGGCGAAATCGTTTCCGGTCATAAGTACATCCCACACAGTCAGTCTCCGCTAAAGGTTTCCGTTCGTATATACATCCCACATAGTCACTCCAAGGAAAACGTTTGCGCAAGGTGGCGTAACGCAAACAGTTTTCAAAAGAATGACGTGTGTGATTGTTCATTGATCCAACACGTTTTATTGCTAGAAACTGTGTGTGTTGCCTGAGGTCATCGCCCACGGTGTTTTCTCAATAACCATTTGCAATAGGAAAATCCAATTAGCAGGCTAATTGCCCTACTATTAATAATCCATTTATTAATCTAATTGACATTCATATTAAGCACATAATATATTTCATTTCTATATTAAGGAAGCAGGATTTCATAATTGAAATACATCCGAGTACAACATGATATAGCTTCAGCACTCAGCTACCCCATTACACAACTTCACGAGCACCAAGTTTCACATGCAACATCTAGAACCTTTCGAAATTAGCTTCATAGACGGTACATAGGCAGATGCATCTCATCTGGAAAACTGTTGAAGCGGAAGGCAAATATTGAGCCTTCATTCATATTGAAGGTCTTGCAACTTTAGGCCAGTGCCTGTGGATGATTGACCGTCCATCTTTCGTCCTCTTTAGGAACACTTCAACATTGAACTGTGAGTGTTGTATGAAAACTTTCCTCGCCTCTTGACCATAGAGGTGGTTTGAGAGGTAATCATCAGTGAACTACTTTGGAAAGGCCTGAAAACAAGGATGTGCATAAATATCTTCTCTATATTGGAAATGGGGCAAAGGAATAAAAAAGGGCAAGGTATAATAGTTAGTACCATCTTGTAAACCTCAGTGCTTCCCATTGTTTCCCTGCAACACATATAAGGTAGTTAGTCATCAAGTTAAGTAAGGGTTCACATGCTATCAGTAATAGTAAATTGTATGTGCTTTACACGTCATTTATATATATATATATATATATATATATATATATATATATATATATATATATATATATAAAGCATGGAAAAATACATTTGAATATGTATTTTCTTTTCTAGAATCGTACTGGACAAGATCCAACTTGGTTCTTACCTATCTAGAATCCAGATTGTTCTAGCCTCTTTTGAGTATCAGATAAGCATGTGGATAGATACTTCTAGAACACATGAGATGATAGAGTTGGGTTTTCAATTAGAAGGCCACGTGGCAGTATCCTATGAGTTAAAAACTATATCCAGCGGATGATAATGCTCGGATTTGCCATCTCTTGACCGTTGGATGGGCATATCCAACGACTATTTTTGAAGCTATTGGCACACTATATAGTGGTATAGAAAATATGTTGTTGAAAAATAAGCACATTGCAGATTCATCAGATTAATTCAAGCCACATGGAAAACCCATTTATCCAAACTGAGCATGATTAAGAACTAGGAAATATAGCACTTGTATATGTTTCTCATGTATTAAGTGCAGCCAAATTCGATTTATTCCTCACATGGTATACAATAACATAATGCAACCACAACAATTGAACATCGCATTGCAGAATTGAACCAAGCAGTTAACTAAACACCACAACAAATGAACCGAACATTAACTGAGCACCACATTGCACAATAAAACATACTCCTAATAGAAGATCAAACAGTTAACCAAACCAAGCATGCTTAACAACTTGGAAATATAGCAATCGTATTTGTTTCTCATGTATTTAGTACGGCCAAATTCGATTTATTTCTCACATGGTATACAATAACAGAATGCACACACAACAATTGAACATCGCATTGCAGAATTGAACCAAACATTTAACTAAACACCACAACAAAGGGACCAAACGTTAACTGAGCACCACATTGCACAATATAACATACTCCTAATAGAAGATCATACGGTTAACCAAACCAAGAATGCTTGACAACTTGGAAAATTGCACCCTAAAGAATTGAACATCACATTTGCAGAATTGAACCAAATAGTTAACTGAACACCACATTGCACGACATATAGAACATATACACTAGAGCAGAAGATTGCATGGTAAAAGCAGATAGCACAATTCACTAGAATTTGTTAAGGAAAGGCAGTAGCTAGCAAACTGAACATGGGTCCTTATAGTGAGCTAATAAGACAAGCTACTCATTGTCGGAGATATCGATGACGATTGGCTCCTTGGACATGGAAGAGGGTGAGGCCTCCGCATCATGGGTGCCCTCATTGTAGTGGTGAGTAGCCTGAGCCGCTCCGGGCACCAACTTGCTGGCTCTCGAGATGAGGTAAGCATGTGCATGCTGAGAAAACACCTCATAGTCTTCGTCGAAGGTACCGACGGTGGCCTCGAGAAAAAGCCACGAACTGTTGTTTAATGCAGACAACCGCACCACGGCATCGGCACGCGAGGCATCGACGATGGCCTCAACGGCGAGGTGCTCCTCCAAGATCTAGGGGTCGGCATGAATGGCAGCCATCGCGACCTCATCCGCGTGTGCGGCCGCGATTTGCTTCACCACTGCCAAATGCTCCTTGAGATCCTGGCTATACTGCGTGCACCATGGCTTAGGGCGGCGCTTATTTGGTGGAGGGGTCGGTGAATTGGGTGGAAGGTGTCGCGCTCGCGCTGGCGGTCGGGGCATGTGGGATGTGGAAGGAGGAGGAGGAGGGGGTTCGGGTGTGGATTACCTGCCTGGATAGGTGAGGCCGAGCAGCGTGAAGGAGGGTCACCGGCGAGGAAGCGGCGCTGCAATCAAGGAGTGAAGGTTTCAACTTGGAAAGGAAGGCAAAAATAGGGGAAATGTGTCTTTTGGTAAGGGGGAGGGGCGGGGAGGTAGATATTTCTGCAGAAGCCGAAAATTTGGAATCGCTTCAGCGAAAAAACTGGTGCACAAAGTGTCATCAGACACGGTCCCTTATTCAGAGCGGGCTGCGGACTGTAGCCGTCGCACCTTCTCGCGTAAGCCATAGGCATACTATACACCGACGGTGCTCCACGATATTTTGTACTGCATCTCACACGGTTGGTGATAATAAATTGTGTGGGATCTACTTGATTTTTCATCATGATTTGAATTACATAATGGGGTCACAACTGCAAAGGATGGTGTTTGAATTGCTAGAACTTCTATCTGTAGTGAACATGCAACTATAGGTGTGTCATCAAAAAATTTGGAATTATTCAAGGTTCGTTTGGACATTTTTATACGGTAACTTGGTTTTCTAGGCATTTCAGGTGCACAATTCAAAATTAAACCACATGCACATGCTCCGGTGCACCAAAATGGGTTGTAAAATGGTATATGTGTCCATGGGTTGATGCTTACGCCCCATTCAAGAAATGGGGATGAATTTCAAACACCACGGCACCGTGGCTCTCCGGCAAACCTTGAGGTGCTTGCTTTTGCAATTCTAGTAAATCCAAAAGTCGTCCAAAATTCATGAAACTTGGCATGCTATCATGGAGCGGCATCAACATGTCGTGGTAAAAAAATTGTCCCATTTGGGGCAGGTTTGGGTATAAGCTTCTCACAAACCAGAGCTTCTCACAACAAGTGTGATGGTTTCGGTAGGGAACGTTTCACCTTTCTATACGAAACGATATCCGTTGCATCTTCTCGATTTCAAATTTTTTCCCCGAGTGTCAACATAGAACAACAGGAGTGTTGTCTCAATTTTTGGGATTTTTCGGGGTTCGGTTGGACATTTTTATACGTTAACTGAGTTTTCTATGCATTCATGTGCATAATTAAAATTTGAACTAGATGCACATGCTCTAATGCATATAAATTAGTTGAACATTCAAATATGTGTCCTTGGTTGCATGCTTAGGTCCCATGCAAGAAATGAGAATGAATGTCAAACACCCTGCCACTGGCACTGGGCCGCAAACATTGAGATATATACCTGGTTTTTAAATTCTAGTAAATCCAAAGCTCATCTGAAATTCATGAAACTTGGCATGCTGTCATGGAGAGGCATCAACATGTCGTGGTAAATTTTTTGTCCCATTTGGGGCAGGTTTTGGGATATGCTTCTCACAAACCAGAGCTTCTCCCAAACCAGAGCTTCTCACAACAAGCCCGATGATTTTGGTAGGGAATGTTTCACCTTTCTGGATGAAACGATATGCATTGCCTCTTCTCAATTTCATTTTTTTCCTAGTGTCAACATAGAACAACAGGGGTGTTGTGTCAATTCTGGGGATTTTTGGAGGTTAGCTTGGATATTTTTATACATTAACTGAGTTTTCTATGCATTCATGTGCATAATTCAAATGTGAACTACAGGCACATGCTCTAATGCATATAAATTGGTTGAAAATTCAAATATGTGTCCTTGGTTGCATGCTTAGGTCCCATGCAAGAAATGGGAATGAATGTCAAACACCCTGCCACCCTCGGCCGCAAACATTGAGATACCTGGTTTTTAAATTCTAGTAAATGCAAAACTCGTCTGAAATTCATGAAACTTGGCATGCTATCATGGAGCGGCATCAACATGTCGTGGTAACTTTTTTGTCCCATTTGGGGCAGGTTTGGGGATATGCTTCTCACAAACCAGAGCTTCTCACAATAAGCCTGATGGTTTCGGTAGGGAACGTTCCACCTTTGGGGACGAAACAATATCCATTGCCTCTTATTGCTTTCAAATATTTTCTCGTGTCAACATATAACAACAGGAGTGTTGTGTCAACTTTTGGGATTTTTCGGGGTTCGTTTGGACATTTTATGCATTAATTGAGTTTCTCAATGCATTTATGTGCATAATTCAAATTTGAACTACATGCACATGCTCTAATGCATATAAATTGGTTGAAAATTCAAATTTGTGTCCTTGGTTGCATGCTTAGGTCCCATGCAAGAAATGGGAATGAATGTCAAACACCCTGCCACCGTCATTTGGCCACAAACATTGAGATAACTGGTTTTTAAATTCTAGTAAATCCAAAACTCGTTTGAAATTCATGAAACTTGGCATGCTATCATAGAGCGGCATCAACATGTCGTGGTACATTTTTGGTCCCATTTGGGGCAGGTTTGGGTATATGCTTCTCACAAACCAGAGCTTCTCACAACAAGCATGATGGTTTCACTAGGGAACGTCCCACCTTTGGGGACGAAATGATATCCATTGCCTCTTATTGCTTTCAAAAAAAATTCTCGTGTCAACATAGAACAACAGGAGTGTTGTGTCAACTTTTGGGATTTTTTGGGGTTTGTTTGGACACTTTTATGCATTAATTGAGTTTTCAATGCATTTATATGCATAACTCAAATTTTAACCATTCACGTGACGCCACGTGTCTTGCTTTTAATGGCTGTAGGTTTTAATGGCTCTTGATCACAAACGTTTTAGAAAGAACACCCGTATGCAAAGTGAGAGCAGGATTTGTGCATCTCTTCAAAGCAAACAGTTCTTTTGGATGACCCGTGTGCAATCACTTACAAACAATTTGGTAAGATTTGCATCTGTCATATTGGGTATGTTGCCATTTGTCAAACTGGAAAGATTGACATTTGTTGATCTAGTAACATTGCCATTTGTCAACCTTGTAACACTGTGATTTGTCAAAATATGAAGCTAAAAAACACTAGCAGTATCTAATTTTTGCAACTAAAATTCAGTAATTAAGCATAGATGGAGGCGAGGAGGCGTGTTCAGGCGGGCGTGCAGCGGGCGGTGCAGTTCCCGATACGGCTTTAATGCAGACGAGGGAGAGGGTAGCGGTTCTCGAAATGTTGAATGACCAATGATGAATCCTCCTTCAATTAGCATCATGAATGCATGAGGGAAGTAATGGGAGGAGGACCGGGAAAAGAGGCAGCACGATGTGAATACAACGCAGTTTGCACTCATATAAAGGCGCCCCTCCATTCCAATGCATCTACCACATCATACGCACCTGACCATTTGCCTAAGCACCTACACTAAGCGCAAAAGTGATCACGCCAGACCCATGGCGCCGATGCGCGCGAGCGGCCAGCGGCTGTGCCAGACGGTCCACGATGCACCAAGGATCGTCTCCAGACAGTGTTGGCGACCGGCTGGTGGATGGCCGTCGTCGACGCCAGCTATGACTCTCAGTTGGACTAGATGATCGTTGCCACTACCAACAAGTTCACCGTCATCAAGAAGCTCACGGACGACATCGCCGTACTCCTCCAGCCTACGCGCCCGGGCTCCTCATTGCCTGCCATCCTAATCGGCCTCCATGGTCGGAACCTCTTTCAAGCACTGCTGGCCCTGGACTGCCCGCCGACGCCACGAAGAATGTCCACCTGGAGGCCGCGCTCGCCGCGAGGCGCCTCGCCCTGCAAGAATTCGTCGACCTACACATCCACGTGTATGAGCAAATCGTGTACATAGGTATCTACAAGGCCAGTGAGGACGCTACAACGTTGGCCTTCTTCAACCGGCTGGAAGCCTTGGATGCCTTTGCTGAGAAGCACCTTGACCTCGCCACAAAAGTCGCCGCTCCTTAGCCGCCAGTCGGTGGCCCGACACACTTAGTTGAGGAGGAGGAGGTCGTACGTTGATGGATGCATCTTTCTTCTTGCCTCCTTAATTCTTATTGTGCTATTGCATTCTCGTTCCAGTCAATACAGACATGTGTGATCCCTTTGCTTAATTATATGCATCACTGTAAATAGTACTCCATCCATCAATTTATAAGTTGTGCTGCCAGTGTTTGGGGCTGGTGCATGACACAATAAGCACACCCACGACGACACATACAGAGAGGACATCCAGCGGTTCCAATGGCGATTTGTCAAAATATGCAGCTAAAAATCACTAGCACTATCTAATTTTGCAACTAAAATTCAGTAATTAAGCATAGATTTCATTCATAGATTAAGCAGTCGTGCTTAATTTATACAAACAGTTCAACTGTTGTATGCATATATATGGTTGCTCACTGTTAGGCGCCATGGCACGCTCTACTCACGTCCATCGGTGCGCTCAGGTTGTGGACAACTTTTCCTTGTGTGTTCAATTGCTATATGCATATATATGGTTGCTCGTCGTTGAGGCGACCGTGGACCGCTCTGCTCGCGTCCCTCCGCGCGCGCTCTGCCAATGGTTGGGCCTACACACGATCACGTCGGGGGCCCTGTATGCATGCGGTTGCGCCGTGCACGTTGCCACGCGATGCAGTTACGTGCGGCACGTGAAGTTACGCGCTATGAATTAGAACTACCATCAGGACGTGTCGTCCGCCCCCCCCCCCCTTAATTCCCGCAACCATTATAACCTTAGTGTCTCCAACCTTTCGATCGCGCCCCACAACACAACAAGCACACCGACGGTGACACATAGAGAGGGGATGTCTAGCGGCGCTCCAATGGAGTTCGGCGAGCATAAAGTGGAGACCCATGCGAGGGAGACGTATCTGTCGGTGGTGTACACCATCGACCCGGCTGTGGTGGACGACTACATCAACATCGTTCAGCAGTTGCTTGCTGGAGACAAGTACAAGGTGGTCGGTGTCGACCTCCAGTACACCACCGGTGTTCCCAGCATAGATCAGAAGGTTGTCGTTGCCCAGTTGTTCGTGCGCCATCATTTCCTCATCTACTACTACTGCACGGCCACGGAGCCTTGCGACCGTTTCAACAGGTTTTTCAACAACACCGACCAAGTTCGCCATGGTGGAAACCACCGATGATGTAAAAGCGCTCAGTGTTACAGGCTTGGCATACGATAACCTTGTCGAAATCCGTGACCACTACAGGGTCTGGGGTAGCACGAAGAAGGACTCCCTGGTCGAACTCACCTCGGCCATCATCGACCCCTACTGCAAAAAGATGAAGCAGGATGCCCAGAGAACAAGTCCTGTATCCTGGCATAGGGCCTGGATGCGGCGACTGGATGAACCTCACCTCAGGTTCGTAGCCAAGAGCGTGTACACATGCTACGAGATGCACAGGCGGATCGTTGACATGAGGAAGTGCCTCGTTACCCAAATCGACGAGCCCGGATTGAGCCACAAGCAGAGCAAGCTTCACAAGAAGTAGATGATGATCAGATGATTGTTTATGCTAGTTAATCATGCATGTAATATACAGTTTACTTTATTGGTGTGTGGAAGTGTCATGTGTGTAGTAGCCACTATGAAATTATGCATGTATTAGTTTACTTTGGTGTGTGCAAATGTCATGGTTATAGTAGCCATCTATGTAAGTGGGTGTTTAATTTGGTTATGCAACCATGTCCTTATAAGTGTGTATATATATGTTGTCGTTCTGTATGCAATCCCATCATACAACACACACGTCTTCTTAGCAACAATTGTCTGTGTTATTATCGGTCTTCGCACACATCTATGATTATAGACCTGTCTGCCGCCTATCACACACATCTTGTTATATTGAATCGTTTATGTTCTATTGTCCCAACACAAACAGTTCATTTGCGTGAACCGCATGTCGTATATCGCACACACCTTGATCTGGCTGGCCGTTTCTTTTGTGTTGCCTAATCACAAACAGTTCATCCTAGTGAACCGTATGTTGTTTATCGCACACACCTTCACCTGGCTGCCCATTTCTTTTGTTGCTCCTCATCGCAAACGGTTAATTGCACTGAACTGTATGCCCTACATCACACATGGAACTAAAATCTGAACCGTGTTTGATGCATTCGTCATCGCAAACGTTTTGCAACTTTTTGATGGTTTTTTACACCACCGTTTGCGATTAATGCATCGCACACAGTTTCATCAAAGGGTCTCTGATCATAGTGTCGCATTAGCAGCATCCTGCAATAGTGCTTGCTGGGAAGGATCAGCACATGATGCTAACATTCTTAGTGATAGATGAGTCGTCATGATGGCATCAACATCCCTGATGGCAAGTTCTACCTCAAAGAACTTATTGGAAATGCCTAGGAGAGAGTTCATTCACTTGCCCAACAACCCTACTCCTCGTAGTTGATCCGAATTTCTATCCCTGATTGACTCAATCAGGAAGAGGAAGACTTGATAAAAGATGAAAAGAAAGGATTGATTACCTTTTTAAGTCAAGAAAAGAAAGGAAAGGACTATTTATGAGTTTATGTAGATGAAGTTTCAGATTCTTGGATGAGCGGAACATCTTTGAGACAAATCATCTCTACCCGGGTACATAGCTTCATCCAAACCATGGATCCACGATTTTTTGACTCGCTCTAGAATAGAGCTTCGCAGTTGGGAGCTCTAGGAGATGCTGGCTATGCATGTTGGCCAGGTGTTATTCCACCCTTTAGAAAAAATAGGTACCATCTGAATGAGTTCTCTGGTAGGAACTATCTTAGGACTCCCCAGGAATTGTTCAATCTCACACACTCCAGCCTTAGAGTAACAGCCGAGAGGGCATTTTAAGCTCTGAAGAATAGGTTTAAGATCCTGGATCCGAAGCCATTCCACCCTTATCCTACCCAGGTCAAACTTGTTCTTGCATGTTGCATCATTCACGACTAGATTCTACAGTGGGGAATTGATGAACTTGTGCCGGAGGAGGAAGATGCGACTCCTGATGAGGTGATCAGCTCTGGCCATGGTGTGGAGGCGTTCGACAATGAACCATGGAAGAACAAAAGGTTAGAGTAAGCTCAGGCAATGTGGGATAACAAAGGTCAAACAAAGGATCTGGAGCGGAAAAACAAGAAGAAGAAGAACAAGAAGAAGCAGAAGAAGAAGAGGCAATAATGGAAGAGAGTAAGAAGAAGAAGCACAGTAGCAGCAGAAGAAGAGGAAGAGGATGAACTTCCACCTAGTTAGCATCGTTGAACTTTCCCCTATTCAGCCATGTTGGCTCTTAATAATTTGTACTGTCATGTGACGCCCCGAGACCGATGCTCCATATGCCTTCCATTTATTCCCGTTGTCACCGTGTGTTTCAGTTGCTTTGTTGCATTCATCATGTCATCTCTTGCATTGCATCATTCCACCATGCCATCATATCATTAATTTTATAACTCTTTTAAATAAATTGTATGGATCTTCAATCCATTTAAATCGAGGGAAGGGTGACTTCTCTTTATAACATATCGTCCCAATATTAGGGAGCTATTATAAAATATTCCATTGATGTGGAATTACCTTTGACACATTTGCAAAATAATCCCCCATGCCTTTGTTATCACACTTCCTGATCTCAAACTTTGCCCTTAAATTCTTTCATCACTTTCCTAAGCTCCTCCAAAACTCTCAACATTTCGGACTCTTCTAAAATGATGTCCTAGTTCAAACCATTCGAATTAAATTCAAATGGATTTGAATTTAAATCTTTCTATCATGCCACTTTTATTTTTCCTGGGTCGAGCTCATTTTGTGAGTCCGAGAAAATATGCCCAAACTCTCCTCCTAGACTTTCTTTTCTTCTCTTGTTTTTTCTGCTAAGGGATTAGAGAGAGAGAGAGAGAGATGCAGCCAGCCCACCAGTCCGCAGCTTGGCCTAGCCCGCGGCACTGACCCACCTAAGCCCAGCCGCACCTATAACCCTAGATCTCTCCTCGATCCCCCACTCTCCCTCATCTCCTCCCTCGCACCGTCACCACGCTCAGGAGAGGAGCTCCTCATCCTGATCCCCTCGCCGCCACCACCGCGGGTTCCCCTCCGTCACGCTGCCCCTCTCCCTTGCGAGCGCCTCTCCTTCTCCTTCTCGTTCGCTTGCCTTGCTGCTGGCCCTTGCTCCACCACGCCGTCGCGCCTCTTGCCACTCCACCTCTGACATCCCCCCTCCTCTGCTCTGCTCCACCACGGGGGGCGTCTCGAGCTCGCCGCTGCTACGTCTTGAGCTTGCGTTAGTTTTCTTTGAAGAGGAAAGGGTGATGCAGCAATAGTAGCGTAAGTATTTCCCTTAGTTTTTGAGAACCAAGGTATCAATCCAGTAGGATGCTCCTCAAAAGTCCCACGCACCTACACAAACAAACAAAGAACTCGCAACCAACGCAATAAAGGGGTTGTCAATCCCTTCACGGCCACTTGCGAAAGTCAGATCTGATAGAGATAGTATGATAAGATAAATATATTTTTGGTATTTTATAATATAGATGCAAACAGTAAAGATGCAAATAAAAGTAGATTGAAAGCAAATATGATAAGAGATAGACCCGGGGGCCATAGGTTTCACTAGAGGCTTCTCCCAAGATAGCATAAGTATTACGGTGGGTGAAAAAATTACTGTCGAGCAATTGATAGAAAAGCGAATAATTATGAGATTATCTAGGCATGATCATGTATATAGGTATCACGTCCGTGACAAGTAGACCGACTCCTGCCTGCATCTACTACTATTACTCCACACATCGATCGACTCCTGCCTGCATCTAGAGTATTAAGTTCATAAGAACAGAGTAACGCTTTAAGCAAGATGACATGATGTAGAGGGATAAACTCAAGCAATATGATATAAACCCCATCTTTTTATCCTCGATGGCAACAATACAATATGTGCCTTGCAACCCATTCTGTCACTGGGTAAGGACACCGCAAGATTGAACCCAAAGCTAAGCACTTCTCCCATGGCAAGAAAGATCAATCTAGTAGGGCAAACCAAACTGATAATTCGAAGAGACTTGCAAAGATAACTCAATCACACATAAAAGAATTTAGAGAAGATTCAAATAATATTCATAGACAAACTTGATCATAAACCCACAATTCATCAGATCTCGATAAACACACCACAAAAAGAGTTTACATCGAATAGATCTCCACAAGAGAGGGGGAGAACATTGTATTGAGATCCAAAAAGAGAGAAGAAGACATCTAGCTAATAACTATGAACCCGTAGGTCTGTGGTAAACTACTCACAACTCATCGGAGGGGCTATGGTGTTGATGTAGAAGCCCTCCGTGGTCGATTCCCCCTCCGGTGGAGCGCCGACGAAGGCTCCAAGATGGGATCTCGTGGATACAGAAGGTTACGGCAGTGGAAATTGTGTTTCGTTGGCTCCTTGGATGTTTTCGGGGTATGTAGGCTTATATAGGAAGAAGAAGTACGTCGGTGGCCGCCCGAGGGGCCCATGAGACAGGGGGCGCGCCCTATAGGGGGGGGCGCACCCTCCTATCTCGTGGCTGCCTCGGCTGCTTCTTGACTTGCACTCCAAGTCCTCTGGATCACGTTCGTTCCAAAAATCACGCTCCCAAAGGTTTCATTCCATTTGGACTCCGTTTGATATTCCTTTTCTTCGAAATACTGAAATAGGCAAAAAACAGCAATACGGGCTGGGCCTCCGGTTAGTAGGTTAGTCCCAAAAATGATACAAATGTGTAAAATAAAGCCCATAAACATACAAAAGGGGTAATATAATAGCATGGAACAATCAAAAATTATAGATATGTTGGAGACGTATCAAGCATCCCCAAGCTTAATTCCTGCTCGTCCTCGAGTAGGTAAGTGATAAAAAGAGAATTTTTGATGTGGAATGCTACCTAGCATAATTCTCAATGTAATTTTCTTTATTGTGGCATGAATGTTCAAATCCAAATGATTCAAAATAAAAGTTCATATTGATACAAGAAATAGTAACACTTCAAGCATACTAATAAAGTAACCATGTCTTCTCAAAATAACATGGCAAAAGAAAGTTCATCCCTACAAAATCATATAGTTAGGCTATGCTTCATTTTCGTCACAAAAAGATGTTCCCAACTTCTATACCCCCGATGACAAGCCAAGCAATTGTTTCATACTTAAATAATCTCAAACTTTTTCAACCTTCATGCAATACATGAGCGTGAGCCATGGATATAGCACTATGGGTGGAATAGAATATGATGATGGGGATTGTGTGGAGAAGACAAAAAGGAGAAAGTCTCACATTGACAAGGATAATCAATGGGCTATGAAAATGCCCATCAATTGATGTCAACATGAGGAGTAGGGATTGCCATGCAACGGATGCACTAGAGCTATAAAAGGATGCTCTACAAAGAAAACTAGTGGGTATGCATCCAACTTGCTTGCTCACGAAGACTTAGGGCATTTGAGGAAGCCCATCGTAGGATATACAAGCCAAGTTCTATAATGAAAAATTCCCACTAGTATGAAAAAGACAACTTATGAGACTCACTATATGAAAAACATGGTGCTTCTTTGAAGCACAATATATGAGACTCACTACATGAAGAACAAGGTGCTACTTTGAAGCACAAGTGTGGAAAAGAGATAGTAACATTGCCCTTTTTATTTATTTTCTTTTTCTTTTTTTTCTTTTTTTTCTTTTTTTTGGCCTTTTTTTCTTTTCTTTTTGGCCTTTCTTTTTTTCTTTTTGGGCAATGCTCTAATAATGATGATCATCACACTTTTATTGATTACAACATATGAATTACAACTCGAAACTAGAACAAGATATGACTCTATATGAATGCCTCCGGCGGTGTACCGGGATGGTGCAATGAATCAAGAGTGACATGTATGAAAATTAATGCATGGTGGCTTTGCCACAAATACGATGTCAACTACATGATCATGCAATGGCAATATGACAAAAGTAAAGTATGTCATGATGATGATAAACGGAACAGTGGAAAGTTGCATGGCAATATATCTCGGAATGGCTATGGAAATTCCATAATAGGTAGGTATGGTGGCTGTTTTGAGGAAGATATAAGGAGGTTTATGTGTGATAGAGCGTATCGTATCACGGGGTTTGGATGCACCGGCGAAGTTTGCACCAACTCTCAAGGTGAGAAAGGGCAACGCACGGTACCGAAGAGGCTAGCAATGGTGGATAGGTAAAAGTGCGTATAATCCATGTACTCAACAATAGTAAAAAGAACTCATATACTTATTGCAAAAATTTAGAAGTCATCAAAAATCAAGCACTACGTGCATGCTCCTAGGGGGATAGATTGGTAGGAAAAGACCATCGCTCATCCCCAACCGCCACTCATAAGGATGCACAAGCCAGGTACAGTTCATGTTTCAAATTTGTTACACAACTTTAACCATACGTGCATGCTACGGGACTTGCTAACTTCAACACAAGCATTCTTTAAATTCATAATCACCCAACTAGCATGACTTTAATATCACTACCTCCATATCTCAAAACAATTATCAAGTATCAAATTGATCATAGTATCCAATTCACTTCCTATGATAGTTTTTATTATACCCAACTTGGATGCCTACCATTCTAGGACCAATTTTATAACCATAGCAAATACCATGCTGTTCTAAAAGACTCTCAAAAATATATAAGTGAAGCATGAGAGACTAGCAATTTCTACAAAAATAAGTCAACGACGTGCTCTAAAAGATATAAGTGAAGCACTAGAGCAAAAACTATCAAGCTCAAAAGATATAAGTGAAGCACATAGAGTATTCTAGCAAATTCTAATCAAATAGGCTCCTCCCAAAAGGTGTGCACAGCAAGGATGATTGTGGTAAACTAAAAATCAAAGAATAATATAATACACGACGCTCCAAGCAAAACACATATCATGTGGCGAATAAGAATATAGCTCCAAGTAAAGTTACCAATGAACGAAGACGAAAGAGGGGATGCCTTCCCGGGGCATCCCCAAGCTTAGGCTTTTGGCTATTCTTGAATATATTGGGGTGTGTTGGGCATCCCCAAGCTTAGGCTCTTGCCACTCCTTATTCCATAGTCCATAAAGCTTTACCCAAAACTTGAAAACTTCACAACACAAAACTCAATAGGAAATCTTATAAGCTCCGTTAGTGAAAGAAAACAAAACCACCACATAAGGTACTGTAATGAACTCATTATTTATTTATTTTGGTGTTAAACCTACTGTATTCCAAGTTCTCTATGTTTCATACCACTTTATACTAGCCATAGATGCATCGAAATAAACAAACAACACATGAAAAACAGAATCTGTCAAAAACAGAATAGTTTGTAGCAATCTGTAACTAACGCAAACTTCTGGAACTCTAAAAATCCTACGAAAATAGGAAGTCCTGGACAATGTATCTATTGATCAGAATCAAAAAGAATCAACGCAAAATCACGTTTTTGTGATTTAACAAAACTAATTTCGTGCGCACAAAGTTTCTGTTTTTCAGCAGAATCAAATCAACTATCATCATAGGTTATCCTATAGGTTCTACTTGGCACAAACACTAATTAAAAGATAAAAACACATCTAAACATAAGGTAGATGCAAGATTTATTACTAAACAGGAACAAAAACAAAAAACACAAAGAAAATTGGGTTGCCTCCCAACTAGCGCTATCGTTTAACGCCCCTAGCTAGGCATAAAAGCGAAGATAGATCTAACGAGTGCCATCTTTGGCACTAAATTCATAAGTAGCCCGCATGATAGATTCATAAGGTAATTTGACTTTCTTTCTTGGAAAGTGCTCCATGCCTTTCTTTAATAGAAATTGAAATCTAATATTCTCTTCCTTCATATCAATAATCGCACCAATCGTTCTAAGAAAAGGTCTACCAAGAATAATAGGGCAAGAAAGATTGCAATCTATATCAAGAACAATAAAATCTACGGGCACCAAATTTCTATTTGCAACAATGAGAACATCATTGATTCTTCCCATTGGCTTTTTAATGGTGGAATCCGCAAGGTGCAAATTTAAAGAGCAATCATCAAGATCATGGAAACCTAGAATATCACATAAAGTTTTCGAAATCGTGGAAACACTAGCATCCAAATCACACAAAGCAAAACACTCATGATCTTTAATTCTAATCTTTATAGTAGGTTCCCACTCATCGTTAAGTTTTCTAGGTATAAAAACTTCCAAATTAAGTTTTTCATCATAAGATTGCATCAAGGCATCAACGATATGTTTGGTAAAAGCTTTATTTTGATTATAAGCATGAGGAGAATTAACAACGGATTGCAACAAGGAAATAAAACCTTCTAAAGAACAATTATCATAATCAAATTCCTTGAAATCTGAGATAGTGGGTTCAATGCTATTTAAAGATGTGACCTCTCCAATCCCACTTTTACCAAATTTAGCATCAAGATCTAAAAACTCCGAATTCTTGGGATGCCTTTTAGGCAAAGTTGACTCATCATCAGTCCCATAATTATCAAGATTCATATTGAAAAACATGGATCTAAAAGGAGACACATCAATAACTTTAAGATCTTCAACATTATTTTCATGGAAACTAGAAGAACACGCTTTTACAAAGCAATCTTTCTTAGCACACAATCTAGCGGTTCTTTCCTTGCACTCATCAATGGAAATTCTCATTGCTTTGAGAGACTCATTAATATCATGCTTAGGAGGAGAAGATCTAAGTTTAAGAGAATCAACATCAAGCGAAAGTCTATCAACATTCCTAGCCAAATCATCAACTTTGAGCAATTTTTCTT
>NC_041387.1:314059988-314098944 GCF_002162155.2 Triticum dicoccoides | reverse complement strand
TTGATATCATGCTTAGGAGGAGAAGATCTAAGTTTAAGAGAATCAACATCAAGCGAAAGTCTATCAACATTCCTAGCCAAATCATCAACTTTGAGCAATTTTTCTTCAAGCAAAGCATTAAAATTCTTTTGAGAAATCATAAATTCTTTCACACTATTCTCAAAATCAGAGGGCATCTTATTAAAATTACCATAAGAATTATTGTAGGAATTTCCATAATTATTAGAGGAATTACTAGGGAACGGTCTAGCATTAAAGTTTCCTCTATAAGCATTATTTCCAAAACTATTCCTACCAACACAATTCACATCCATAGATTCATTATTATTCTCAATCAAAGTAGACAAGGGCATATTATTGGGATCAAGAGGAGTATTTTTAGTAGCAAACAATTTCATAAGTTCATCCATCTTTCCACTCAAAACATTGATTTCTTCTATAGCATGCACTTTTTTACTAGAAGATCTTTCGGTGTGCAATTGAGAATAATTAGCCATAATATTATCAAGAAGTTTTGTAGCATCTCCTAACATGATTTCCATAAACGTGCCTCCCGCGGCCGAATCTAAGAGATTTCTAGAAGCAAAGTTCAAACCGGCATAAAAAATTTGTATGATCGTCCATAAATTCAAACCATGAGTAGGGCAATTGCGAATCATCAATTTCATTCTTTTCCAAGATTGGGCAACATGCTCATGATCAAGTTGTTTAAAATTCATAATATCGTTCCTAAGAGTGATAATCTTAGCGGGAGGAAAATACTTAGAGATAAAAGCATCTTTGCACTTGTTCCAAGAATCAATATTGTTTTTAGGCAAAGACGAAAACCAAATTTTAGCACGATCTCTAAGTGAAAACCGAAATAACTTCAATTTGAAAATATTGTTATCCGTATCTTTCTTCTTTTGCATATCATACAAATCAACAAAGTTGTTTAGATGAGTAGTGTCATCTTCACTAGGAAGGCCGGCAAATTGATCTTTCATAACAAGATTCAGCAAAGCAGTATTGATTTCACAAGACTCAACATCATTAAGAGGAGCAATCGGAGTACTAAGGAAATCATTATTATTGGTATTCGAGAAATCACACAATTTGGTATTATTTTGCGCCATGGCAACAAGTAATCCAACACACAAGCAAACAGAAAAAGGCAAGCGAAAAAGAGAGGAGGAGATTGGGAAAGAGAGGGCGAATAAAACGGCAAGGGTGAAGTGGGGGAGAGGAAAACGAGAGGCAAATGGCAAATAATGTAAATGCGAGGGAGATGAGTTTGTGATGGGTATTTGGTATGTCTTGACTTGAGCGAAGATCTCCCCGGCAACGGTGCCAGAAATCCTTCTTGCTACGTCTTGAGCTTGCGTTGGTTTTCCTTGAAGAGGAAAGGGTGATGCAGCAATAGTAGCGTAAGTATTTCCCTTAGTTTTTGAGAACCAAGGTATCAATCCAGTAGGAGGCTCCTCAAAAGTCCCACGCACCTACACAAACAAACAAAGAACTCGCAACCAACGCAATAAAGGGGTTGTCAATCCCTTCACGGCCACTTGCGAAAGTCAGATCTGATAGAGATAGTATGATAAGATAAATATATTTTTGGTATTTTATAATATAGATGCAAACAGTAAAGATGCAAATAAAAGTAGATTGAAAGCAAATATGATAAGAGATAGACCCGGGGGCCATAGGTTTCACTAGAGGCTTCTCTCAAGATAGCATAAGTATTACGGTGGGTGAACAAAATATTGTCGAGCAATTGATAGAAAAGCGAATAATTATGAGATTATCTAGGCATGATCATGTCCGTGACAAGTAGACCGACTCTGTTGGAGAACATAGTAATTTCAAAAAAAAAAATCCTACGCACACGCAAGATCATGGTGATGCATAGCAACGAGAGGGGAGAGTGTTATCCACGTACCCTCGTAGACCGAAAGCGGAAGCATTAGAACAACGCGGTTGATGTAGTCGTACGTCTTCACGGCCCGACCGATCAAGCACCGAAACTACGGCACCTCCGAGTTCTAGCACACGTTCAGCTCGATGACGATCCCCGTACTCCGATCCAGCAGAATGTCCGGGAAGAGTTCCGCCAGCACGACGGCGTGGTGATGATCTTGATGTTCTACCATCGCAGGGCTTCGCCTAAGCACCGCTACAATATTATCGAGGAGGACTATGGTGGAGGGGGGCACCGCACACGGCTAAGAGAACAAGAGATCAATTGTTGTTTCCTCCAAGGGGTGCCCCCTCCCCATATATAAAGGAGTGGAGGAGGGGGAGGGCCGGCCCTCTCTCTATGGTGCGCCCTAGGGGAGTCCTACTCCCACCGGGAGTAGGATTCCCCCTTTCCTAGTAGAACTAGGAGCCCTTCCAAGTAGAAGGAGTAGGAGAGAAGGAAAGGGAAGGGAGAAGGAGAAGGAAGGAAGGGGGCGTCCCTCCTCCCTAGTCCAATTTGGACTAGTCCATGGGGAGGGGTGCGGCCACCCTTTGGGGCCTTTTTCTCCTTTCCCATATGGCCCATTAAGGCCCAATACGAATTCCCGTAACTCTCCGGTACTCCGAAAAATACCCGAATCACTCGGAACCTTTCCGATGTCCGAATATAGTCGTCCAATATATCGATCTTTACGTCTCGACCATTTCGAGACTCCTCGTCGTGTCCCCGACCTCATCCGGGACTCCGAACTCCTTAGGTACATCAAAACTCATAAACTCATAATATAACTGCCATCGAAACCTTAAGCGTGCGGACCCTACGGGTTCGAGAACTATGTAGACATGACCGAGACACGTTTCCGGTCAATAACCAATAGCGGAACCTGGATGCTCATATTGGCTCCTACATATTCTACGAAGATCTTTATCGGTCAAACCGCATAACAACATACGTTGTTCCTTTTGTCATCGGTATGTTACTTGCCCCAGATTCGATCATCGGTATCTCAATGCCTAGTTCAATCTCGTTACCGGCAAGTCTCTTTACTCGTTATGTAATGCATGATCCCGCAACTAACTCGTTAGTCACATTGCTTGCAAGGCTTATAGTGATGTGCATTACCGAGAGGGCCCAGAGATACCTCTCCGACAATCAGAGTGACAAATCCTAATCTTGAAATACGCCAACCCAACATGTACCTTCGGAGACACCTATAGACCTCCTTTATAATCACCCAGTTACATTGTGACGTTTGGTAGCACACAAAGTGTTCCTCCGGTAAACGGGAGTTGCATAATCTCATAGTTGTATGAACATGTATAAGTCATGAAGAAAGCAATAGCAACATACTAAACGATCAAGTGCTAAGCTAACAGAATGGGTCAAGCCAATCACATCATTCTCCTAATGATGTGATCCCGTTAATCAAATGAAAACTCATGTCTATGGTTAGGAAATTTAACCATCTTTGATTAACGAGCTAGTCAAGTAGAGGCATACTAGTGACACTATGTTTTTCTATGTATTCACACATGTATTATGTTTCCGGTTAATACAATTCTAGCATGAATAATAAACATTTATCATGAAATAAGGAAATAAATAATAACTTTATTATTGCCTCTAGGGCATATTTCCTTCAGTCTCCCACTTGCACTAGAGTCAATAATCTAGTTCACATCGCCATGTGATTTAACACCAATATTCGTATATGTATATGATTAACACCCATAGTTCACATCGTCATGTGACTAACACCCAAAGGGTTTACTAGAGTCAATAATCTAGTTCACATTGCTATGTGATTAACACCCAAAGAGTAAAGGTGTGATCATGTTTTGTTCGTGAGAGAAGCTTAGTCAACGGGTCTGTCACATTCAGAGTCATATGTATTTTGCAAATATTATATGTCTACAATGCTTTGCACGGAGCTACTCTAGCTAATTGCTCCCACTTTCAATATGTATCCAGATTGAGACTTAGAGTCATCTGGATCGGTGTAAAAGCTTGCACCGATGTAACTCTTTACGATGGGCTCTTTTATCACCTCCATAATCGAGAAATATTTCCTTAGTCCTCACTAAGGATATTTTTGACCAATGTCCAGTGATCTACTCCTAGATCACTATTGTACTCCCTTGCCAAATTCAGAGCAAGGTATACAATAGGTCTGGTACATAGCATAGCATACTTTATAGGACCTATGACTGAGGCATAGGGAATGACTTTCATTCTCTTTTCTATTTTATACCGTGGTCGGGATTTGAGTCTTACTCAATTTCACACCTTTGCAACACAGGCAAGAACTCTTTCTTTGATTGTTCCATTTTGAACTACTTAAAAATCTTGACAAGGTATGTATTTATTGAAAAACTTATCAAGTGTCTTGATCTATCTCAATAGATATTGATGCTCAATATGTAAGTAGCTTTACTGAGGTCTTTTTTTAAAGAACTCCTTTCAAATACTCCTTTATGCTTTCCAGAAAAATTCTACATCATTTCTGATCAACAATATGTTACTCACATATATTTATCAGAAAGGCGGTAGTGCTCCCACTCACTTTATTGTAAATACAGGCTTCACCGCAAGTCTGTATCAAACTATATGCTTTGATCAACTCATCAAAGCGTATATTCCAACTCCGAGATGCTTGCACCAGTCCATAGATGGATCGCTGGAGCTTGCATATTTTGTTAGCACCTTTAGGATCGACAAAACCTTCTGGTTGCATCATATACAACTCTTCTTTAATAAATCCATTAAGGAATGCAGTTTTTACATCCATTTGCCAGATTTCATAAAATGTGGCATTTGCTAACATGATTCGGACAGACTTTTAAGCATCGATACGAGTGAGAAAATCTCATTGTATTCAACACGTTGAACTTTGTCAAAAACCTTTTTCGACAAGTCTAGCTTTGTAGATAGTAACACTACTATTAGCGTCCATCTTCCTCTTGAAGATCCATTTATTCTTAATGACTCAGCGATCATCGGGCAAGTCAATCAAAGTCCATTCTTTGTTCTCATACATGGACCCCATCTCAGATTTCATGGCCTCAAGCCATTTCGCGGAATCTGGGCTCATCATCGCTTCCTCATAGTTCATAGGTTTATCATGGTCTAGTAACATGACTTCCAGAATAGGATTACCGTACCATACTTGTGTGGATCGTACTCTGGGAGACCCACGAGGTTCTGTAGTAACTTGATTTGAAGTTTCATGATCATCATCATTAGCTTCCTCACTAATTGGTGTAGGCATCACTGGAACTGTGATGAACTAGTTTCCAATTCGGGAGAAGGTACTATTACCTCATCAAGTTTCTACTTTTCTCCCACTCACTTCTTTCAAGAGAAACTACTTCTCTAGAAAGGATCCATTCTTAGCAACGAATATCTTGCCTTCGGATCTGTGATAGAAGGTGTACCCAATAGTTTCCTTTGGGTATTCTATGAACACGCACTTCTCCGATTTGGGTTCGAGCTTATCAGGTTGAAGCTTTTTCACATAAGCATCGCAGCCCCAAACTTTAAGAAACGATAGCTTAGGTTTATTGCTAAACCATAGTTCATATGGTGTCGTCTCAACGGATTTAGATGGTGCCCTATTTTAATGTGAATGCAGCTATCTCTAATGCATAACCCCAGAACGATATTGGTAAATAGGTAAGAGACATCATTGATCGCACCATATCAAATAAAGTGCGATTATGACGTTTGAACACACCGTTACGCTGTGGTGTTCCAGGTGGCATGAGTTTGTGAAACTATTCCACATTATTTTAACTGAAGGCCAAACTCATAACTCAAATATTCTCCTCCACGATTAGATCATAGAAACTTTATTTCTTGTTACGATGATTCTCCACTTCACTCTGAAATTCTTTGAACTTTTCAAATGTTTCAGACTTGTGTTTAATTAAGTAGATATACTCATATCTGCTCAAATCATCTGTGAAGGTGAGAAAATAACGATACCCGCCACGAGCCTTAATACTCATTGGTTTGCATACATCAGTATGTATTATTTCCAACAAGTCAGTAGCTCGTTCCATTGTTCTGGAGAACGGAATTTTAGTCATCTTGCCCAAAAGGCACGGTTCGCAAGCATCAAATGGTTCATAACCAAGTGATTCCGAAAATCCATCTTTTATGGAGTTTCTTCATGCGCTTTACACCGATATGACCCAAACGGCAGTGGCACAAATAAGTTGCACTATCATTATTAACTTTGCATCTTTTGGCATCAATATTATGAATATGTGTATCACTACGATCGAGATCGAACAAATTATTTTCATTGGGTGTATGACCATTGAAGGTTTTATTCATGTAAACAGAACAACAATTATTCTTTGACTTTAAATGAATAACCGTATTGCAATAAACATGATCAAATCATATTCATGCTCAATGCAAATGCCAAATAACATTTATTTAGGTTTAACACTAATCCCGAAAGTATAGGGAGTGTGTGATGATGATCATATCAATCTTGGAACTATTTCCAACACTCATCGTCACTTCCCCTCAACTAGTCTCTGTTTATTATGTAACTCCTGTTTCGAGTTACTAATCTTAGCAACCGAACAAGTATCAAATACTCAGGGGCTACTATAAACACTAGTAAGGCACACATCAATAACCTGTATATCAAATATACCCTTGTTTTACTTTGCCATCCTTCTTATCCACCAAATATTCAGGGCATTTCCACTTCCAGTGACCATTTCCTTTGCAGTAGAAGCACTCAGTTCGAGGCTTTGGTCCAGCTTTGGGCTTCTTTGCGGGAGTGACAACTTGCTTGTCATTTTACTTGAAGTTCCCTTTCTTTCCCTTTTCCCTTTTCTTGAAACTAGTGGTCTTGTCAATCATCAACACTTGATGCTCTTTCTTGATTTCTACCTTCGTCGATTTCAACATCACGAAGAGCTCGAGAATCGTTTTCGTCATCCTTGCATACTATAGTTCATCACGAAGTTCTAGTAACTTGGTGATGGTGACTAGAGAACTTTGTCAATCACTATGTTATCTGGAAGATTAACTCCGACTTGATTCAAGCGATTGTAGTACCCAGACAATCTAAGCACATGCTCACTAGTTGAGCGATTCTCCTCCATCTTTTAGCTATAGAACTTGTTGGAGACTTCATATCTCTCAACTCGGGTATTTGCTTGAAATATTAACTTCAATTCCTGGAACATCTCATATGGTCCATGACGTTCAAAACGTCTTTGAAGTCCCGATTCTAAGCCGTTAAGCATGGTGCACTAAACTATCAAGTAGTCATCATATTGAGCTAGCCAAACGTTCATAACATCTACATCTGCTCCTACAATAGGTCTGTCACCTAGCGGTGCATTAAGGACATAATTCTTCTGTGCAGCAATGAGGATAAACCTCAGATCACGGATCCAATCCGCATCATTGCTACTAACATCTTTCAACACAATTTTCTCTAGGAACATATCAAAATAAACATATGCGAGCTATTGATCTACAACATAATTTGCAAAATACTACCAGGACTAAGTTCATGATAAATTTAAGTTCAATTAATCATATTACTTAAGAACTCCCACTTAGACAGACATCTCTCTAGTCATCTAAGTGATCACGTGATCCAAATCAACTAAACCATGTCCGATCATCACGTGAGATGGAGTAGTTTCAATGGTGAACATCACTATGTTGATCATATCTACTATATGATTCACGTTCGACCTTTTGGTCTCCGTGTTCCGAGGCCATATCTGTATATGCTAGGCTCATCAAGTTTAACCTGAGTATTCCGCGTGTGCAACTGTTTTGCACCCGTTGTATTTGAACGTAGAGCCTATCACACCCGATCATCACGTGGTGTCTCAGCACGAAGAACTTTCGCAATGGTGCATACTCAGGGAGAACACTTCTTGATAATTAGTGAGAGATCATCTTAAAATGCTACTATCAATCAAAGCAAGATAGAATGCGTAAAGGATAAACATCACATGCAATCAATATAAGTGATATGATATGGCCATCATCATCTTGCGCTTGTGATCTCCATCTCTGAAGCACCATCGTGATCACCATCATCACCGGCGCGACACCTTGATCTCCATCATAGCATCGTTGTTGTTTCGCCATCTATTGCTTCTACGACTGTTGCTACCGCTAAGTGATAAAGTAAAGCAATTACAGGGCGCTTGCATTTCATACAATAAAGCGACAACCATATGGCTCCTGCCAGTTGCCGATAACTCGGTTACAAAAGATGATCATCTCATACAATAAAATATAGCATCACGTCTTGACCATATCACATCACAACATGCCCTGCAAAAACAAGTTAGACGTCCTCTACTTTGTTGTTGCAAATTTTACGTGGCTGCTATGGGCTGAGCAAGAACTGTTCTTACCTACGCATCAAAACCACAACGATAGTTCGTCAAGTTAGTGTTGTTTTAACCCTCGCAAGGACCGGGCGTAGCCACACTCGGTTCAACTAAAGTTGGAGAAACAGACACCCGCCAACCACCTGTGTGCAAAGCACGTCGGTAGAACCAGTCTTGCATAAGCATACGCGTAATGTCGGTCCGGGCCGCTTCATCCAACAATACCGCCGAACCAAAGTATGACATGCTGGTAAGCAGTATGACTTGTATCGCCCACAACTCACTTGTGTTCTACTCGTGCATATAACATCTACGCATAAAACCTGGCTCGGATGCCACTGTTCGGGAACGTAGTAATTTCAAAAAAATCCTACGGACACGCAAGATCATGGTGATGCATAGCAACGAGAGGGGAGAGTGTTGTCCACGTACCCTCGTAGACCAAAAGCAGAAGCGTTAGAACAAAGCGGTTGATGTAGTCGTACGTCTTCACGGCCCGACCGATCAAGCACCAAAACTACGGCACCTTCGAGTTCTAGCACACGTTCAGCTCGATGACGATCCCCGTACTCCGATCCAGCAGAATGTTGGGGAAGAGTTCCGTCAGCATGATGGCATGGTGACGATCTTGATGTTCTACCATCGCAGGGCTTCACCTAAGCACCGCTACAATATTATCGAGGAGGACTATGGTGGAGGGGGGCACCGCACACGGCTAAGAGATCAAGAGATCAATTGTTGTTTCCTCCAAGGGGTGCCCCCCTCCCCGTATATAAAGGAGTGGAGGAGGGGGAGGGCCGGCCCTCTCTCTATGGCGCGCCCTAGGGGAGTCCTAGGATTCCCCCTTTCCTAGTAGAACTAGGAGCCCTTCCAAGTAGAAGGAGTAGGAGAGAAGGAAAGGGAAGGGAGAAGGAGAAGGAAGGAAGGGGGCGCCCCCCTCCCTAGTCCAATTCGGACTAGTCCATGGGGAGGGTGCGGCCACCCTTTGGGGCCTTTCTCTCCTTTCCCGTATGGCCCATTAAGGCCCAATACGAATTCCCGTAACTCTCCGGTACTCCGAAAAATACCCAAATCACTCGGAACCTTTCCGATGTCCGAATATAGTCGTCCAGTATATCAATCTTTACGTCTCGACCATTTAGAGACTCCTCGTCATGTCCCCGATCTCATCCGGGACTCCGAACTTCTTCGGTACATCAAAACTCATAAACTCATAATATAACTGCCATCGAAACCTTAAGCGTGCGGACCCTACGGGTTCGAGAACTATGTAGACATGACCGAGACACGTCCGGTCAATAACCAATAGCGGAACCTGGATGCTCATATTGGCTCCTACATATTCTACGAAGATCTTTATCGGTCAAACCGCATAACAACATACGTTGTTCCTTTTGTCATCGGTATGTTACTTGCCCGAGATTCGATCGTCGGTATCTCAATACCTAGTTCAATCTCGTTACCGGCAAGTCTCTTTACTCGTTACGTAATGCATCATCCCGTAACTAACTCATTAGTCACATTGCTTGCAAGGCTTATAGTGATGTGCATTATCGAGAGGGCCCAAAGATACCTCTCCGACAATCAGAGTGACAAATCCTAATCTCGAAATACGCCAACCCAACATGTACCTTCGGAGACACCTGTAGAGCTCCTTTATAATCACCCAGTTACGTTGTGACATTTGGTAGCACACAAAGTGTTCCTCCGGTAAACGGGAGTTGCATAATCTCATAGTTGTAGGAACATGTATAAGTCATGAAGAAAGCAATAGCAACATACTAAACGATCAAGTGCTAAGCTAACAAAATGGGTCAAGTCAATCACATCATTCTCCTAATGATGTGATCCCGTTAATCAAATGACAACCCATGTCTATGGTTAGGAAATTTAACCATCTTTGATTAACGAGCTAGTCAAGTAGAGGCATACTAGTGACATTATGTTTGTCTATGTATTCACACATGTATTATGTTTCCGGTTAATACAATTCTAGCATGAATAATAAACATTTATCATGAAATAAGGAAATAAATAATAACTTTATTATTGCCTCTAGGGCATATTTCCTTCAGACTCTTGCCTGCATCTACTACTATTACTCCACACATCGACCGACTCCTGCCTGCATCTAGAGTATTAAGTTCACAAGAACAGAGTAACGCTTTAAGCAAGATGCCATGATGTAGAGGAATAAACTCAAGCAATATGATATAAAACCCATCTTTTTAGCCTCGATGGCAACAATACAATACGTGCCTTGCAACCCTTTCTGTCACTGGGTAAGGACACCGCAAGATTGAACCCAAATCTAAGCACTTCTCCCATGGCAAAAAAGATCAATCTAGTAGGCCAAACCAAACTGATAATTCGAAGAGACTTGCAAAGATAACTCAATCGCACATAAAAGAATTCAGAGAAGATTCAAATATTATTCATAGATAAACTTGATCATAAACCCACAATTCATCGGATCTCGACAAACACACCGCAAAAAGAGTTTACATCGAATAGATCTCCACAAGAGAGGGGGAGAACATTGTATTGAGATCCAAAAAGAGAGAAGAAGCCATCTAGCTAATAACTATGGACCCATAGGTCTGTGGTAAATACTCACAACTCATCGGAGGGGCTATGGTGTTGATGTAGAAGCCCTTCGTGGTCGATTCCCCCTCCGGCGGAGCGTTGGCGAAGGCTCCAAGATGGGGTCTCGCGGATACAGAAGGTTACGGCGGTGGAAATTGTGTTTCGTTGGCTCCCTGGATGTTTTCGGGGTATGTAGGCTTATATAGGAGGAAGAAGTATGTCGGTGGCTGCCCGAAGGGCCCACAAGACAGGGGGGCGCGTCCTCCTATCTCGTGGCTGCCTCGGCTGCTTCTTGACTTGCACTCCAACTCCTCTGGATCACGTTCGTTCCAAAAATCACTATCCCGAAGGTTTCATTCCGTTTGGACTCCGTTTGATATTCCTTTTCTTCGAAATACTGGAATAGGCAAAAAAACAGCAATACTGGTTGGGCCTCCGGTTAGTAGGTTAGTCCCAAAATTGATATAAATGTGTAAAATAAAGCCCATAAACATCCAAAAGGGGTAATATAATAGCATGGAACAATATAAAATTATAGATACATTGTAGACGTATCAGCCGCCATGGTTGCGTGCTCCCTTGACCGCACCATGGCCTCGGCCTCTGTTCATCGCCGGACCACTACAACCTTGTCGGCCTCCTCCGTGCACCTCCCGTCCTCCTTCCGTGCTGCCCGCAGCTGCCGTCCTCAACACTTGCCGCCGCTGCAAGCCTCGCATCATGGAGCGCGACATGGTGTCGCGGCCCTGCTTCTTTGGTTGCGCCCGACCTGCATCGCCTCCACAACTCCTCTTCCGCACCACCAGACCTCCGCACAAGGCCTCCAACACCAGGAACGGGTTCCACTCGCCCAGAGCCGCTGCCTCCCGGCCTCCTTCCTCTCCTCTGGACGCGACCCCTACCTCGCTTGACTCCATCATCGGCGGCCGCCAAGGGCTCCATGGTGCTGCTGCCCGATGCCTTGTCCAATGAGTTGCCGCATCCCTGATCCTCTTCTTGCCTCTGTTCGCGTAGGAACCCAACTGCATAGTTGTACTTGCTCATCCTGTTGCCCCGAGCCGTCCACTTCAACCACACCAAGCTGGCTATGCCACTGTTGTCTCCTGGCATGGCCATGACCGAGACCCCAGGGATGTTGTCGTTGCCTCTATGCACCTCCGTTCCTGAAGTTTTGGGCCTCCAAGACTTGTTGCCGAGACCGTGACCGCCCTGAATTGCTTTCGCTTGCTGGACCGACAAGTACCCTGGAGGCCACATTGACACCAAGTACCCCTTCGTATTCGTCAAGACCTTCATGTATGACTACACCCGATGATGCGTCAAGTACCTCTATCGATGACCCAAACATCTACGATTCGTGTACCACTACAACCGTTGTGTATTTCGTCAAGTCCGACTACGACACAAACGATTGCACAATGACTCCAAAGAACATGGAAACGTCAAGTTCCTCTCCGGACGTGTACGACTACCGTCGTCATGGATCCGTCAAGATCCGTGTACAACTACTTCCACTATGACTGTCACGAGAACGTTGATGCAGTAAAGTGTAGCGTAAGTATTTTCCTCGGTTTTGAGAACCAAGGTATCAATCCAGTAGGAGGCTCCTCAAAAGTCCCACGCACCTACACAAACAAACTGAGAACTCGCAACCAACGCAATAAAGGGGTTGTCAATCCCTTCACGGCCACTTGCGAATGTGAGATCTAATGAAGATAGTAAGATAAGATAAATATATTTTTGGTATTTTGTAATATAGATGCAAAAAGTAAAGATGAAAATGAAGGTAGATTGAAAGCAAATATGATAAGAGATAGACCCGGGGGCCATAGGTTTCACTAGAGGCTTCTCTCAAGATAGCATAAGTATTACGGTGGGTGAACAAATTACTGTCGAGCAATTGATAGAAAAGCGCATAGTTATGAGATTATCTAGGCATGATCATGTATATAGGCATCACATCCATAACAAGTAGACCGACTCCTGCCTGCATCTACTACTATTACTCCACACATCGACCGCTATCCAGCATGCATCTAGAGTATTAAGTTCATAAGAACAGAGTAACGCATTAAGCAAGATGACATGATGTAGAGGGATAAACTCATGCAATATGATATAAACCCCATCTTGTTATCCTCGATGGCAACAATACAATACGTGTCTTGCAACCCTTTCTGTCACTGGGTAAGAACACCGCAAGATTGAACCCAAAGCTAAGCACTTCTCCCATGGCAAGAAAGACCAATCTAGTAGGCCAAACCAAACTGTTAATTCGAAGAGACTTGCAAAGATAACTCAATCATACATAAAAGAATTCAGAGAAGATTCAAATATTATTCATAGATAAACTTGATCATAAACCCACAATTCATCGGATCTCGACAAAGACACCGCAAAAAGAGTTTACATCGAATAGATCTCCACAAGAGAGGGAGAGAACATTGTATTGAGATCCAAAAAGAGAGAAGAACTCATCTAGCTAATAATTATGGACCCGTAGGTCTGTGGTAAACTACTCACAACTCATCGGAGGGGCAAGGATGTTGATGTAGAGGCCCTCCGTGGTTGATTCCCCCTCCGGCAGAGTGCCAGCGAAGGCTCCAAGATGGGATCTCGCGGATACAGAAGGTTACGGCGGTGGAAATTGTGTTTCGTGGTGCTCCTGGATGTTTTTGGGGTACGTAGGTATATATAGGAGGAAGAAGTATGTCAGTGGCCGCCCGAGGGGCCCACGTGACAGGGGGCGCGCCCTATAGGGGGGGGGGGCGGCCCCTATCTCGTGGGGCCCTCGGGAGCTTCTTGACTTACACTCCAAGCTCTCTGGATCAGGTTCGTTCCAAAAATCATGCTCCCAAAGGTTTCATTCCGTTTGGACTCCGTTTGATATTCCTTTTCTTCGAAATACTGAAATAGGCAAAAAAACAGCAATATGGGCTGGGCCTTCGGTTAGTAGGTTAGTCCCAAAAATGATATAAATGTGTAAAATAAAGCCCATAAACATCCAAAAGGGGTAATATAATAGCATGGAACAATCAAAAATTATAGATACGTTGGAGACGTATCAAACGTCTACTTCCTCTACTTCACACTGACTCGATCCGCTCCGTATACGCACGCTTCGAAGGTATAACCGCCGAGACGACCGCCGAATGCATGTGTTGTATGAGATGCCCGTGTTTGCACCACATCTGAATTGTTGCTCTTTTGCCATGCCATCGACACGTGGGAACCCGGTATCCGGGATCACCCCACCATCTTTTGCATGTTCCACACATCCACATCTTCGGTTGCACCAATCCCTTAACGAGTTATCGGAACTGGAACATTGCCATGGCTCGTTTCCGTTTTCATCACCGTTGCACCCAATTCTTTCCGCCATGATGACCAAATGCTCTGTATCATCTTTATGTCCACATTTTCATAAAATGGCATAAAACTTGCATATGTCATCCGCATCAGGATAACAACATTTAAAATGTTTAAAATTGTTATTTGCATTAAATTGCTAAATGACATGGGGATTTTTCGGAATTATTGTTTGTTGTTTCCGGCCTCATTTAAATTGCCAAGATAGGTAGTCTTGTTATGCTTCACCTATTGCCATGTTAATTAACATTTAATATTGTTGTCTACATGAACGAGAGTGAACTAAATAATTGGATATGGTGTTTCGTCAATATGCAACTCGTTGCATATTGAGCTCCACTTAAATTGTAGTGTTGTTTGTTTCACTTTACCATGCCATGCATATTTAAACCGGACATGCATCATACTTGAATGTGCATCATGCCATGTTATGTGATGGTTGTTTACCATGTTGTTTGCTTCTTTCTGGTGTTGTTTCTTAGTTCCGGTAAATTTTGCGGATTGTGAGGATTCATTCGACTATGTTGGTTCGTCTACTTTTTGGGCTCGATCTTCTTCCTAGCGGGGTTTCAGGCAAGATGACCGTCACCTTGGATCTCACTACTATCTTTGCTATGCTAGTTGTCTCAATGCTATCGCTATGTCGCGCTATCTACCACTTGTTTATCAAGCCTCCCAAATTGCCATGAAACAACCTCTAACCCTTTTCACCATCCCAGCAAACCGTTGTTTGGCTATGTTACCGCTTTGCTCAGCCCGTCTTGTAGCGTTGCTTGTTGCAGGTGCAGTGCAGGTTGTTCCATGTTTGGGACATGGATATCATGGGATATCACAATATCTCTTATTTAATCAATGCATCTATATACTTGGTAAAGGGTGGAAGGCTCGGGCTTATGCCTGATGTTTTGTTCCACTCTTCTCGCCCTAGTTTCCGTCATACCGGTGTTATGTTCCTTGATTTTGCGTCCCTAACACATGAGGGTTTATGGGCCCTTCTTGGCAGTTCACTTTGAATAAAACTCTTCCAGCAAGGCCCAACATTGGTTTTAACATTTGCCAACATAATAATATTGAATTAATTAATTGGCATAGGGGGTCGCGTCCATGAGGTTCCTTAATTCAACATAATACAGGGGGGCCAATGCTGATGGTGTTGGTCCCAAACTAGAGTCGTGTGCGGCTTCCCTCGGGAAAACTCGGGCCTCAGTTGTTGTACGATGTGCTCATCCGGACGTGGCCTGAGACGAGATACGTGCGGCTACTATCAGGGTGTCGGCGCGCCGGGAGGTCTTGCTGGATTTGTTTTACCATTGTCGATGTCTTGTGCACCGGCATCCTGAGTCTAGTCGGATGTTCCACGATGGAGGTTTGTCTCCGCGGATCGTGAGCTTGTCATGGGCTAAGTTGGGACACCCCTGCAGGGTTTAAACTTTCGAGAGCCGTGCCCGCGGTTATGTGGCAGATGAGAATTTTTAATATCCGATTGTAGAGAACTTGACACCAGATCCGAATTAAAATACACCAACCGCGTGCGTAACCGGGATGGTCTATTTTCGAGTAAGTCGAGAAGAGAACACAGTGGGATTATGTTTGAACGCAAGTAGTTCAGGATCACTTATTGATCATTACTAGTTGGCGACCGTTTGCGTAGCTTCTCATCTTATTCCTGTACTCGTAAGTTAGACACCATATAATGCTTAGTCGCTTGCTGCAACCTCACCACTTATCCATTTCCATACCCATTAAGCTTTGCTAGTCTTGATACCCATGGTAATGGGATTTCCGAGTCCTCGTGGCTCACAGATTACTACAACAACAGTTGCAGGTTCAGGTAAGCGATGATCCGACGCGAGTGCGATGCTTGCTTGTTTGGAGTTTTTCTTCTGCTTCTTATTCGATCAAGGGATATAGGTTCCGGGTCGGGAGTCTGGGCTAGAAGGGTGGATGTCGTTCTTCTTTTTCGTTTGATTTCATCTGTAGTCGGATTCTGCTCTTTTGTATGATGCTTGCTATGTATTGATGTATTGTTGTATGAATGTTGTAGCTTGTGGCGAGTGTAAGCCTTTATCCCATACTCCCATCTATTAAGTACATGGTATGTGTAATGATATTCACCTTGCTATGCGCTTGAAATGCGATTGTGCCCCGATCATAAATTCATTACGTGATTGGGAATAGAATCGCATCTTGGGTGCTACATGTCATTTGCTAGTAGGTATGATAAACTGTCATTTGTCCTAGGTAGGACAAAATAATGTTCAATGTGTGATAATGTCACTACTAGTGAGAAGTCGTGACCACATCTTTAGTCGTTTGCAACCAAACGTGTTGTTTGTAACCAAACAACGTATTGTTTGTCTAACAACAACGACACAGGCAACCAAACAACATGCTAACTAATTGCTCCCTCATACATGGAGCCTAATACAGACAACCAAACTACATGCAAATGTTGATTTTTTAGTTTGCATTACGCAACCAGGACAATATGCAAAATGCCCTAAAATAGAGATGTGAACCAAACACATCCTAAGTATATCAGCCTAGTCCCTTATTAATGTTTTATCAAGAATACTTTTTTTAGTAGAATCAAAGAATATTTTTTGTAGTAGTTGTTGTAATCAAACTTCAGGAAACTAGTAAGTATGCACGTGCAACGCACGTCTCAAATGTAATTCAAATGAGATTAACATAATAAAAAAATTAATGTTTTTAAAAATATAAATCAAATGGATACACAATGTTTGATATCGCTCAAATTGTATTTTCAAAAGTGAGACACAATAGTGGTTATGTTGCTGCATAGAGTAATCACAGGAAAATATTCTCATTTAAATAAAATCAGCAATTATTTATTAATGCAGTAATATTGGCTTGTAGTGTAGTCTTCTCTTCGAGTGTAGCCAGGAAAAAAAGTATAAACTGCCTTACGGTGCAGCTATATTGTTCAAGATGCTTAATTCTCGAATCTTATTTTATTCTACTAATCTGCATAGCAAAATATATACTTGTACTAATTTGGATCAAATTACATATATTTTTTGGTTGTGTGGATTGCCAAAATTATATAGTTATCTACTATGGATAATAGGAAATAGAAGATGATATGTGACTACAACGACTTTTATATAAAATAAAGATGATTTACAAGAACTAATTGAAATGTAAAAGGGCTAAAAGAAATCCAATAATTATCATGATAGAAAGTATTCGGCCGGTTTTGTATGTGTTTATGCTTTGGCAACCATACTAACTTACAATGCTGTAAGACGATCTGTACGTACATATACTGATGTGTTATGAAGAAAAATAAAATAGGTACATTTGTAACAGTGTAATACCTGATCCGAAAAAAGTTATTCATTAATATTATTGGAGGAAAGAGGCGCGCAGACAAAAAAAGAGAGGCGGTGCCACTAAGGCCTTAAATAGTATGTCCTCAAGTTTGCCGATGGTTGCCGTAGAGCATGCCCTGGACGTGGATGGAGTCGTCGCAGTAGCGGCAGAAGAGCACCTGGCCTCCAGGCAGAAGATGATGGTGGCGACAACACGTGTGTTCCCGGAGAAAGATGAAGCTCCTCGCGCTTCCCACATCGTGGCTAGCGTGCATGATGGCGGCAGGCGGCTTGCGATTAGCTTCCTAATAGGATGGATGCGTCCGAGATAAGTTTTTTAATAGGATGAATCTGTGTGAGATTAGTTTCCTAATAGGATGGATGCACTCTGATTTAGTTTCTTAGAATAGGATGCACCTGTGGTTATTAGTTTCCTAATTGCTTAGGTGTGGAGTTTCATATTTTCCTCCACGGTGGAGTACGGTCAGTTAATGTAAATTACTAAGTGCACACAGAAAATGGGTTAGGTTAAGGCTAACCGTTAGATTGATTTTACTTGGCCTAATCGTGCGGTTGTATTGGATCTCTGTACGCTTTGTGGGGGGTGCTTAAAGAAGTTCTTGTTTGATTGTTTAATAGTAGTATAGATGCACACAGAAAATGGGTTAGGTTAAGGCTAACCGTTAGATTGATTTTATTGGGCCTAATCGTGCGGTTGTATTGAATCTGTGTACACTTTGTGGGTGTGCTTAAAGAAGTTCTTGTTTGATTGTTTAATAATAGTATAGATAATCGTGCGGTTGTATTGGATCTGTGTACGCTTTGTGGGGTGTGCTTAAAGAAGTTCTTGTTTGATTATTTAATAGTAGTATAGATGCACACAGAAAATGGGTTAGGTTAAGGCTAACCGTTAGATTGATTTTACTGGGCCTAATCGTGTGTTGTATTGGATCTGTGTAAGCTTTGTGGGGTGTGCTTAAAAATGTTCTTGTTTGATTGTTTAATAGTAGTATAGACTAATCGTGCGGTTGTATTGGATCTGTGTATGCTTTGTGGGGTGTGTTTAAAAAGTTTTTGTTTGATTGTTTAATAGTAGTATAGACTAATCGTGCGGTTGTATTGGATCTGTGTATGCTTTGTGGGGTGTGCTTAAAGAAGTTCTTGTTTGATTGTTTAATAGTAGTATAGATATAGAATAGAATAGTTATAATAAAACTTCAAGAACAAATAGTCAATTTCCTCCGCGAACTCATCGCATCCTGAGCGAGCAAACCCCCACACCCTCCCCCCCGGGACCACGTGACGGAGAAGTTGAGGATAATGACGTCGTCGTCGGCGGCGAGGAACCAGCACCTGGATGAGCTCCGCGCTCTCATGGCGTCGCACTCGCCGCCGATCCACGCGCTCCTCATCCCCTCCGAGGATGCTCACCAGGTTGTTGCTCCTGCCGTCCGCGCCTATCGGAACCGATCAGGGTAGATCAGATCCTGTCGGGCTCGACTGCGCCGAGTTTAGGGTTTTGTGATCTCCTCTGCTTTACTGGTTCGTTCCTCTGCTCGATCGTTGAGAATTGGTTTGCTCATCTGGTTCGTGTTCGTGCAGAGCGAGTACGTGTCGGAGCGGGACAAGCGGCGGCAATTCATCTCCGGGTTCACTGGGAGCGCTGGTAAGTGTTAATCCATCCGTCTTCTTAGCTCTTAGTCGATCGCTCCTTTGCCAATTGCAACGAGTTCAGGTCGACAGCACCGCCTATTAGTTGATAAATACTAGGTTTGTGCTGTTGTAGGCTTGTAGCAACTTGTTTTGCCACTTGTGTGCTACATCAATTGCAAGCGGCAGCAGGGAGGTTTTCAAAGTAGCTAAGATAGCATGTCATTATGGTGAACAATTGATCGAATCCAGTATCAGCTTCGTGCTTTGTTGAGGCTTGGTTAGCTTTTATTATGCGATTAGTTGAGTTCCCGTTCGTTGCCATGGAACGACATATATTTTTTCCTCTAAGCGCACTGAGCCACTTCTTCTCCTTTCTGCAGCTGTGATGAATCCGTCATCACGTCCTCCAGTTGTGCACCGGCCCCTTCCCCCTTGCATACTATCTACACTTGCTGTCTTCTCCCTTGAATCCTATAGCGGATGCCCTTTCCATCATGTCGATCTCTCTGACATCATCTCCTCCTGTCACCGTCGTTTACCACCAATCCCATTATTGTCTCCTCGGATAGCAGGTTGGGGCTGTGGAGCCTCCACCTGTATGAGGTGAATACCAGATGGCATGGCACATCGACGCTCGCCCCCATCAATTCTGTCATAAAGAGTATGGGTAGGGCTAGCTATATATCCGTGTGTTGCCATGGATTAAAATTTTGGATTTTCTTGGCATGTTTCATCAGAAAGGACTTTATTGATTTGAATTATTATGTTGGTATGGATATCTGAAAGTGTGGGTGTTGCAACATGCCGAGCCTGATGTTCATTATTTCCTTTTACTTAGTTGTCACGCGTCTTATTTGGTTCGTATCCTCAATTCCTATACAGGGTTGGCCCTTATCACTACAAAGGAGGCGTTATTATGGACGGATGGACGATACTTCTTGCAGGCCACAAATCAACTTAGCGATCGGTGGAGACTCATGCGCATGGGAGAAGACCCACCAGTCGAAGTCTGGATAGCTGATGTAAGTATTGACCACCTTCCCTTGCACATTTTTGGTTCAATTTTCTAATCTACCACACAGAACTTGTACAAATGACGAGGAACCTACTATGCTGTCCGTTTTGAGTTCTGCCACAATTTCAGTGATGTGAATCTGCAAATGTGGTTTTCTTGTTCACCATAGCAAGGTTATCTCCTCAGAGTTCTGTCTTCATAGATATGAGCGTTCAGCTTCAGCATTTAAGGAAACACACCAATCAATCTGTAATTGAAACTGCTTGTTATTTCATCAAGAGTTGTGGAATATGTCAAAATTGTGAACGCCTTAACTTCATTGCCATCTCACCATCTGTTAATTGAATGCTCGTCTCTAATTTAATTCGTAAAAACTAAATCCACTGTTGTGTTCTCAGAATCTCTCGGATGAAGCGGTTATTGGAATTGATTCATGGTGCATCTCTGTGGATTCTGCTCAGAGATATGAGCAAGCATTTTTAAAGAAGAATCAGACGTTGTTTCAGCTTTCCTCTGACCTCGTCGATGAAGTTTGGAAAGATCGTCCTCCGAATGATGCTACACCTGTAATTGTGCACCCTGTAGAATTTGCTGGGCGTAGTGTAGCACAAAAGATGAAGGAGTTAAGAGAAAAGTTACAACATGAAAAGGCTAGTGGCATTATAATTACTGCCCTTGATGAGGTACAGTTAATTGATTTGCATCTTGGTTTCACTCATTCCGCACGGTCTATTAAATTGAATCTGTTCTATTTTCTCAAATTTTATAGGATTTATGAGCATTTTAATTTCCTCTTTATATAAATCCCCATTTTAGGTTGCTTGGTTGTACAATGTTCGGGGAAATGATGTGCATTACAGCCCAGTGGTTCATTCTTATGCTATTGTAACCCTGCATGGTGCCTTCTTTTATGTGGATAAGAGAAAAGTAACAACTGAGGTCAGTGAGTAAACTGAATATTTAAAATTTGCAATCTTCCCATTGTGGTGTTAATGGCGATCTGGTGCAGGTTAAAAATTACATGTCTGAAAGTGGTATTGATATCAGAGAGTATGATATGGTTCAGCTGGATGTGAGCTTGCTTGCATCTGGACAGCTAAAAGGCTCTGCAGTTAATGGTAGCTTGCACATGGAAAAGGATATCAACGCGGCGGAACATTCCAAAATCTGGATTGATTCAAATTCGTGTTGCCTTGCACTCTACTCAAAGCTTAGACCAGATCAAGCTTTGATGCTGCAATCGCCCATTGCTCTACCAAAGGCTGTCAAGGTTTTTTCTTTTCTTTTCTATGCATGTGTGTTTAATAGAAATTCGTGTGCATGCAATCACCTTTAGCCTTTCCAGTAGACTACAATCACCTTTAGCTTTTCCAATGCACTATGACATACATACCATCTTTTTTTAACTCCCCTAAATCTAGTACTGTTAAGAAAATTTATGCTTCGTGATCAAGCATGGGAACTTGATATTTGCATGTGCCTAAATTGCGCTGGATAAATGAGCTCAGTAATTTCCAGGAGCACCAAGAGGACGCATTGAAAGAAAGAGAAGTGTTAACATTGAGTCACTCAAATGAGTTAATTTGGTATCAGCTATCAAGTATAATGAAGTGTTAAAAACAGGTTTTGCCATAATTGTGTGTACTGATCATATCCCTTTTGATTGTGAACATATATTATCACATTAAACAAATGTTTCATGTTAGAAGTACATCCTGTAACTATTATGCAGAATACAGATAAAAATAGTTTGCATGCTAAAAGTGTATCTTGTTCAAGCAATATTTTTTTTCTTATTTCACTTTGTATTTTTTTGCATAAGCACATAGTGTGCATTTCAGTTAGTACGTACGGGTATGTAAGATAAGCTATATGTCCTTGCAAGTTTAATCATTTAGTATTTTTTTGCCTAAACATTTTAAATTTGTTGTAATGATGATATAGAATCCCATGGAGCTGACTGGTTTGAGGAAGGCACACATTCGAGATGGCGCAGCTGTTGTGCAATACCTGGCTTGGCTGGATAATCAGGTCAGTTAATTAGACTTTTTACTTGTAAATGCTCTGTGACTTAAAACATGGCATAACCCTACTGCTTCCTAGGATCTGATCTCTAGGGTTTTAAGCTGCCTCCCTTGCCGCCATGCATGGGAACTCCAGCAAGAGATCCTAGTGATGCGGTTGCCCTGCTTCACGCCCCCCAACCTGCAGTTTCTACCATTTTCTCAGCCCAAATCCTCTTCTCACCGGGCTAAACGGCTGCGGCTGCTACCCTCCATGCCCTTTCTGACACCACAGGCCGTCACATCACCTCCTTGGGCTGAGTGGCCTCGACAATGTGGCTGCACATAACCCGACTTGGTCGATCTCGTCCTTGCCCTTGAGGACCATGCACTTGCTGGTTTCCATGGTTCTCGTCCGAGCCTACTAGCCCAGTTCTCTGCTCTGGCGTGCTCTCGGGTTTGTTAACGTTGTAAGAGAGGCGCTGTTCGTGAAGCTGCTCTTGAGGATGGGAGGAGGTGATTTACACATCAAAAGGTGGTAGAGCTTTGCCAGCACTAGGGGAGACATATGCCTTGATGGCTCCTGTGCTTCCCCAAGGAGCAGGAGGCCAAGGCTGTGTTTGGTTGAGCTGCAGATTCTGAAAAAGCTGTTGTGAGCTGTGACCTGTGAGAAAGCTGCTGTGAGCTTTCAGCTGTGAAAAAGCTGGAAGCTGTTTGGTTGAAACAACTGCGAAACTATAGATTTGACTGAATTGTCTGTAATGCCCCTGAGACTGTTTATATGCTAATTGACGGTAAAACACTGATATGCAAGTTAATTGACATATAAATTACTACTTCGGGAAGAAAAAAGTTTATTTTTTAAATGTTGCACTATATGTGTACATACAAACATGAGAGCATTATACATCTTTGATTGCACAAGACATGCATAAACAGGAGAGCACTATACATCTTTGATTTCATAGGACATGCATAAACAGGAGAGCAATTTATTTTCATACACGCATGATATACAATGTAGCTCTGGATCCAATTGAGCCAAAGGCAAGACAAAAGATTAACTAGATCCAATTGAGCCATGAGTTTGTTATAAGAATCTGACCATAATCAGCTCAACTACTAATAAACACTAAAATTGTTGGTGATCTCCTAGCTTTCTTCAATTGCTCATGTAGCACCTGAGCTCATATGCAGCAAGCCAACAATCATGCTGAATTAACAATCTTGAAGGCAAACTTTACTATGCAATGATGTCTTCAAGAAAATACTTTATAGGCAATGCTTCACAAACTCTTGTGTTGTCGTCACACAGATCGCCAGATTTTACCTGCAATCTTTGAGCACAAGGGGTCAAGAGTCGTGTGTGTTCCGTCTCAAACAAACAAGAAACTATACTGACGACAACATGAAACAACAACACTATGAGCATGTTTCTCTCCTGCACTCGTGCGAAAATATGGCATCAATGTACAATTTAACAATCAATCACATGCCAATTAACCATTATGTACACACATCTCCCTCTTGCACTGACACTACACACATCTCCCTTCTTGCACTGACACAACATTGCAGAACAAACACTATTCTTCCTGCAGGCATTCTCACAAACACCTTGCAAGCATACTCCATACCATGTACTAAACAAACAGAAGATGATGGAGGGAGGGAGGGGATGAGGGAAGATGGAGGCGGACGCGGGAGGCGGCTTCGGCATAGCTCCCGGGGCGTTGTTGTTGGGCGGGAGGGCGGCTTCAGGGAGCGACGACACTGCTGGGATGGGGGCGGTTGCTCCAAGGGAGGCGTCGAGGCGGGGCAGAGGAGGGTTCGGCGTGGCGGCGGACACAGGAGGCGGCGCCGGCGACGGAGGGTAGGCGGCGGCGCCGGCGACGGAGGGTAGGCGGCGGCGCCGGCGACGGAGGGTAGGCGGCGGCGCTTGCGGCGGCTAGGAACCCTAGCTGCCCGTGCTCTGGACGAGTGGAAAGAGACGGGGACGAGGCACTCTCGTGTCGTCGTGGTGGGCTTACGTTCGTGGGGAGAGAATAGATCAAAAGGTTTTCCACTTACCAGTGCCAAAGGTGGGTAAATACCACACAAGCTATCAGGGGACAGCTAAAAACGCCAAGCTGAAGTTGAGGGTACACCGGTTGTGACAATTGCACTACGAGGAAGCTACAACCTTTACAACTTCTGCTTCTCCTTTTCACCCTTTGGGCAGCTTATAGCTTTGAAAAGCCAGAAGTTGGCTACAAAAGTCCAACCAAACACAACCTAAGTTGGGGGTTGAGAGTGAGGAGGAGACCAAGGATGTGTTTGCTTGGGATAGTCAAGGATGGGTTAGGGCCATCCCTATTTTTGGATGGGATAATCCAGTTTGGTTGTTTGTTTGGTTTGAGGGATAGAGATGGTTGGGATGAGTCGGTTGGAGTGTTGGTTGGTGGATGAACATGACCAAGTGGGTTTGTGATGACCCTCTCATCTATGTGGTAAGATTACCCCTATATTTTGCTTGAACAAGGTTTTAAATCGTTTTGTGGCATCATTATAGCTATGCCATCTATCGTGGAAACTATTTACAGTTGTGTTTTTAAAGTAAAAGTAGAAAAATAAGTGTAACAAAAAACACTGGCCAAGTAAGGACAAAGGAGAATCATCATTTAATAACTAATTAATGTGGATAGATAGCTTACTTTCTTTCTTGGTTGTCACATCGTGAGTGCCGGTGGGAGTCACTTGGAAGAAGTCGCCAACCGGCTGAAGCTCCAACATAAAACAACCTCCCAAGAAAGATTGGATGCTTCATTGTTAGGGTTTCTATTGTTTCATGTTATTTAGTTACATACATGGTCATTTTGGATTAAGTTTGCGTGTACAAATGATTACAAAATGATTACAGGCTATTTTTGTCCCATGCACACGTACAAGATAATACTAAGCTATAGCTGATAGTGAGCTATACCAAATAGCGTGCTATAGAGGTCGTTGTTAGGATAGTGGTACAAAGTGCCATAGCTTGGCTTTTGAACTCCCAAAAGGCTGTAGCTACCAATTTAAATCCTTGTGTATGAAGTCTAATCCTACAAGAAATATTGTCACAAACATATAAATTATCACAAAAATTGCATTTTGAAGAAATATCATACATGCATAAACTATTAACAACAACAACAACAACAAAGCCTTTAGTCCCAAACAAGTTGGGGGTAGGCTAGAGCTGAAACCCATAAGATCTCGCAACTAAGTCATGGTTCTGGCACATGGATAGCTAGCTTCCACGCACCCTTGTCCATGGCTAGTTCTTTGGTGATATTCCAGTCCTTCAGATCTCTCTTCGTGGACTCCTCCCATGTCAAATTTGGTCTATCCCGACCTCTCTTGACATTATCAGCATGCTTTAGCCGTCCGCTATGTACTAGAGCTTTCGGAGGCCTGCGTTGAATATGCCCAAACCATCTTCAGACGATGTTGGACAAGCTTCTCTTCCATCGGTGCTACCCCAACTCTATCTCGTATATCATCATTCTGGACCTGATCCTTCCTTGTGTGGCCACACATCCATCTCAACATGCACATCTCTGCTACACTGACTGTTGAACATGTTGCATTTTAGTCGGCAAACACTCAGCGCCATACAACATTGCGATTCGAATCGCCCGTAGAACATGCCTTTTAGCTTTTGTGGCACTTTCCTGTCACAAAGAATGCCAGAAGGTTGACGCCACTTCATCCATCCAACTTTGATTTGATGGCTCACATCTTCATTGATATCACCATCCTTCCGCAGCATTGACCCCAAATATCAAAAGGTGTCATTGTGAGGTACCATCTGCCCATCAAGGCTAACCTCGTCGTGCCTAGTAGTACTCCTCACCTCATGTACTCAGTTTTAGTTCTACTATAAGCCTTAGACCTTTTGATTCCAAGGTTTGTCTCCATAGCTCTTTAACTTTCTATTAACCCTCGCCCGACTATCATCGACTAGCACCACATCATCCTCAAAGAGCATACAACATGGGATATCTCCTTTTATATCCCTTGTGACCTCATCCATCACCAAAGCAAAAATATAAGGGCTCAAAGCTGAACCTTGGTGTAGTCCTATTTTAATCGCGAAGTCATCAGTGTCGCCATCACTTGTTCAAACACCACATTATGGTACATGTCCTTGATGATGGTAATCTACTTTGTCGGGACTTTGTGTTTCTCCAAGGTCCACCACATGACATTCCACAGTATCTTATCGTAGGCCTTCTCCAAGTCAATGAACACCATATGCAGATCATTTTTTTGCTCCCTATATCTCCATAAGTTGTCGTACCAAGAAAATGGCTTCCATGGTCAACCTCCCAGGCATGAAACCAAACTGATTTTTGGTCACGCTTGTCATTCTTCTTAAGCGGTGCCGTGACTCTCTCCCATAGCTTCGTTGTATGGCTCATCAGCTTAATTCCACGATAATTAGTACAATTTTGCCTTGTTCTTGAAGATTGGTACTAATATATATATATACTCCGCCTCCATTCTCCTGGCATCCTGTTTGCCTGAAAAATGAGGTTGAAAAGCTTAGTTAGCCATACGTCGCTCTCTCCGAGGCCTCTCTGCACCTCAATGGGGATACAATCAGGGCCCATCCCCTTGCCTCATTTCATCCTTTTAAAAGCCTCCCTGACCTCAAACTCCTCGATTAGGCGCACAAGACGTTGTACATGTCCTTAAAAGGATGTCATCGGAGACAACGACTATCTTATCAACCATTACGTGCAAGTCTTAAGGTAAGACTATCTTATCAACCATTGTACATGTCCTTACTGCTTGTCGGAATCGGCACACGACAATCTACCAGAAGCAATCCTTCGTAAAGCTCAAATCCCACCAAGACCTCAGCCTCATTGATGCCCATGTGCACCCGATTTAGCAAAATCAGGGAAAAAGTAGTACATGAAACAATGAATTTTGATCCACAGAAGGTAATGAAAGCATATGTATACAATTTACGTGCTTTCCTGCTTAGAGCATCTCCAGCAGCTTCCAAAAAGCCCTCCCTATAAGTGTGTATTGGGGCTCTCCCCATAAATTTATTGGGTTTCACAGGTCTGTAGCAGATCCCCAATACAACTTTCCCTATACTTAGTATGACATATGTGCCACACCTGTCAGTGGCTTATCTCTCTCTTTCTCTCGTGTGCACGGAAGACACCGGCACGGTAGACAGTGGCGGAGGGGTGGGGGCCTGGTGCGGTAGGTAGCGGAGCTAGTGGCTTACGATGGTGGTCCGGCGGCGGTCCTGCGAGCATTGACGGTGGATTGGCGGCGGCGCGCTGACGTGGCATATATTGGGAAAGATATAGGGGAAGATGCATCTCCTCTATATAGGGGAAGATGGGGTGTTTTTGGGTGAGATCCTAAAAATTATTGTGTTTAGGGAAACTGGTGGAGCGCGTTTTCTGTCAACTTCCCCTATACGTGATTTTTTTTGGGAATAGGGGAGCTGCTGGAGATGCTCTTATAACTTACTTTTAACTTGGACGCTCACAAGCCCATGACTGCTACATGTTTTCCTGCTTAAAAAATAGAAACATATTATTTAACTTTTAAGAGATGTATATTATGAATTGTCTGTGCTGCAAATACTAACAAAATGGTAATGAAAATTCAAAAAAGTATGTTGCTTAATATCCAAAGAGCTATGGTTTTTGAGAATATATGTGTATTTGAGTGAGGTAATTTAATCTCACCATTCTTATGCAAGAGGTGAGCTGATCATACTTATTCCATTCTATCTCTCCAACCAAACGCTAGAATGGAACCATTCTGCTCCATCTGTACGGAACCAGTCCCATTCCAGATTCCGCTGGAATGGAACCATGACATTACACTCCACTTGGTTCTCCAACCAAACACACCCTTAATTTGCATCTGATATGGAGCTCATGTACTTTGATGATGTGGCATGCTTACCAATGATCCTGTTCAACATGCTTAGTTGGTATTTGCTATTTGCTTTGATGTTAATTTATTTTGTTTTCCTCTAATCACAGATGCAAGAGAACTATGGGGCCTCTGGTTACTTCAGTGAGGCCAATGGGTCACAGAAAAAAGAGCATTTGTGAGTTTACCCTTTTATTTTTGCAGTTTGTTTTTTGAGCATCCTGTGAGCTGTCTTTAGTCTTAAGCTAGAGCCAAGCATTACTACACAACGAAAACTATTATATGTTCCTAGAGCAGGCTGCTAGACATTTTACGTGGTTTTCTGGAGTGGGGATTTGCATTAGAAGTGCATATGCCTTATAAGACTAAGTGGCTTTATGATAAATGAACTTACAATTCATCATTGACCAATCTTTTGTAACGAAACACCTAATTATGTCATCATGATTATGATACATAATTAGGCAGTCTTTGGAGCAAAGAGACTTAGGGGGTGTTTGTTTCCAGGGACTTTTTGGTGTAGGGACTAGAAAAAGTCCCTAGCAAACCAAACAGGGTGGGACTTTTTTGGGACTTTTTGCTAAAAGTCCTTAGAAGCACCTCCTTGAGAGTCTTTTTCAAAAAGTCCCAGGGACTAGAAAAAGTCCTAGAACTAGAGAAACAAACACCACCTTAACTGGTTCATGATGATTATGGGAGTGCTAGTGTCATTTTTTCAGTAGTGTACGTACTGATAAAAATTGTGGTTCCTTCAAATATCTCACTCAGGCGTCTGATTGTTTTAACTGACCATGAGATCTGTTTCTACTGCAGTATTACTAGTGTGCACTTCTATTGTTGGCTTATTATTACAATAACATATCGTTGGTTCTACAGGCACATCCCTTGTAGTTCCAAGTTTCAACTATCAGACGGAATTTTCTATTTGCATCTTATTTTTCAGTACGTGAAAAAGGATCTTGCATCCATGCTACGTGACCTATTGAATGATTTATTTGCCCTACGCTCTGCATCCTAATGATAAACACATGCATATGTTTTACTGTTGTTTATTGGAGGGTCAGAGACCAGGGATTTGGTTATGTTAATCTGCTCTTTTTGTACTTCAGGGAAATAAAACTTACTGAGGTTTCTGTCAGTGATAAACTCGAAGCCTTCCGTGCAGAGAAAGAGGTATTCTGCAGTATTTATGGAATTTACCATCCCAGCAAGTCACTTGATAGTATTCACGGAATCTGCTTAAACATAAACCACTTTTCATGATCCTATCAGCCGGTTTTACCGACTTCTTGTGTGTCCCGTTATAAGTTTGTCACAACCGTAAACTGAGGCTTAAGATAAGGCCCCTAGGTGCCTTTTTGTTTTATTTGCAAGTCCAATGTGGGTGTTTTTTTTTTTGCAGTAAATTAGTAGAGCATAAATATGCAGTTACTATGCCGAGGCATAGTACCCTGGTTCGCAGGTCAAGGGTGCGATCCTCGTCCTGGGGTCAATCGACCCCGATTAGGGTCGGGGACGACGTCGGGTCGAGCTAGATCGATTGCCGGATTGCGACCTTGATCGATGGACGCTGACCTAGATCGATTCATGGGGAATTGACGCTTACCAGGCAAACACACTCCAATAATCTGAACTCTTCCGGCCTGCCGGAGTCCGCCCTTCCATGATCCGCTGCTAAGCTGACGGTCATTTGTGCTGTCCGCTGCCATATGCGGCGTCTCCTGTCCTGCTCCCGCCATTAATACGTCGTACGCGAGCGGTGAGCCACTAGAGATTTCGACGCCGATTAGGGAAGCACGAGGCAAAAAGAATGGCGGGAAAGGCAAACAGGAGAACGTGGAGTCTGATGGGGGGAGGCTTGGAGCTTGATCCATGCCAGACTGGAGCTTTGAAGATGAACTGACGAAGATGGATTTGGTCATAGTTGTGCGACCAACGCTTCGTAGGAAAGTAATAATCACGCCATGGGCTGACTTGTGGCCCCATTTTATAATCAATTTTTATTTTTATTGTGTGAAATTTCAGGCCGGATCTTTTCCCTTCCTGCAATATTGGAAAATATATCAGTGCAGATCGTAAAGTTCTTTCTTTCCCTCCATGCAAAAATTGGGATTGCGTACCATGACCCGATGTATCGTACCGGGGTCATCGACCCCAAAACCTTTGGATCGCGATCCACACCAATTAGCGTCCTGAAGAAGTATACGCCTCGTTGAATCTCGTTCTGGTGGGGTGTCCACCCGCTACCCTCGACCTCATTCCTCGACCAGGGCGACCCAGATTCCCTGCAACTATGTGTCGGGGTGACATTGGTACTAATATGTAGTGTTGTGGTGTTTCTCAAGATATGTGTGTTTTTGGAACATTGTTTCTTGAAATATGTATTTTTTTGGGACATCTTTTCTTAGCATGTTTTATACAGACTTATATTTAATACCCATTCCTCGTGGGCATTTTGCATTCAATCTCTTGGTACATATCAGCTTTGACCAGTCATTATATGTTGCTGCAGCATTTTAAAGGTTTAAGTTTTCCTACGATATCATCTGTGGGGCCAAATGCAGCAATAATTCACTATTCTCCTGAGGCAAATACATGTGCGGAACTTGATGCTGATAAAATATATCTCTGTGACTCTGGGGCACAGGTTATATCTGTCTTGAACTGCAATTTTCTGTTTGCGGATTCCATAGAATCTAATGAATTTAGTGATGGTATACTTGCAGTACCTGGATGGCACTACAGACATTACAAGAACTGTACATTTTGGTAAACCCTCAGAGCATCAGAAATTGTGCTACACTGCTGTAAGTTCTATTTTTGATTACTTGTTCTTAATATATACTATAATTTATTATGAGATATGAAGTCAGCTTGTATATTTTTTGGAATATTATTTCTTAAAGCGTGGCATCAATCACGGTGTTTTCATGTGTTCTCACCTTATGAACTCTCCATTTATGGAGTTAAACAATTCCTTGAGCTTACAGCTTAACCTTGTTACTCAGTTAGTAGTTTGATCAATGATTGTCACACAATATCCAAACACCTCACGTGTTAGCTCAGCTACTATTACTATTGGTGCTCTGTGAATGCCTATCCCATTATTCTGCTGTTAGAACACATGTTTATATTTCAACTAAAGGCAGTTTGATATTTGAAGTAGGCATGCTATTTTATTTACCTTATTAAGTAAAATAGTTCTGATCTTAAATACTTGACTTATGTTTGATCCATTGCCAATACCTTATATGCTGTGATAACTCACATCTAGTGTAATTTCCGCATTAATTTTTTTTTGGACTACTTATGTTTGACCTCATGCTGATACCAAAGTGGTGTTGAATATCGAAAATAGGTCTTGAAAGGCCACATTGCCCTAGATGCTGCTGTGTTCCCTAATGGGACCACAGGTGAGTCGTTTTTTCAGTGTTCTTATGACGTTAACTCTTGTGCCTTCTCAAGAAATCTATGCATATGCATAGCACTGTGCAGGCAAAGCTTTTGTAGAGAAAATTATCAAAATATTGCAAAAGTTTGACATGTGATCAGCCATGCTTTTACCATTTTCGAGCATGCCATGAACTTCACAAATATTGCTTTGGTCGAAAAGATTGCCTTCAGTTGAATTCATTTCCCTCTCAAATATGTTGATTTTGGTTATACTTTGATTGGATTAACCTTGTGAGGCATGCATCATGTGTGACAACAAATATTACTGTATAAGGCCAGGTCTGAAGTAGGAGTAGGTCATATTTGGAGGACACTATGAAAAGTCCAAACAAAGCCTTGCTATCTGCATAGCATAGTTATTACAATGAAAGAATTGGGAACATGATGAAATATGTTCCGCAACCTTTATCGGCGAGTCCGGTCCAAGGGCTGCGGAGCGGGAGGCATAGTTGTAGTTTTCGATTACGCAGAAGCACACAAAAGTACAGAAAGTAAATTGACAGAGGAAATATGGGAAGAGCTCTTTACATACTATGGTAAATGTAAACAAACGTGAACGACTACCGATGCATGCTGGAGGGGGTGAGATTGGAGGGGGGAGTGTTTGCGGGTTCTCATTCGCAATTCTCAGCAAGGAAGGAGCTACAGTAATAACGAAACATGAATAAGGTATAGCTAACATAGAGCTTACAACCCAACCGAAATGAGTGTACCAGTTTAGCCTAAGGAACCATATAAACAAACGGGAAACCAGGCGGAGTGAACAAGGGAGCCAATTACTCCAGTGTAGCTGGCAAGCCGGCTAAGCATCTCCTCATAGGAGAACTTCTGCTAGGGTAGCATCAACATCGAGTTAGGGTGGAGGGGTGAACGCCAATGGCTTTACCATGGGCACCTCTAAGGCGCCACCATAGGAGTAGATTGTGCTCCTCTGGACAATGGAGATACCCTGCTCCAAAGTGGTTGCGCAACCAGGTTCTACTCCGTCATCTCATGGAGGCAAACTATGTGCTCCAGCCTCTTGAATTGCTTTTCGAGAGCGATCCAAAAGGGCTAGGGCACTGTTTTCTGCCATGTACTCATTTTGCAGGGTCCCGTGGAGATGGGAGTTCAAGAAAATGCATTGCCTAGGCATTCCCCTATGAGTGGTGAGGACCATCTGGGTCCCCAAGCCTATCGTCCTCTAAATTCACTTGGATTCAAGGATGATCTCCAGGTCGAATGCTTGTTGGGGTAATCTAGCCCATTATGGTCAAGCCGTTGGTCTCTTGTTTTATTGATTTTGGCCATCAACAATTAATGCGAGCTTTGGGGAATTACATTGGGTAATCCATAGCATAAAGGTGATGATGGTTCATATTTATTTATCAAAATGGCATTCTAGTATATTTTAAAACACGCTAATGCAATACTTCACGATTAGAAATACAACAACAACAACAACAACAACAACAAAGCCTGTAGTCCCAAACAAGTTGGGGTAGGCTAGAGGTGAAACCCATAAGATCTCTTGACCAACTCATGGCTCTGGCACATGGATAGCAAGCTTCCACGCACCCCTGTCCATAGCTACTCCCTCTGTCCCATAATGTAAGACGTTTTTTAACACTAGTGTGGTGTTAAAAAACTTCTTATATTATGGGACAGAGGGAGTAGTTCTTTGGTGATACTCCAATCCTTCAGGTCTCTCTTAACGGACTCCTCCCATGTCAAATTCGGTCTACCCCGACCTCTCTTGACATTCTCCACACGCTTTAGCCGTCCGCTATGCACTGGAGCTTCTGGAGGCCTGCGCTGAATATGCCCAAACCATCTCAGACGATGTTGGACAAGCTTCTCTTCAATTGGTGCTACCCCAACTCTATCTCGTATATCATCATTCCGGACTCTATCCTTCCTCGTGTGGCCACACATCCATCTCAACATACGCATCTCCGCCACACCTAACTGTTGAACATGTCGCCTTTTAGTCGGCCAACACTCAGCGCCATACAACATTGCGGGTCGAACAGTCGTCCTGTAGAACTTGCCTTTTAGCTTTTGTGGCATTCTCTGGTCACAGAGAATGCCAGAAGCTTGGCACCACTTCATCCATCCGGCTTTGATTCGATGGTCACATCTTCATCAATACCCCCATCCTCCTGCAGCATTGACCCAAAATATCAAAAGGTGTCCTTCTGAGGTACCACCTGCCCATCAAGGCTAACCTCCTCCTCCTCACATCTAGTAGTACTGAAACTGCACATCATGTACTCGGTTTTAGCTCTACTAAGCCTAAACCCTTTCGATTCCAAGGTTTGTCTCCATAACTCTAACTTCCTATTTACCTCGTCCGACTATCGTCAACTAACACCACATCATCCGCAAAGAGTTGACCTTCACCAAGAGTTGACCTGTTCCGTCCTTGATGCATTTGACTTGACCAATATCCCTCGTCTTCCTCTTTCGGATCTTGGCCATCTTATAGATGTCCCTTTTGCCTTCCTTCGTGCCTAACCGTTGGTAGAGGTCCTCGTATGCCCGACCCCTTGCTTCACTGATAGCTCGCTTTGCGGCCTTCTTCGCCATCTTGTACTTCTCTATGTTGTCTGCACTCCTATCCAGTTATAGGCGTCTAAAGCAATCTTTCTTCTCTTTAATCGCCTTTTGGACATCATCATTCCACCACCAGGTATCCTTATCTTCGCTTCTCCTTCCCCTGGACACTCCAAACTCCTCCGAGGCCACCTTACGAATGCAAGTCGCCATTTTCATCCACACATTGTCTGCATCCCCTCCTTCCTCCCATGGGCCCTCCTTAATGACCCTCTCCTTGAACGCCTGAGCTACCTCCCCTTGAGCTTCCACCACTTCGTTCTAACGACTTTGTTACGCTTATCCCGTTGGACATGAATCCGAAAGCGGAAGTCAGCAACCACCAGCTTATGCTGAGGTACAACACTCTCTCCAGGTATCACCTTACAGTCTAGGCACGCACGCCTATCTTCTCTTCTTGAGAGGATGAAATCAATCTGGCTAGAGTGTTGGCCACTACTAAAAGTCACTAGATGCGTTCTCTCTTTCTAAAGAGGGTGTTCGCTACAATCATGTCGTAGGCTAGAGCAAAGCTTAAGACATCTTCTCCTTCTTGATTCCTGATGCCATAGCCAAAGCCCCCATGCGCCCCTTCAAAACCTGTGTTAGATGTACCTACGTGGCCATTGAGATCTCCTCCTATGAAGAGCTTCTCGCCAATCGGTACACTCCTAACATGTCTTCCAGGCCTTCCTAGAACTCCCTCTTGGTGTTCTCATTGTGGCCTACTTGCGGGGCATACACGCTGATAACATTGAGAACTAAGTCCCCAACTACCAGCTTGACCAGGATAATCCGGTCCCCACGTCTCTTGACGTCTACCACTCCATACTTGAGGCTCTTGTTGATCAAGATGCCTACGCCATTTCTGTTTGCAGCCGTCCCCGTGTACCACAGATTGAAGCCGGTATCCTCCACCTCCTTCGCCTTGTGTCCCTCCATTTGGTTTCTTGGACGCAAAGGATATCAACACCTCTCCTCACCGCTGCATCAACTAGCTCCCGAAGCTTCCCTGTCAGAGATCCTGCGTTCCAGCTACCTAAGCGATCCTCCTAGGCTCGGCTAGCTTCCTTACCCTTCGCACTCGTCGAGTCAAACGCGAAGACCCTTGCTCATTTTCCACTACATCCGGGCGTCGATGTAGCGCGCCACTAAGGATGCGACGACCCGATCCTCGCTCACTTGCCACCGTATCCGGATCAAGATACGGCGCGCCATCAGGGGGGTGACGGCCTGGCCCTTGCCCATTTTCCACCACACCCAGGTTCCGATGTGGCGAGTCGCTGAGAGGGTTACGCCCCAATGAAAATCTTTTGGGTTTCATCTCCATATAAGAGTGGCTGAGTTTTTACGTTGGCTCACCAAGCCCATCACAACCCTCCTCCTTTACCCGGGCTTGGGACCGGCTATGTTGAGACAACATACTTGGCGATTAGAAATAATGGACAATTAATTGAAGACACTAAAAGCATAAATAAAATCGTGTACATTAAGGTAGCATGTTAAGCGCGTCAAAACCTGAAATTAGTGCAAAAACCGCACCCGAGAGGCTTAAGCCTAAAAATGTGCATTTTAGAAAAATAGATAGTTTGGGGGGCTTACGCGTAAAATAATTAACCAGGAATGTTAATCGCATAACTACATAGAAACTATAGGGGCTAAACTACAAATATCCGTGTCGAATTGAAAGACAGTGAGCCAATATGCACCGAATGCAACCAATCTATTTATTTTGAATCAGGCTATATGCCACACAACCCTTAGCGGCCCAAAACCATGGCAATTCGTTACCAGGGTGCGGCGACTTGGGTTTCCACTACTTGGCAGTGGTGGAGACTATGGTTGGGGCTGAAAGCAGCAGCCCACGGTGCAGGACGGGGTGGGGTGCTCGGGAGCCGGAAGCAAACGATGTGGTGATGCCCGTGGCGTGTGAACTAACCCGCAAGGCAGTGCATGACTGGCACTCAACGGCTTGGAGCGGAGTTGGCGCCGCAGTGGTGGAGCCAGCCAGCGTGCTAGTGACGACTATAGACCGGGCACGCTAAGAGCTCGCGATGGCGGGGCTTGGCCTTGCGAGCGAGGTATAGCTCAGCGGTTGCACGTGGTTCAGCGTGCACCAGACGGCGGTGCGTGGCCAGTGTTTGGCGGCTTGAGGTGTTGTCGAGGCCAGCAGGGGCCTAACGGCGAGCTCGGCTCGAGCAAAGTTTGCGGCATGTGCACGGGCGGTGGCCTATGGGCGGTGCGTGAGCATTGCCCGAGTGCGACAATGGCACGAATGCGATGGGCACGAATAGCTGCACGGGCATGCCGGCGCATGGTGTCCAGAATGGCCGACCCGACCCGACGGCTTGGGCAGCTAGTGCACATCTGGCGTGGTAGGGCATGTAGGGAGCTCGCGCATGGCATGTCAACGCTCCTCAAGCAGTCGGCAACAAGATTTTGTGGCGGCCATCGAGGCCAAGGCATGATGGAAGTGGTGCAACCCGGCCGTAGTAGTTGGCAGCGACATGGCAGGTGACCGGCAGCTCGGTGTGCGTCGTGTTCAGTGACACGATGAGCTTCAGGAAGACTTGTCTTGTTTGTCTGCCCTGGCACCATCTGCCTCTGGTGTAGTCAACAAACTCATTTATGCGAATAAAGAATCAACACTGGTGAGCGACATCAAGTTTGCTCGGTCTCGCTAGGTGCAAAATATTCCGTAAACTATGGGAATTGCAAAAAACATAATCAAAATTAGACGAGGATTCCATTTTTGAAACAGTATTTTGGGTCAATACCTCTGTGACGATCAACGAGAGCCCGCTCGATGGAGGCTCAGGGTAGAGTTGGGGGAGCGGGCGTGTTGATAACGTGTTCTGCAACTTTTAACGGCGAGTCCAGTCCAAGGGTTACAAAGCGGGAGGTGTAGACGAAGTTGTCGATCACGCGGAAGCAAGCGAGTACAGAAAGTAAATTGGCCCAAGTTTGTAAACAAAATGTACATCCGTAATGATACTTGTTTAGATAGAGGTACATCAGTAATGACAAAATCACTTGCAACGAGGCAGAAAAGATCAAAACTAATCATCTCCAAAGCCAATTTTGTTCCAGAACAGTACTGTTTGGTATAGGCTGTGATCTAATTTGGAACAAGCTTCCTGTGCCCGATGCACCTTCTAGGATGTTTGGCTGAGGTGTCTGAGAGGCCTCCCAGTTATTTATGCACCTTGTCTTTGATTTATGCAGATATCTTTGATACTTAACTTGTTTTGTTGCACATGCTGTGACTTCTGTGAACCTCATCTGGAGAGTTAATATTGTTATTGAAAACGAGCAACAAATAATGGTTGACCATTTGTACATTTTTTAGGAACATTAGCATAAATAAAGATGTCATCATGGATGTCAAAATGAGAACCCCATTGGCCACTGAAGTTGTGTAGTTATTTATGAACAGCTAGTGGCTGATATGCGCCTTGGCGCACCCCACCATGGCATATTATATGGAATAGGGGACATAAATGCTGACAGCTGAATGCACCAAGTGAGCAAGAAGAGAGCACGCTCATTCACATCCTAATTTTGCGAACTTAGTTGCGCTGGCTGACGGATTCATCTTCAACATCAATGATGAGCACGAGCGCGCTGTGTTGGACGTCATATGTGTGTGCCCGTCCAACAGCTGCACCACGTGGTTGGTGCACTGTGCATGCTGGCCTTGGCCTTGCCGTTGGAGCAGCAGCAGCAGCAGCAGCAGCAGCGTGTTGTGCTGTCGACCGCCCGCCCGTGCCGGCTGACTTGATCCGGACCCAGCTTGCCACGCCAATAGAGTAGCAGCACGCTGCGTCAATCCGGCTCGCCGGTGCCTGGAGACCTGGTGCGGTGCCCAACCCGGTGAGCATCAGCATGCCATTCCCTGCAGCCCAACATTGCACTCTCCGACAGCGGCCCAGAGGCCTAGCGTCCGTTCTTCATCGCTTCGGTGGACCAAGACGCTCACAGCATGCTTGAGCTGGCTGCGCATAGGCAACAGCGAGCTCCATAGGCCGCCATTGCCACACTCGGTGAGCACTCGAGCTCCAGTGGCCACCACCGTCACGGTTGCCGCGCGCTCGAGCTGCCCCCGGCTCCAGCCCCCGCAGGCGCAGTCGCCGCTGCCATCTCACTTGCACACTGACTTCGGTGTCGAGCTGGCCATCATCCGCGCTCGGTTGTTGTGAGCGGCCCCGACGGTTTTCGTGTGGCCGGAGGACTGAGGTAGCTTGCTCGCCTTGCCTCCACAGACAAGCAGCCGTCGCGTACAGCTCAGTCAAGCCGTTGTGGTCGCCGATGTTGTTCTCTGCAGCCTGGATCTGACGGCGCCTGAGGAAACGAACGCAGCTATATGAAGAGGACGAGGTGGGTTGCAACAGCGCAGGAGCACAAGACTGTGGCAACGCACCTCGCTCAAAGAGGCCATTGACGAGCACGAGATAGTAGCGGCGGCGCACCTCCCTCGCTTGGGGGGACTTGTTTCACTTGATTCGTTCCGTCGCACCCGCACTATTCCTAAATTTCTTTTCTGTTTCTATTTTGAAAAAAAGGGGCGTGCGCAAGAGGGGGGAAGAGACGAGGGAGCGAGGCTGACAGCGGTGGCTGAATCTGGGGAAGGGAGAGAGATGCGGAGGGAGACAAGAGAGAGGGAGAGAAGGCGGTTGTGAGACGGGAGTGGGAGGAGAACAGGCTCGGGGGCCTGGAAG